>NC_133210.1:17707545-17800045 GCF_958299795.1 Porites lutea
TAGCGCGGACATGTAGATATATAAAAAGGGTCTTGCCAATATTCACTAAGTTATTGAGAACGCCATTTTATTTCTTTTTGTAAAAAAAGCTTGAAATAGTTTTTTTTCTAAATTCGAAATGAATTGTAAGTAGGTTTTAATGGTTAGCTTTGATGGCAATAAAGAGTTATTTCGTTATTATTATTATTATTATATGTGCAAAATAATAATGATGATAAACACCGCAAAATCATCCGATATGACGCGAGCGATCATCTGGGATTTTCCTGTCATATGAAAGCCAGGCTTTTTACTTTGAACTTGACCCTGGAGAGAAAAAAATGCCAAACAATTTTTTCACTAATGCCTTGGCGTCTGACTCGAGAAAAGCACTTGAAGTAAATTCTAGTAAAATTGATTAGTCGCTCGAACAATTAAACTAACAATTTTAAACAAAATGGCAGTAAAATTTTGACCAAAACAAACGTATGCCATTTGAATTAAAGCAAGAAAAGAAAAGAAAAAAAAAAACCTCGATATTTAAACGTTTTTTTCCTGAAAATATTTAGGACCTATTTATTTAGGTCCAGAAGAACAGGAACAGCCTTTAACACTGAGAAGGGTCTCATTAAGGTGATAGCTTCGACGGTTGTCTGTAGAGTAAATGTTAACTTCTGTATAAACTAGACACCAGAAGGTGTGTACGGGGCTGCCATAAAACCTAGTCTAGATAGAAATTATGTATTGTATGAAAACGAGAAGTTTACCACAACACACAACAGCTGACAGCGTATGAAAGGAAGAAGTTACCCTGCTAAACCCACTCCTATGATCCTCCTAAGATCGCAGTACCTCCCCGGCGAGCAGAGGTCTCTCACGGCGAGGCAAAAATGAGAGGGAAAATGAGAGACCTCTGCCAGCAGGGAACCAGTACCTTAGAGCTAAGTAAGAGCAGCCGGACAGAGGTAAATTGTCTAAACTAAACCAAATTGGTTCGACATGGACAGAGTTTTTAGTCCAAGGAAAGGTTTTTTTAGTTTGTTGTTAGTTTTTTATAAGGTTTGATTAAAAACACTGCGAACCGACCGGATTAAAATAAAAACTCATTCAATTTTTTGAACGATCATGGGGGCGGGGGGGGCATAATTTGCATAGCGAATCATTGCCGGTCAATTGATTTCGTTTATCAAACACATCACATGCATGCCATTCGTTAAACATTGAAATAACAACAGCCTCTGTATAAACATCTGCATACGACATTACATGATTGAAAACGCGATTACAATAGATGCATAAATGATGATAAAAATAAAGAAAGATAAAATCAATGAAATCAATTCAAAAATTAAAAGCAAGGATATTGTTACCCAAAAGCTTTCGATTGAAGTACTGAATTCTTCCATAAGGCTGTTGCGTTGATCAGAAACATTAATGAATTAATTTCACTGATCCAGTTCCTCAAAATTTTTACGCGCCCAACAGTTTCAGTTTTAACAGTTACTTCGGGTGATTCTCTCAGCGCTTCTAACTCAGTAGGTAGCTCACTAAATACACAAGGTTTCTCGATAAAAGATTCACTGGGAAGAGTTCGCTTGTAAATGCGTCTTTCGTATAGTTCATGAACTATACCACTTTCAAAATGTACTCTTGCCATCTTTTACTGTGGGCTTACCATCAACAGTGTTTACATTCGTATTTTTGGCATTCTTATGCTTCCACCGAAGATAGATTGCTTCGAGTCGCTTCGAGCTCCTTAGAATGTACTCTTCTGAAGTCCCCTGACCTATTCTACGCATACGCTTACTTTGCGCACGCTTTGAACACGCCAAAGTGCGATTTGTGCCAGAAGGAAAAACCAAGCCTATTTTATAACAGGGCTGTGTCACAGGAAGCCCAGTAATTAATATTAACTGCGTTGTGTTTTGGAGGTTGTCTTGGCCTTTCACTTATAAAATTTCGAACTATTTTCAGATGTGGGCAAGTTTTGTGGCCCTTTGTAGTATGTACAGAACTGATGATATCACCATCTTCCCAGCAAGCCTTGCTTCTGTTTCGGGGTGCCGGATTGTTTCAGGTCTGTGTGATGAAAACTTGAATTTTACTTAAAGTTTCGGAGACATTTTCGCCGCTTTAAGGATAAGATATGGAGGTAAAGTAGGTCTTACCGTAATTTCTCATCTTTCATTAGGAGGACAGAGTGATTTCTTGATTAAATTATCCTGTATTCTGTAAGATTTGACCGTGTGACCTTTCTCTCGTCATGTGTCGCTGCTTATCTGTTGTATGCATGGTTTTTTTCAATTATTCATTTCGGTAATCAAACGAGGCCGGTCGATTGAGAATTGAGACAGAAATCCACTCTATTATACTTTACTAACATTCTAAAGAACCCAATGGACTCCTTTTGATTTCGCATTTTACAAGAAAATTCTTATCTTAGGGCCTGTTTACATGGAGGTAGGGGACCCCAGATATGTGAGGTAACATGTGGCGGGTCACCCCACCAGGAGCCGGTTCCTGACCCCACCTATCATGTAACTAATGATCAAATTAAAATGAGAGATTATGTGGACAGGCGAGTTACCCCACCTAAGCGGGTTACCTCACCTACCTGGGGTCCCCCACCTTTATGTAAACAGGCCCTTACACTTTATTATTTAGTATTTCTAGCGCTATCTGTTATGATGACAGACAGGCTCCCGTTGCGCGCGGAGTTCATTTGGTATTATTTTCGGTCAGTATAGAACACGGACTGCGTACTGCGGACTACGGACCCCGGACTGGGTATAAAATACGGATTAGGTATAAAACACGGACTACGTATAAAAAGCGCACTGGGTATAAAATACGGACTACGGACTGCTTTGGTAAAAAGGGTGCTAATTGATTCTACAGTCTCAGACAAAAATAGTTGGGACACTTAGACCAAACGCTGTTTTTTTCCTTCTCGTGCTCCCCTTGTCCCTCTCAAAGTTGTTTATCGCGGTTCAGTCACCAAACCTTGTACACCAACATTGAGGGGACAAGGAGACACAAAAGTGTCCCAACAATTTTGACTGAGACTGTTGGTAAGGAAAAATAAGATCAAAAGATCGGTAAACAGCAAGACACGTGAGTTAAAGTTGTAAATACTCCTATACATTCTTGGTGGAGGTGTGCCGCCCGGTTCTCTGAATCATGAGCCTGACCAAAATGCTATTTTCTTCACCCATTTTTAGACCTGGTCTCGGTCTCTAACAATCATGAAAGGGGTCAGGACCCGGGAGGTACTCCCTTATATAAGCCATATAGGTATGTATCGCCCAAAGGGTAGGGTTTTTGGGCCTTTTTGGTCTGAAAACACTTGCCCATTTTGGTCTGGAATCGGGTATGGTTTTCGAGGGAACTACGGGAGCGTACATGAATGGACGTTTTTATCGTTTCAATTCCAAATGAATAAGAACGAAGTAGAAATATGCGAATTCGAAATGCATCTGGATAATTTTTTTTGTTTACGCTCTAACTTGGTAATGATGACATAATTTCTGCCTAATTAGACCTAACCTGTTCCAGGCTCCGAGATAGTTGGGTCCGCTGAATTGAGAAAGCGCGAACACGAAATAAAACGGGAGAAAACTGAGGAGTCTCCCCAACTATCTGAGAACCTGGAACAGGCTAGCCTCCCACGCAGACGTTCACGCAGACGTGAACTGTTGACAGCAGTGCTTTGCTACAAGTAAAAGGGTTTCAATGGGGTTAACCGTCAGTCGTCAAACAGCCTTAATTTTAAGCCTCAACTTTCAAAAAAGGTTATTTTTTTACCTTCAAAGGTCAAAAATGCAGCCAAAATATCAACTGTCAAAACGCGTCAGGTTCAGTTCAAATCTCGCTCTTTCAGCTGATCTTCACGGACTTTTGGCTCCTGAAGAATCTCTTAACTTGAAAAACCACGGGCAATGTTCTCAAAAACACTCTCTCTGAGCATTACAAGACCTTACAACTTTGTTATACCTTAAAATACCTCGAAATTTTATATGTGAAAGACCAAAGCAACCTCTGCCAAATACAACAGTTAATATGCAGAATGAAGTTGATATTTACTTTAGGTTTTGGACTTAATTATCACTAAAATAACCGATAACCATCAAAATTGGAAAAAATAACCGTCAGCCGTCAAAGCTAGCAACCCACTGAGATCCTCATGTAAGGTATTCCAATATCTTCTTGGATTCTGGATTCCAGAGGTGCAACTTTATATCAAGAAAGGAGAGGTGAGCTATTGATCATCAGTAAAATCCAACTAGTGGTCTATTATCTATGCTGCGTTCTGATTGGTTGAGCTAATACTAGACAGTGGATAGTGTTTTTCGCGCGCTCTGATTGGCTACTCAATCAGTGAATATCCTGCACTATTCACTGATTCACCTCCAGTTCCTCCGAGCGAGCGACGCCAAACTCGCGTAGGTTACGAGCAAAATGCCCTCCCGGTTTGCTGCCGTAACAAACTAAGAAATTTCACAACTAATCAAGCAAGCTATTTCCGAAATACATGAAGAAGGTGACGAAGTTCGGTTTGGAAGTTTTAACAGGTAAAGCTTTTTGTCTTTTTGACTTGGATTTATCGATAAAACCGGTGAAAAAGTTTTTTGTTTACAAATGCAAATTAAGCTTAAGTCTTGGGTTACTTTATTTAGTTGACTTGTTCATAAATAAGCTTAATACATTTAATAATCTTTTTTACAGAATTATTTTAAATACAAAAAGAATTCACAACTTCTTTTGAAGAAACTTCCCCGCAAGAGCTAAACAAACGCCTTCAAAAGTTTTATTTGTCGCTAAGAAAAAGCGACGATCGTGGCCTTTCG
Organism: Porites lutea; assembly: GCF_958299795.1. Lineage (NCBI taxonomy): Eukaryota > Metazoa > Cnidaria > Anthozoa > Scleractinia > Poritidae > Porites > Porites lutea. The sequence continues at coordinate 17,712,372 of NC_133210.1, forward strand.
GTCACCGCGCGCCAAAATTGTAATCGTTGGCAACAGTAAATGAGTTAAAAATCATCATTTTGTGCTCAATTATCTCACTGTTTTAGTATATACTAAAACAATTATTCACCTCAGTGTCGGTGGCTAGTATTGGATATTTACCTCGCCGCTTCGCGGCCTCGGTAAATATCCAATACTACCCACCTCCACTTCGGTGAATAATTGTTATATAGCCCCCTCGTAGCGAAAAGCGCGGGCTTCTTGGTGGCAACAAAGGATTAAAGTCTAGCTTTAACTAGCTATTTTTTTTATTCTCGATATTTTTGACCAACTAGTTGGATTTTACTAAAACAATTATTCCTCTCGCCCTCATGGCCTCTTAATCAATAGCTCATTCGGCTTTCGGCCTCATGATGAGGCTATTAACTCAGAGCCCATTCGGGCTTGAGGAATAATTGTTAAGTATCGGTTTTAAAAGGAGACTACAGAGGAAAGAACCGATGACCTACCGCCATGTTCCCTGGTGTCCAGTTATATCCTGCTTAGTCGACAGAGACGCTGTTTATAAGTTCAGCTCCCCTCTTACTCAGGAAAAAGCAACTGAAGTGTATATCTTGATGTATAAGATTATGAACACTGAGCTAGATGGAAAAGTTCCCTCATTCAGAATAGTTTAAAATTGTTTGTCACAGAAACAGGACAAAATGGTAACATAGTTATAAAATAGTTTTTGTACAAAAAAATACATGTACCTTGACATAAGATTGATCAACTTTTTCTTTGGTCGAGCATAAGAAAGAGTTAGAATAAAATCATGGACAATTCTCACAAATGGAGAAGATGTTTATGAAATAATAAAGCAACTCTCATGATCTTCCTAGTTGGTACGGCTGATGTGAAGTAACAAAATGCTACAGATTCGGTTGAAAAATAAATATATTGGTACATACATGAAGTAATTATAATAACATTTGATATATTACAAATTTTAGTTTACCTGAAACTTTTAACTGAAACAATTTAGTTTGCTTAAGGGATCTTGTTTCTAACAAAATCCTGTGTCCATAAAACATAGTACAGAACAATAATGCTAACAGGACTATAACTAACAGAAAAAAATAGAAGTCAAGACATTGCTTTCGTCTGGCGACTGCATGACATTCAAACTCGTGTCGTGCATATGCATCATCACTCGGTCGTTTTTAAACAAATTTATAGTATGTACGCGTTTTTGTTGCTTACAATTGACCCTTCCTCGCTTTTTTCAACTTTTGACCAGCTTTGTTGCCAATTTTGAGTGTAAAATCTTCGCAAAGTTGCGCAACTTCATAGACGTTTAAGATCATTATACGTTTCTCAGAAACTGCCCACCTACCCCTCCCCTAAGCCAACATTTTGCCCTAAGCAAGAAGAAAGTGTTAATGTTGGCTTAGGGGAGGGGTAGGAAGGCGATTTCCCAGAAACGTGGGTGGAGTTAGTGCCCCCTGTGACCATTCACCATTTTCACATAGACCATAATGCACTCTGTTTACTCCCCACAATTTTGCATAACCATTGTCTTGGATTTCTCTTGGGACAATCGTTATACCAGGAAAAATTGGAGACAATGGTTAGGCAAAATTTTGGGGGGTAAACAAGGTGCATTATGGTCTATGTGAAAGTAGTGAATACACCTGACCATATAAACGTGGGTAAAATCTTGCGACTTTGCTAAGCTATATCTTCGCTCGCTTCAGACTCAAACTTGACAGTGTTATTAATCTTAAGGCGCTTATTCCAGCAGTTTTGATGGATATTCGCTTCAGACTGTTCCACTGATGTCCAAACTTGGAAAAAAGAGGAAGGATATACATTTTAATTTCTAGAAGTGGAACAGTGTGGTTTGGAGAAGACGTAATTATTTGGGGCCTCCAATGGTTTATCAGGCTGCCGTTAGAGGTCTAAAGATCTCTGACGTCTTGAAAACAGTTCTTGAAAAAAGGAAGTCTTCTCTGTCTTGTAATTTTTCTGTTGTGTCGTCATTAGAGCCACTAGAGTCAACGGATACCGTTTTACTTAGCTCGTGTTCACACTAAGTGTCCTTATCTCCATCACCACGCCGTTGTCGATGCTGTCATTCCTTGTCAATGTATGCACATTAGAACCTATTGACTCTATGGAATCGTGACGGTTGTGGGTTACTTGATCAAAACTGAGTCTTGTCATGTCCACAACGACTCCGTTATCTATACTTGCATTTCCTGCGACTGATTGTACAGACTGTTGGCTGACTGGTGGGCTGCTCATCGCCATATCGTAAGACGGTAAGAAAGGAAAATCGTTTTCCCCTTGCATTACGGGGTCCGCCCTTACTGAGCGAGATCTACAAGACAAAATGAAATTACAGTGGTGAATAAGTTATTTCGTAGTAGTTTAAGTACCCTTTGTTTGTGACGACCTGGTCAATTTAGAAGCGGGACAGCAGCATCTGCTTTGATGAGCACCACGCTTTCTAGACTCAAAAACGTGCAACTTAGTTTGGAAATAAAGTGGAGGAAATTGGATATTTATTAACAATGAGTGTGTTGTACGAGAAACTTACAAGGGGTTGACACGTGTAACTCTCATATGTTTGCGTTGTCCGATACTCATGATTATTCATTTTCGAGAATACCATATTTGGAACGAGAAGAAAAGATAACTGACCAATCAAACTCCCAAAAGCCGAGTGAGCTTTCAAGGTTATCGAAATACTGAGCAGGAAATTGGCTTACCACCCCTTATGAGTTTCTGGTTGTACTCATTATTACAATTAGTATCATTATTATAATTATTATTGTTATTAAAATTATTTGCTTCATCAACATCACCATCACTAGCATCATCATCATTATCAACATCAACATGGTCATAGTCATCAATATCCGCATCATTATCGCGATCATCATTACTACCCGTGATCAGCTGGAAGTAATTTCCGCTCCTATCTACAGTAGAATTAACGGGTTTCATCTGTATTTTCAGGGTTTTGCATTGCTGCCTTCCAACAGTCTATGTGTAAGATGGTTGATTCAGCTGCGTACTTGACCACGGTAACCACGGTCAAATCTAACCATATATGTCAGTTCTCTCTACAGTGTCCATCTTAGAGAGATGTCCGTCTTATAGAGAGTCAAATAAAGGGAGTAAGAAAAAAGAGGGTCCAACTCAGGGGCGGATTCGGGGAGGGGGTGCAGGGGGTGGGGACCCCCCTCTCCCTAAGATGACCTGCGGCTTTCTAATACAACTGATTTTCTGCAAAATGTGCAGATATGTATGATATGTATTCTCAGCAGTTCACATAATGTTATTGCCAACCAAAAGCCTTCTTCGTATTCGCTTTTAAATTTGTTTACGTCACCAATCAGGTACGCTATTCCTTAGTTTTGCACCACCCCCCCCCCCCCCCCCCACCCTCCAAGAAATCGTAGATCCGCCCCTGACCAACTCTGGGTGTACAGCTTGAGGTGACCCAGAGGTACCCGTCTTATAGAGGTTTCTGTTACGAGTGCGTCGACTGTAATATATTAGACTCAGCATTAGGGGTGTTCTTAGTCAACCAGTAAAGAACCCTTACCCGTACACAGCATCCCACGCTTTGCAAGCAAACAGCATAAACACAATGACCTGAACAGCAAACACTACGCCAAACACGATCAAAGTAGTAAAAGCAACTGAAGTGAAAAACAAAAGTTAGTCAATAGGTACAAAACTGTAGCCGGATTTTTCAAACGGTACCGCCAAATGGACCTTTTGCGAACAACAGTTTTTTTTTTTCGGGCTATTTGGGCCCGATAAGCTCAAAAATCACACTAACGAAGAGGAGGAAAGGAGAAAAAGAAAGAGCTAGGAGGAAGAAAGGAGGAGAAGAGAAAAAAGCAATGGCTGCACCCTTAATTTTCATAATGGTTTACACTGATGACCAGTTACTTGAAGTATTTTTTAAACTTTAATATACACTTACTTGTTTGGCTGTTGTTTTCAGTGCCATCTGAATGTGCCACATAATCTTTAATTATAAAAAGTAACAACAACAAAAAAAACAAACTAAACTTAAATGACGGGCACAACGTTATGTAGAGAAAATTCAAGACAAAGTCGGTGATTATCGTCTAACAATGACAGAATGAATATGCCGGAATAAATAACTATTTGTGCAGATATGAAATTTTGCTTTTATTAAAAACCAAAATTTGTTCGACAAGAATTTAATCTGGACTAAACTTAAAGTAATCTTCCGACCGCTTGCACTACATATTTCAGAACAAAATATGCATTATGTTAATTTGTAAAGTATATACTACGACATAGCTTCATAATACATATAAATGTATATTTTCGCCAATAAATTGGCCTCTAGACTGGCTAAAACGAATCAAACTAAAACTTTTTTTGATAAATCTTTCATTGTCGCACAACTGTTACATTGGTTAGAATTATGTCTTCTTTGCCTCGTCACAAATGGTTTGCCTTTTTCATCCTGAGCTGGGCTATAAAAGACTCAGTCATCTAGACGAATTTGACGTCCGAGACATTGAAGTCATCTGCATGGTGTAAAAAACGGGACGCATGAAATTAATTAAAAGCAAAGTTTTCTGAAAAGAGAACGAGTTGAGCACAAATGTGCTCCAATGTACAGCTTCCCATTTTTATGACTAGACGCATTTTTAAAAACACCTGAGAGGTTTAAGTCGTCTGTCAAGTGGGTCTGAACGACGCTCTTAACAGAAGACGTTAGTACTGTGGTCACACGCTAAATACGTCTGTCTGGGTGTTTATACTACATGACTAAACGTTAAAGATGTCTTAAAGTTTTGAAACTTACTTAATATAACAGTTTTGGTAGTGTCAAAGAGTATTTTAGTGGAGCTGATATTTAGGGCCAGAACATACGCCAAACAGGGTCAGTATTTCGTGATAACCCCGATTTCAGACTCATAAACTGCTCTTTTTTAGGATGCTGAATTACTTACCGGCGCGAATCGAGGAACAAATCAACAACACCAATAAAACTGCACGGATTTCACACGAAACATCCATTAGACCGGCAAAGAAGAAAGTGCGACACGCTGCACCGATTTATTATAATAATCATCACACGAGCCAAATGAAAATTAGGCAATTTTCTCACAAATCACGTCGTAATCGCATCTAACTCGCACGGCACAAGTTAAGTTTGAACTATATTTTTGTTCGTGTAATTTACTCAACTTTTAATTTATGCGTGATTTTGTTTTGGTTCGCTGCATGGTCCATATAATAAATATTATATAATAATTATTCATGAACCACGAGGACAGCACGCAAATATGTTTTACCCTATGAGAGCTTTTGTTTGTGTGAGTAAGAACAGCTCGCCCGGAAACTGCGTACTAGTTTTCTTAAGAGGAGGTTACTTATGAAAGAATTCATTCATATTTCGTTTCCTGCTACAGCCTTGTAGTTTTCACTGAGTCATATGCCGTGTGCATAGTTTGACACTGTAGTTTATTCCGCAGTATCCAATATAATTGTCCGTGTAACGGACTTTGATACCAAATGAATACCACGCACGAAGCAGTTATGTTTTCTTTTACGTCATTATCGATTCTTTCATTGAAAGAAGGTGCCATTTAACTCAGCCAAGCGAGACAGGGACCTAATCCTTTTTCTTTGTTCCTCCTTTTCTGTCTCGTCTCTAGTCCCTCGCGATTATGGGAACATTTTTGTGAATTATTTAGGAAAGTGGCTGCGGAGGGAGAGACGTATTTTTCCTTCCCAGCCCCTTCCCGTTCGCGCTCTGCGCTCATTTCCATATCCCTACACGCGTTCCTCGCTTGTCCGGCTCAGCCTCTTGGAAGCCCGTGCAGGACGCAGCTTCCAGTTTAGAGGATGGGTTTGTGACTACACGAAAGCCGAGTGAGAGTAAGACTATGAAATATTTACACTGATATGTACGGATGTGCGGTTATAGTTTCATCGAATGGTTATCTCACAACCTGTTTCAGGCTACATAGCCGGCTACTTCATCTTCCCACGCTGGCGTTTTCGAGAGAGTCTAGTTTTAATTGGGACATTAGCGAAAACGAAAGCGAGCGTCTCTCCCCAGTTCTCGCCATGGTTATATTTTCTCACACCCGCTTTTCTGCTTGTTGCCGTCTTACTGAGAGCCTGAAATGGAATCGTTATCTTGACAAAAATTTGTTTAGTCAATGCTGTCATCTTAAGCGTTTGCGTCGATCTCTCCTATGAATGGTTGCTGAAATGAAATCAGGTCCTTTCATCAAATGGTGATCAAAGTTAAGATCTAGGTAAAAAATAATGAAACTGAATGCTCCACTGCAAAGCAAGTAAGCAAATTTTATAGACAACATGTATATAGTCACTATAAGAATAATCGACTTAAGGAGCGTAGCTGTTAGGCGAAAAGAATTTAACCCAATGCTCAAGGGTTGATTTAACTAGACGTTTGTGGAATTACGTCGAAAAACGCAGTGTGATAATTGTCGAAAATTTAACTCTCATCTAATGTTTTTGTTTTGAAACACTGATAGATCCAGAAATTAAACTATAACTGAGGGCTGAAATTTTAGCTGATAACTGGGAAGTTGCCAAGGCGTCATCTAGTACCTAGATCTCCCACAAAGTGAGATATGGGTACAGGAGTACCATAAGTGAACCGGATCGTCTGCCGGGTGCGCGGCTCTTACCTCCGCTGGCCGCCGCGTTTAGGTCCGATTTGAGTTTGCCGCCCTCATCCCTGAAAGTCGACAAAGTGGCCGATAAAATACAGCAATTTTCAGCTAAATTTAAAACCATTAACATCATCCTTTTTTGTGATGAAAACACGACCCAAACACAATCCAGCACTCGCGCTAAAATCCCCAAAATCCACAGTCTTTAAACAGCGATATTTCGGCCTTTCTTTGATTAATTTTGCTCCAACACCCATGGTTCGAAAGCTTGTTTAATCAAAAATCTTTCGTTATTGCTTGTTTTGGCAATACTTTCAATCAGCTTTTATTTGGTACAAAACAACTACGTATTCTACCACTCGATTTGTCCTAAAATATGAGCCCGTCACGCGAACTAAAGATCAGCGATAAAGAGCATTATCAAGCGGTCCGAATGCACGGACTGCGAAGTCCCTGATTTCTGCCCGGGGGACCCCCGGGGATTTTTGACCATGGTTTGACGCAGACAGCGGCTTCGGTAGGATGGTTTCACAGACCGCCCAAGGCCGTTACAGATTACAGGACCGTTACAGAAAACAAGGCTCTAAGTAAAAAATAAAGTGAGGGAAATGCGGATTGTTCGCGAAACAACCTACGATTTTGTGGGACCATGCAAAGCTGAAGATTGTAAACGCCACATCCTGACCAACATAGACTTATTTGATCGTTTTACAACTTTATTTGTAAAAGGTCGTTATGCACTGAGCTGGAAATCATATTAATTATATTTCTGTTTACAGTAATAGCTTTTAAATGAAAAAATATGATCAGCGCAATTATAGAAGCAACGTTTGCAGTCGTGAAAAGAAAGCTTGGTCGAATAATTCAGGCATTTTTGCAACCAAATGTGATAATCTTCTCTACTTTCAACTATCATTATCAGTAAGCAAGTAAGCAAACACTGACATCGTACATGTTGTGAGTGATCCTACTGGCTGTGCGTCAAGCGTTACAAAGTCAGTTGCCAAAATTAAAGGATAACAATTCAGACGGTGCTATGATTAAACAATGCCTGCAAGAAAAAAATAATAAATGAATTAGAAAAGCGACAAAACTTCCACTGTTTCAGCAGAATTTTCACACTACAAGCGTCAGTATTCAAGTTTTGCAATGTGCCATGATATGATATGATATGAAGTTTAAATAATGGTTTACGTCTTACACTCGCATGCTGTTATGTGTATATTATAAATTTACAGAGGGAAATATAATTGTTGGCGAGAATTAGCGAGCCAGTACACTACTTTTAAGGGTTAGTGGTGTTACATGACACCCTAGGGCTAAAAATGTTCGAATTTTGGGTGTCAGAGGTGGGGCATGAACGACTTAACCTTGTTTATTATGTGACGTCTCAATCAATAATTCGATTCTACCCATTCTACCCACACCGCATGTGTTGCTGATGGTTCAGAGGTTCATATGAGGTGAAAGGTAAGGCTCCTTTCATATAGCCAACATGTTTCCAAAATGTCCGGGGAGGTATATTTATCAAAGTGACGATCACTTTAGGGGTGGATCTCGGACGACGTGCGGTTTTCATGATTTTGTCTGCCTTCAACATGCGACAGTTGTGGTCAATTCACCAATGGCGGTGTCGAAAAATTGATTGGGTCTTGCTTCACGGAGATGATTTGTTCCTTGAAAACTCCGTCAGAGAATCAATGCTGACAGCAAACAAGTTGTTCGTCAAAGACATAACTAAGCAGTTGCGATCAATCCCCCCTCCAAGAAACCCCTTCTTTCAATTAAATTAGGGAGACTACCCTGGCACTCTTGAACTGCCCAAATTTCTGTGTACCTCTCAAGCATCGCAATAACCGCTTTTCCCTCGCCAGGACTCACTTTCAAAATGGAACGTGTGGTACTAGGATTTTATCAGGCAAGTTAGGCACATTGCCGAGAGTCGGAAAGTGAATGGAGCTAAGTCTGATTCATACCGGGGACTTACGTGTCATACTAGTTAAACCTCAAAGAGTACGGAATGTGGAGCGTTTTATCGTGGATGCGTGGAATAAACTTTAAGCAAAAATGACACATAGTTAAGTTGACAATCCACGGTCACTCACTAAAGGCGAGTGCCTCATGTCCTATTCGTGTAAACAGCAGTCTCTAAAAACTCTTACGTGTGCGCGCCCTCGTTGATCCAACCTCTAGAGGGCTGTGTCCTCTGTATCGTCGTTGGAGTGTGTGCTCGGCTTGATTTCTACCGCTTTGTCCAAGCCAGAGGGCATGCTGGACTCATAAGCGGGGTTTTGGAAGGAGCTCAGAGTCCTTGGTTCACCATTTGCTGAACCAGGTGGGGTGTCCCGTTCGGTTTTGGCGTGTCCATTGGACTGCTCAAAGGCAACAGCTGGTTGATACGTACCATTGCTGGCTAGCGACTCATAGACGCCATTACTTGACCCATTCACCTGTGGGAGCAAAACATAGTATAACATGAATGTTTAGTTCACACATGAGAAGGGAGCCTTACAGCAAGGAGCCAAAAAGTGTGACCGCTCTTGATTTATTCACATTCTGTCGTGCAGATTTAATCCAATCAGAAGCCAGATGGAAACTGAAAACTCGACTTCTGATTGGTTAATGTCTGCATGAAAGAATGTGAATAAATTAAAGGAGGTCACACTTTTGGGCTCCTTGCTGTAATAGGTTGTTGCTTTAAATACGATTAACGGTCCAATTACTTCTATCTAATAAATCAAACAAGAACTCAATTAACGGGGTAATCAGATTATTTAACCAAAAAGCGAAAAGAAGCGTAAAAGCATACAAATGCTTGTAATAAAGCAAATTTATGTGATTCGTTTTGCCCAAAATTTAATCTGAATTGAAGGCCATTGAATAACAAGTAAAGTTTAACAGGCAAGAAAAAGGAATCCCGCTTTAGGGTGTTAATCAACTCTGCTAACCTGAATCAGTTAAGCTGCCGAATCATTAAATGAGGTCAAGAGCGATAATGGGACCCATTATTGCTCTTGATGAGGTGGAATGCGGCTGGTGTACCTGTGTTTAAGAATACCAACCTTAAGGGATTCATAGTGGACGACATTGGTCCCATACGGATTTTCATGATCGGTCTTGCCTGCGTACATACTCTGGTATCTGTCTTCTCTGCCTTCTAATTCATATCCGGCTGTAGATCTCCTGAACAGAAAACACACTGAATCAGTTAAAAGTGTAATTTAAAGACAAATCGAGAAATATGAAGTTTCTTCAAAAATGTCGCACATAAGAATTTCCCACGCATTGTTATTGGACAAGACAAATGACGAGATACAATGCTGGGTCTCTTTTCAGATTTAATATTATCTCTGACTTCCGATTAAATTCCACCACAGTTGCCACGGCTTCTGTATCATCGAAAAATTGAGCCTTAAAGTTTCTGGATGCGGAACTAAATTTAATTTTGAATCCAAGTTTTTCTTCTTGTTTAAAATTCGAGCTGATCTCATCTAAGGATGGCTTAGAGTGGTGTCTCCACCCTGAGCAATCTCCTTAATCAATTACAAGTATAGAACTATAAGTTTATTATCACTGCACTTTGATCAATACAAACGATGCCGTGGATGAAAATCCACCAGCAATGAATGAAGTACAAAAAAAAGATCGCCTACAACCACCCTGCCGCTACTTAAAGACCTTTTGGTCTAACGCCTGCAGGATACCCGCTGGCAGTGAAAAGCCACGATCACAATGTGACGCAACAACAGATGAGGCCTGATCCACCGCTACGCTGTGTTTAGTTTTATCAATCTAAAAATATAAGGATTCCTTGCACTCTTAATAATCATGTCTCAACAGTTCGTGAAGGAGGACTTTTGACGAAAGTGTAAAAAGGAAATTGTTTGCGGACCCAAGGGGACCCTCAGTACGAAAGATACAAAATGTTGGTCGTCTCTTTTAGGGATGTAAATTGAAAAATTTGGTCTCACCTAACCTGTTCAGTCTGTTCAGTATGGAGCAGCTATATTTTTGCTCGCACAAGCATTCGGAGACTCTCGATCTAGAGGTACCACCGACGAAATCAAAGTCGCGATGATCTTAGATCTTAGAGATTTAAAATAAAGCGACGTTCGCATTGCCATTCCGATCAAGTTTAACATGGTCAGTCAGTGTACGGTGACGGCACAGAAAACGGCCAAAAAGTCTGCTGCACGTTTAGAGTTTTTGTTTTGCTTATGAAACCTGTTGATTTTCTTATATTCTTGTTTCCGTCGTCATCATCGTAGTTGCTCGAGCTTGCCATTGCGTTACCTAGCAAACGAATTCTTGACATGCAACGATCTGGTCATGTCAATTCCACTACAGGTCTGTATGGGACTGTTTTGGGGAACGAATTGTGCGTAAGTTATCTACACAACTTCGCAATAACCACTGAAAAAAGTGATAGTCTCCCCAGAAGAGTCCCATAGTGCAATTCGCAATTAGTGCAGCTTGGACCCAGTCTCGCTCGCAACAACCTCAAAATGCCAGTCAGAATGGTTTCTTTTAGGGGTAAAAAAAAATTAGCTAAATATCCTCGCACTATTTGGAGTCTCCTTTCCTCTCTCTTTTCTCCTTTTCCTTTTAAAAGCCTACCATGCAGGCTCACGGCCTCAGTTTTCCAGGCTAAATATTCTAGTTTTTTCTGCCCATTTTAGGCTGAAAATATGCTTGTATTATTCTTGAATTATAGCTCGTGACATTTCCTTTTCAGAATATATATATATTGGGGGTATCAATCATAGTCAGTTTTGTTAGCTAGTTTTGCCGTTAAGATATTTGAAACGAATACGTTAAAAACATAATTGTATTGTACTTACAGACTTTCAACACACAAAATTGCATCCTTTTCAAATTTTCAGCCTGGGGTTTATTCTTAAAATCAGTTTCTCAAAGTTTCGCAGATTTCAGCCTCGATATTGTTATGAAATATCTTCTTATAAAAAAGAGTGTGTTAGGTCGACATACCCCGTTCGTTTCAGCTTTTTCATCAGGACAAAGCCCGCAAGGATGGTGATAAGTAGGAACAAGACGCTCATAACAAGAAAAATAACGCTGAGATTTAGCAAGGTCTCTGAAACAATAAGAATAGAAAACGTCATTATACATTAGTAATTTTTTTGTAAAATTTAATCACATTAATGATAATCATTCAAAGGATTGAATGATTTTCCCCTCGAGAGTTTCCCTACAAATATAGTCAGGCACTCGTTGTACAGGGACGATGGAGGAAAGGAGAGGCTAGAGTGGGCATTAGAAAAGCGTTACTTTGAAGAAAGTCTCCTAACCTTTCCCACTTCAAGTTAGTGTCTAGAACGCCCTCCCCCGCCCCTTCTCCTCATGGAGAAAAATGTTCCACTGTCACTGTTGTATTATGCATCGTGGGGCAACGGATTATAGGAGGATTTGCACTTCTCCCCATCGAATACACAGTAAACACCCGCTAATAAGAACCTGTGGATTAAGAACCTCTCGGCAGAAATTTGCCACTTTGATTACAAGAACCTGTTAAATCAAGAAAGGTTCTTATATGTGGGTTACAGTTAAATTATGATAAACAACTTAACAAAGGTCAGTGTAACTTTGAGTTGTAAATTTTAAGTAAAGTATAACAAGAACATACTGTACTAACTTTTATATAAATTTGGTAATCAGTTTTGTTATGGTTATAATAATACAATTGTGAATAATTTGTGAATTATTTTTCTGGTACATGTAATCAACAATCTATTATCTCCTTCTAAAAAATTAAGAACCAAAGCTAAGAACCTTCCTAGCCTAAATTGCTAATATGAGTACCGCAAAATACAAGAACCAATTTAGTCAGACTTCATAAAAGACCTACAAAGGTAGCACTGCAAATATGACAGTAGTCTGCTTCACCGACCGGCGTTTTTGGAATTGTCAAGCAATGTGCCTTTCATGGCGGCGGGTGCTTTGCGTAGAAGACTGTGACCTAATTTGCTTTTGAGTGTTTCGAAGACTTCATGACGATGTATAGGACTATAAAAAAATATTATGTGAGACAGCTACACCCTTGAGTCCCAATATCCACATACAAATTATCCAGACTGATCTGCATACATTTCCTTGACGAACTAGCTGAGAGAATTTTAGAAACGATCGAAGCATTGCTGACCATTCTATTAATTCTTATAACCTTTTCTCCTTATGTTGTAGAGACAATGTTCGTAGATAATGTCGATTTTCAGAAATGGGGTTATGGCTAAAATCTTTTCTCGGCCTAACATCCGGGATTTTTGTCTAAGTATTAAATAATCGTACCTGGAACGTCAAAAACATTGTTTTTTAGAGTCGACAGGAGAAGAGAAATAGATGAAAAAGTCTTGTTAGAGGAACATATGGTACTTACCGTCTTCCTCCTTTCCAATAAGGTAGCCATTTTCAGCTGAAAAGAAGAGAGGAGGTTTTAATGACGCGTTAAATAGTTACAAAATAGAATTGAATTTTTGAGTTGGCTATTCTATTAACAGGCGGCTTTGTTCTAATCCTTCATTTGATCTTTATCGTTACTTTTTGAATACTATGTAAATCTATTCAGTATGCCAGCTGATTTAAGCCATCACTGTTGACTGAGATTAGAAAACTGAATACTTATCAATTATTAGAACGTTTGTTAGATCTATAACCCTTACTTGCAGCCCTCTACAGGTTAAGGCACCGTTACCAAGAAGACCCGGGGACGAAGCTGAGTTGTTTTGGTTGTGACAAAAAATGGCGGACATTTCACTCGTTTCCAGAGTAAGAACTACAACTGGAACAAGGCGAAATAATAGCTAAGAACATGGCAAAAACAGCAAGAAGACAACTCGGAGGGCGACAACTGCTATTTGGAGATATTTGCGGTGCTTGACAAACCTAAACGTACACTATCGAAGATGAACTTAACATCGGATACAGGTAAGCAAGTTTTTGCTATGTTTTTACACTAGAAATTATTTTGAATGAATAATAAAACAATTAATGAATTCGGCTTTCGTAGGATATGAAGAATTTTAAAGCAGATCTCGGAGGGTGTTATTCACCTCGGTCTCTGGCCTCGGTGGATAACACCCTCTTCGATCTGCGTAATTCTTCATATCCTACTGTTGTTTTCCCTTAATTTTATCATCATTATTAACCGGAGTAGACGCATCACTATGAGTTCCCAGCCAGCTGACCATGAGTAGCCCCAGAGTAACTGGAATACATTGATAAAGAATTAGGGCATTCGTAATACTTGGCAAACAATTATTTAATAAGTAAAATAAAAATTTTAACGAAAAAAAACAAACAAACAAACTCGAAGAGCCGTGCAAAAGTGTTTTTTTAAACTAATAAAAAACTAATCAAGTTGCGAAGCTCATTGGTCGAAAGTTTTGATGCAGTCTATAAGGGTATAAAGACCTTTGTTAAAATCCTTGCACCTTTGTTTGCAGGTTACTGGTCTCTCTTGAGTCTTTGAAAGTCATTTCTATGGCCTTAAGAATGTAGACAATTGAAAGGGATGTCTATTTTTTTTAAATACTATTATCCGGTGTGATAAAAGCCTGATTTGTATTCCTTGAATATTATAGTAGTTATACCAGGAACATGTAATTCAAAATTTTCTTTATTAACCGCTTATAGGCAAGCAAAAAGTGTCGCTGTCAAAAGATATTGAGATATAAAATCTCACGTATGAAGCATCTTTAGAAATTGTTGTAATTTTCCAACGCAGTGTAGTTTGCCGGCGTGCAGACTTACGTAACTAATAAAGGAAAAAGATAAGGAAATACTTTGGCCAGCTAACTTACTGAAATTCTGTCAGGTAGAAATATAAAACCGTTATCATTCAATATTTCTTTTTACACATTAGAAGCAATTTTTGCCTCGGTTAGGACCGACTATGTTGGCTTCAGTGAGTCGGCCGTTGCGTCCAAACATAGAAGCTATAATGTCTGACTTGTATGAAATCGGGCGAATCGTACACAGTTTAGCATTGCAATCATATGGTGTTTGGTTGCAATATCAAAGATGCCTGGTCGCAAGCTTTTTCAGAACTTGTGTGACTGAGAAGTTAGATACTTTTAGTGTTCCCCAGTGCAAAGCTTTCTTGAAACTTTCGCAAGAATTTCTTCTTCACAGAGAACATGTAACCATTGCTTAAGAGACCCCGTAAACCGAGCAAATTAATACGTTTCGAATTAAACTTCTTCTCCTTTAGTATGCCGTTGATCGGTTAATTACTGTTCGATGCTAAACTTACCGTTTTGAATATTTTAGGCCTGTTAATAACTATTATAGTAAAGTATCGCTCGCTTCTCAACTACGTCACAACAAGGTCATAAGTGTAAACTGATAGGTATTTAACTGGCAAAGTAGCTTATGCTTGTTTTTAACAAACAATTTGTCGACAACTGTGCCAAAAAGGTAAATAAATAAAAAGCAAAACTGGAGTTACCTGCTAAAGTTCTTGCGGAGAATGTGAAGAGTATGACGATGCAATACGCAATATCCATTGAGTAAATCTTCATACCGTACGAAGAAATGTGTTTCCTTTACTCCAAAGCGTTGTTTTCGAGAAGGGTGAGGTTGACTAGACAAGTTGTTTTTTCAGAAGGACAAAACTGAACCAAAAGTTACCAAGAAACGACTGTCAGTGTCGCAGTACCGGTCAATTTATCTCCATCAAAAGCAAGGTTTGAACTCAGTAGGGAAATATTGCTCCGACTGATTTGACTATATTGAAAACCCATAAATTTTCCGCTTCATCACTAATAAACAAAAAATAGTTGAGATCCCTAGAGACTAAGAACTGACTAAGTCCTGTTTAATAAAGGTGAAATGAAATAAGTTCTAACGATTGACGTCATGTTGTCATGGTAATAAAAATTGCTCTTGGCGTAAATATAAATATAGCATGTTTTCAAACATTTAATGTTGACTCTGCCTTAAATAGATCATAGCTCAGTATTTATAATCGACACTTCTATATCTCACTTTTATAAAGAGAGCGTTCTTTCCATATTCCCCAACGATTCAAAATTAACAATACTAACGAAAACAATATCGAACTGAACTAAAGAGAAACTAGATGAAAAGCGATGAGACATTACCTGATCGATATTATGAACCTCACATGAGAATACTCAAAGACGACGTTTAAACGAGAGTTTTTCCTAAAGCACGAAATTCTGTAGGTCATATGGGCCGTTATAAATATCAAATATAATAATATTTCTATTAACTTAAGTAATTGGTCTGCCTTCTCACTCCTTGCTCTTTAGTCGCCAACAAAGGCGAGCGCGAGAAGCGAGTAACGCTAGTGACTGGTGACGAGACAAGAAGGACCACGGGAAAGTGAAAGACACAAATTCGTCTAAATAGGAATGCGGGAAGGAGGAAATGTACCCAAATTTACATCGAGAGACGTGTCTGGGAACGGCAGCAGTTGAGAGTTATGCTCCCCAGCTTCAAGCTCCTTTTTAAGCGCCAGGAAGACAAAGTAGGGGTGGCACTACTGGTAGCCCCTTACCACAAGCGGCTAAAATTTTCACGCTTCCTGTCAATCCTTCTCTCGGGCGCATTGTTTTTCCGCGACAATCCTTTTTGCCTGCTTTCCTTTTTTTATGCGGTACAGTTGTCCCTATAAACTCACTTTAGCACCCGTTGATATATATGGAGTACTGTGCTGGACGCCGTTTTAAGACTTAATTGTCAAAACATGACTTACCTTGCGTCCCCGCACAAAAGTTTACGAGGCTTGAAAAGAAACATTTTGATTGATCTATACTTAGTGGATCCCTTCTCACATTTTCTAATGATTTTGCTGTTGTAATTTGTTCGTAATTTGTATATGTTTCATCTGACAATGACTTTGTAAGACAACGGTAACATGTCTTTGGAAATCAAAAATTGCATACGGTTTCTAAACTTTTACCACGATTTTAGTTCTATAAAATTCGCAAAGCCGGTCATGGTTTGATTCCCGGTCAAGCCTGTCTCGAATTTGTTCAGGTTCTTTTTCGACCGCTTAGGTTGTTTATTCAACTGCGAGGATCATTTCCACTTTCATAGAATTTGTATACTTTGTAATCATGATTAGAAAATGATTACAAATTTTTGAAAGTTGTTACTAGGAAAAATAACGTCTTCGTTTCAGTTTAACGGTATGATATAATGGCTAAATGAATTCGTGGATGATTTTATTATGATTATCGTTGCTTTATAGAGCGCGAAATGTATGCAAACTAAAATTCTAAATTCTCTTGATTGGTTTTAGAATCCATAACTAATTAACCTTCAATCTTCAATGTAAATCTGTTCGGTTTCATTAACTTTTACGAGGTTAATTCAGCTTCTTCACTCAATTGAGTTTCGAAGTTACATTTGGAACAATTCATTGGACATTAATGTTGAGGTAAAACTTCCTCAATTTTGTGTGTAAAGAACTTGTCTTGGAGCTTGCGTTTATCATTCTTTGAAATACCTTGCGTGAATTTAGCATGAAGAAGCTTTCCTCTGGCTTGGCGAGGCTTGGTTTTTTCATTGGCATTTGGTTTCCTTTTGCTAGAGCAAGTAAGTTCTTAATTATTCCCCATGTTATTGAATCATGATGCTATCTTAAATATTGTTCCAGCCTTTAAAGCTACGCACACTTGCAGCTACAACGTAGATGGCGGAAATTTGAACAAGTTTGTTGCATGGTTGTTGGTTTTCATTCCGAATTTATTACTGAAACAGCCCACCGGCTCATTTAGATCTTCACGATCCACTATTTGAATTCACGGTGAGGATGAAATCTGAAGTATGGGTCTAGGGACCGTCGACATATTCACTTTTTCCCCGCTTAACGCCAACTGGACGTTTAGGGGGGGAGGAGGGGGTAAGGAAGTGGACGTTAGTGCAGGGCATTTTTGGACAAAGGCAAACTGATACATTTTCATAAATTTTACGTCATGCGTCGGAAAGACGCTTGCGACATTATTTAAGAGAAAGCAGGACCAATTGTAAATTTTACATTGTGACCTTTTAAACTCTATATCCTAAATCACCAATAAATTTATACAATACCCAAATTATAGTTAGTTTGCTGATTTTGTAAACACGTTTAGTCAGATCTCTTAGCGCAAAATATAGGCCGGATCGTTACAGACGTGACAAAAGTGTCAAATTTGGCACAGACCTTCCTTAGCACCTACCGATTAATACTGGAGGGGGTGCCCGTTACAAATGGTCCTAATTACAGATAAAAGGGGGGGTTAACTTTCACCTATGATAGCAGATTGGGTGCCCTGTGGTGAGTACTCTTCTTGTTTGATTCGGCTAAAAAACATTTGTTGCAAATTTTTAAGTTTTTAATTTGGTAATGTTTAGTTGTTGTTACACTATTCAAAATAGTTTTACATGTACGTAATACTGACTAGTGCCCAGTCTCCACATGGTAAGTGTGGCCATGTTCATTGTGCGGACTGTGCGGCTATCAGTGTCACTGCTAAGACTTGCCAGTGATAATATCATTACATATCAATTTAAACAGATCACAAAGCCAGCTTTCAAAGATGTCATACAATAACATAAAACTCAAATGTATCACATCCTAAACGATAGAATCGTTAAAGTTTGACATGCCACGTGAACGACCTCATGAACGGTAACTGACAACACGCCCACTTTGTAATTGGCAGCTAAGATTAGATTATAATTTGCTTCGTTGGTAACCCTGTCCTTGAGATAATGATTAAAACATGTCAACCTCGTCCTCAGGGGAAAAAGGAGGAGCAAGGGTGGCACAGTTGGTTAGTGCGCAGCCTTCGGGGCGAGAGGTCCCGAGTTCGAGCCCGGTGTCAACACCTCCTTATTTCAACTTCTCTTTTTTCTGTCTAGCTTTGACTAGCTTTAAATACCCTTAAAACGGAGAATTAATGGAGAGAAGGGGGTAAAAGGAGCGCACTGTCGACCTCAAGTTTATCACTAATTATTACTGTCACGAGTTATTGACGTAAAATATGGTCGCTTTACCTTGTTCTACCTTTTTATTAAGCCCTGGGTACGAAATTGTAAAACATGCCTCTCCAGGAATTTTTAACACTCTTTATTTTTTGCACATTTGCATTTAAAAAGAAGTGTATGAGGTCCCTGCATGCCTATACACCTGTAAGCGGCTCATTCACGTCAGAGCCCTTGGACCAGAGTGTTAATGGTAGGTCTATACGATCTTTCAAAAAAAAGGAAGGTCGTCGCGTGCGTTACAATTTACAAACAAACTAACTTCAGAAGAGCTGAAATTTACAGGAACAAGGCCTCTTTTAGCCAACCAATGATGCATCATTTATGAAAATGAATGTCATTTGTTTGATGCAATTAGGCGAATACCCCGTGGTTACGAAATCTTACGATCATGAATTCCTCAAGAGCAATTCAGTTACCAACTTTTCACAAAATAATGCTGTGGAAAATTACATAAAATACCAAAAAAGCAAGGGTCAACAATAATTATGGCCTGGTCCCTTCTAATAATGGAGTGGTCATGATAAAGAAGCCCATCAGCCCCAACTTTGACCACTCAAACATATTTTTGACAGATTACATACTGCAAAACTTTGCATTCACTTATGCCTATGTTGCCACACCAGGAGCCTAGAAATCGGCTCCTCGTCACACCTTGTTTTTATTGCTGAATATCATTCTAAAGAGCTTTACGAAATATTTTGTTAGTAGGGGTGTTTTGAACATGATTGATATTTAGAGATGGTGACAAAAACGAACACAGGAAAAGTCACAAAACAAGACGCATGAAACAACCGCAATCTAATATTCGTTTTACACCGATATAGTGGCTTCTTTGGCTGCTATGCTGACGTTCTTGAAGATGGCCGGTAGTATCACAGCTAGTTCCGGGTTAGGTATACCGTTTATTACCAGTTTCACGGTTCCTGAGACTTAGGGCCCGTTAACATAAAGGTGGGGGACCCCAGGTAGGTGAGGTAACCTGCTTAGGTGGGGTAAAAACATAACCCTCCTTTACATGCAATCTTACAACCCCGCCATCCTGGGGTGCAGTTTCTCAAGATTATATGAATGGTCGCTAACCATGTAAACGAGAAAAATGCTGGCAAACCACGTCTACGCTCAATTGCTGCTCTTGCTGCAACCTTCAGTGTTGTGGCTTTCTATTGTTACCTTCAATAATTATGTGAAGCCACCCAGCGCCAAAGTGAATTTTGCACGAATTTGATGTCGCTCGAATCCGACCCCGACTAGCCTGGGTTTCCTCACCTTGAAACGTTGACATGGCAAAATTTGACCTCAGCTGAGAGGGTTACCTGGTGTGGCAGACCTGGCTACCCACCTTGAAGGGTGACCCCACCTATCATGTAAACGTGATCAAATTAAAATGAGAGATTATATGGACAGGCGGGTTACCCCACCTAAGTGGGTTACCATTCCTACCTGGGGTCCCCTTCCTCCATGTAAACAGGCCCTAAAAGTTAGCCCGGCCCCCTTTCTACAGTTTCAGCAATTAAACTATTCACCATTTATCATTTGAGTCAATCTTGTACCTCTTGAGTCTCACTTTTACAACTTGATAAGCTGTTATTATTTTTGGACATGAGTGCTTCAGTGCCAAATGTAGAGGCTTCATGATAAACTGTGCTGTTTTTTGAACCTTGGGCTAACTGGTTCCTTTTTTTCGTTTATGAGACCAGATTCTTCTTTGTTTGTTTTTGCTTTGTAAAGCTTAGACAAACTGCGGAAATTGTAAATGATATGACTTGTGCCACGGTGCTTGCTTCTCTGTCAAAACATGCACTTGCGTCCAGCAGATAACTGGATAAAGAGAGACTGAAAGGCATCCAGGCCTATGTTAAGCTGAAAAATTAATTACCTCCCTAGGAAAGAACTATTTTGGGCTCTGTCATTTCGTTATTTGTTCTTCATGAATAGCTGTCATAAATCCCTGATAATATGTGATACAACAGACTCTTTGACAATTTCTTTTTTCTGAAATTTTGTTTGCTTTCTTCAGCTTAAAGTGACATGTAATGACAAGTAATACTTGATAAATAAGGCTTAAGCCACACAATAAGGTCTCCTCTAATTGAAATACATTAGAAAAGGAGAAGAGACCCCAGAAGCTCAGTACTTGCAAGTTATGAAGCAAAGACGAGGCCATCTTAGAAATGACTTATGAAAATGTGGGCGGACTGTGGACTTGCTTTAAGGGCACAGTAATAATCAACTTAATTGTACAATCAATAAGCAAAAATGGATGGGAATGCCAGATGTTCGAGTGAAATTGTTGTTTACAACCTGAGAATAGAATTCAGAGTGATTTAAGGTATTAAATAACAATTTTCAATCAAAACACCACAGGGACCCCAGCAGGTGAAATTTACAATAATTAAATCCTGTTTAGCACGCTTCAGTGGCATATTTGCGGTGGGCACCCCCTCTAATATTCATGGTACTGCAATAAGCTATGGCTGTGCAAAGTTTGGTGCTTTTGTCAACTCTGTAACAATCCTGACCCTTAGAGACCTGACTATTTGAGAACACAACTGGATTATCGTTTGTCAATACATACCTTCAAAACACGGCAGCCAGCGATTCTGGTTTGATCTCTGAATATGTAGTGTAGTAGGAAATCAAAAGCATCGACGGGAAAAAGCAGTTATACAGATTTTGCAAGAGAACGGGTAGGAGACGGGGGGTACACGGGTGAAGACACGGTTAAGTGCATGTCAGTATTGATTCTGGAATGCAGTGACTTTTAGAGCAGAAAAATTTCAAGTGAACGCTAAAGAGGGGGAAGGGGGGCAGGGGAGGGTCTGACCTAAACGTCTAGTTGACGTTAAGCAGGGAAAAAGTGAATATGTCGACGGCCCCTTACTCATTCCTGTTCATGCACAAGGTTCGATCGATTCAGCAGTTTGAATCCATCCCGGGCCATCCAAGGTGATTTATTGCGCTTCCTAATCACCTGATTAAGTTTCTACATTTCTTGAAAACAATGAATCCATTTTTGAAGCACATAGTGTAGTTCTGATTTTTGGCTCAAGTTCTAACATATCAAATGTTTTTCTTAGCAATAAATATTCCTTACCAAAGCGCTGAGATCGCTGAGTTTTGTAAGTGCAAACGACTTGCCAAACATTTCAAATGATATTTTACTATTTAAAATGTTTCTGATTTCTGATATGGGAGCATTTAATTCAATACAATTAAAAAAGAGTCCCGGAAATTAGACTAGAACGAAGTACTCTCACACGCAATGGAGTCTATAGAAATCAAGGAATTTTGGTCTAAAGACGGTTCCAGTTTACTAAGAAGCAAATTCGAAGTAGGAAGAGTCAGCATTACCCAGTATCCCAGTAGATTAAGGGCTTCAGAGATTCACTCCCGTTTAAAAAAGCACCTTTCCCAGCAGGGCATAGCCTGCAGGCTGCGTTCAGAATACGGTTTGGCGTTAGTAATTAACTTTTTCATTTACCATTGCTGAAGAAATTACCCTTTAAAACTGTTTATTATAGTTAAAGTCATTTTTTTCTTTTCTTGCAGATAAGTACATAATTGACAAGGAAACAGATGGTATGTTTCAAAAAATAATACGTGATGAATGAAGTATTTATAAATGACGCTTAACTTTTAAAATCATTAGCGTGAAATCGAAAAAGGTGGCATTCAAACATTTTTACTGAATCGACGTGGTCGCAAATAATAGAAAACGTGAGCATCCGAACTTCTAGAACTCGGAAGGTCGTGACTTCGATTTCCACCTGGAGCTCGGAATTCTTTCTGAGCTTTCGGGTGTGAAATTTCTTCTTCATCCAAATGTTTTTTTTTTTTAATATTTCTCCATTTCTCATTGGTTGAAATCCCCGGCTAAGCTAATTTTTAATAACCAGCAAGCGTTGAACAAGTTCGGAAGATGCTTAAGCGATATCCGGTAAAATGACGTCAAGACTACAGGATAAACGCCAGGAAACTCAGGGACGGTAACGAGAAGCCCTTGGGAAACGGTTGCGTTGTTATCTGAAGAGCTGTAGAAAATGGCAGAAAATTTCACATCTTTTGCGAAGACGAAATAGACGAACTGCTGCCAAGAAACAACAAGAACAGAAAAATTACAACTCCAAGGATGACATCACAGTAGTTTTAATGGATTTAGAAAAAAAATACTCTCTGAAACTCATGGTACAGTACAGGGTCCAACGGACTCCGTCAACAATCATTGAAGTACAGAGATTTAGTTATCAGATGAAAATTATGAAATACTATGATTATTTTAATGAATTTCAGCTTAGTGTTTGAAAATTTCGCCCTACCATTACTAATAAATGGAAAGAATCTCTCCTTCAGTTTCGGGAGCTAAATGATAAACTCTTGGTCCTCGCCTCCTTTATTTGGTTCAGAAATGCCCTCCGCATATTTTTTCCAAACTGTTGGTTGAATTATTATAATTAATATTTCTCTTTCTTTTCCCTTTTCAGCTATCATTCTTGATCTTGCCGTCGTGTTTTTTGTGTTGTGCTTAATTTTTTTAATCTTGGTTGTTTTACTCGCACTTGCCCTTTACAAAGCAAGAAAAGAACGAGGCTTGTAAGTAAAGCTAGTAGTTATTTTGTTTACTTACATGACCAGCGGCTATGTTAGCTTAGTGGAGCTAAAGGAAGTATTCACTTAGGTCTGTTGAAGAGCTTGAGAGTATAGAGTACTAAAGTGATGATGTCATAAAAATGAAAGTTCTGAAATTATGGGATTTGTCAGGATAATCTGAAAGGCAATGTCCAAGAAGCCTACTTGCCAAAAATGAGCATTTCGTGGCAAATTGTCTCAGAGATGTTACCCGGTTATAGTCAGAAAACTCCATACAAACCCTTCTAATTTTTTTTTTGGGTCGACCCAAAAAGATTTAGAAGGGTTTGTATGGAGTTTTCTAAGCATAATTGGGCTACGATCTCAGAGACAGTTTGGCCCGAAATGCTCATTTTTGGCAAGTGGGCCTCTTGGACATTGTTCTTTTAGAATATCCTGACAAATCCCATAATTTCAGAACTTTCATTTTTAGAACGTCACACTTTAGTACTCCCTGATTCGCATAAAATCTTACTATTGTCGCCCCTGTGAAAAGAAATAAGAATTGGGGCACAAAAGTGGCTTTAAGGGGCAAAATGGCTTTAAGGTGTATTATCATTCATTCAAAATATTTCTCCGTTTCTCATTGGCTAAAATCACACGCACAATTCATCATAACCAGCTACTGTTGACCATATTTGGAACCGATAACGTCAAAAGTGCAGCAAAGTTGCAGATTATTGCAGATCGAGGAGGGAGCTATCAACCTCGGCCTTCGACCTCGGTGGATAACACCCTTCGAGATCTCCATAATGTTTTTTATCATATAAACACCAATGAAATACCAGGTGAGCTTTCGCGCGAAAACTTGATATCTTCACATGTGAAAAAATGACCGTTGCTATGGCTACAAAATAAATCGCAACTTTCACACCAAAAAACTATTAAATTGAAATGGTTTGGTAATTCATTGGTGTTTATATAATAAATAGAACATTACCTGGCCACTTGGAGATACGAAATTTCTCTTCTCCTGTTGAACAAATATTTCACTCGTTCGCGCATATTTTTTAACACTCGAAGAGAAATTTCGTATCTCCGCGCGGCCATGTAATATCCTCTATATATCCGGATCCTATGAAAGCCGAATTTAATAACTGCTAATTATAGGAAATGTGAAAATGTTGAATAGACCGTTTCCGCATTCCTGTGAACAAAACATCGACTCGAGGCATGGGCTGACAGAGCACGGTGATTTGTATGAAACTGTATAAACACTATCGCTATATATGCAAAAATCGTAAGTACGGTTTCATTTTTTTGAATATTAGTATTTTTGCTATCTCTAATTTCAGGAACTCGTATAAAGGGTACACAGTCTCGTACCGAGATAGTGAATCCTTGAAAGGTGAGAGCATTTCCAGTCCTTTTTACGGGCACGGAATTTACTCCTTCCGTCCTGAAGGTTCTATCTACCTACCTGGACGCATTAGCCACATAGGAGGCAAGAATGACGAGGTAAATACAGTAAACTTTAAAACTCAGTTTTTGTCATTGAGGTGATGATGCTAAGACACAAGTAGCAAACACGTAGATAAACAAACAAATAAGAAAACAACCAGACACGGTAGTCACAAGACATGACACACAGTAGTTAGGGCCGGGGAGGGGAACGTCTTATAATGGCCTATACGGCCCCAAAAGGGGGGCCTTCTTTAGGCTTCAGGTATATAAAAGGGTGGAAAGTCCAACAGTTGAAGTATGAAGAAGGGTAGGGAAGTCTGTCATTTCGGCCCTACTTCGTTCCCCAGGGGAGGGTACTCCCTATATTATGGCCTATACGGGGAGGCTCCGCTGGGAAGGGGGACCTTTTTCAGGCTCCAGGTACATTTTTTTAATTAAAGGATGGCGAGTCCAACAGTTGAAGTATGTGGAAGGGTAGGGACATCTGTCATTTCAGTCATACTTAGTACCCCGGGGGGAGGGTACTCCCTACATTATGGTCTAAACGGGGAGGCTCCACCCGGAAGGGGGACCTTTATTTAGGCGTCAGGTACGTGAAAGGGTGGGAAGACCAACAGTTGAAGTCTGTGGAAGGGTAGGGACATCTGTCATTTCGATCGTACGGCCTCAAAGACCTAAAAGGGCTGACAGATGTAATTTCTGGCTGTGAAAAAGACGAGAAAACGTTCTGGTTTTGTGGTTTATTCATATTTTAAATGCAGTGCCTTTATAGTAGTTAAAAGAGATGCAAAGCTCTAAACTATGTATGTGAAAGGGGTACCATTTGTCAATAGAAGCTATACAAAAGGGGTACCTTTTCTGTCATAAACGGTAGATAAATGGGTAAGGGGTTGGACCCCCGGGCGGAGCCTCCCCGTATAAACTTTGTTGAGTGCCCCCCGGGTAGTTAGGTCGTGTTCTATAGGGTCTTTTACCCAGCCGTTCTTGTCTCGTCAGTCGTCACGCATAAAGGTGGGGGAGGGGGGGAAGAGAGAGAGAGAGCGTCACAAGACTTAATAGCCCATCTCCGAGTTCCGAAAACTCTCACTTTTTAAACGAGGCTAAATGCAAAACCTTTCTTGCGAAAATGAATTTTATTTGCATGAAAATAAAAAACCATTGTCATATTAATGGCTTCGCACTTTGCCTCGCCTTGAAACAGAGGCTCGGGGAAACGCGGAAATGGTCTATTGGCACTTGGGGCCGAAACAGATCTTTTTGATCAATCATTTACACTTGTGTAAAAGTGTCTTATTGCCCTGAGTATTTGTCTCTTTACATGATATATTTATCATAGGAGCATGCCTATGAGAACAACGGCGTGGTTTTCAATGAAAGTGAAACGAAGAGAGACTCGCCCCCGCCAGAGAAAGGACAAGAGGATGAGAAAGTCAGAGAGAAAACCAGAAAGGAAAATCCAATATTTGAAAACCCTGCATTCGAAATCCCTGGTTACGAAATATTAGTTAGGTTTGACGACGATGACTTGGACAGCCATGACTACGAGATGTTGGACGCAATGGTTGCCGGGAAGGAAACATCAGCGACGATTTAGTGGAGATCATTCACCTCGTAACTGCAATTTTGACAAAACGGCGTCGACAGAAAGTTCCATTTTGTCACTTTTTAAAACACTAGAATTTTTAAGTTAGCGTTCCAAAAATGTTGTAGTTGATCACGATTCTGATGTCAAGCTTTAAAAAGTTAGTAGTCATGTTACTAAGTACCATGTTTTGGAAAGTTCATTGTCAGCGCTTATTTCTCTCCTTTCAGAGAGTTCGGTTGATCTTCTAGCTTGCGAAACATCAGCTTTGTGCAGTGTCAATTAATTTTTTTTAAAAAAAGGGACACAAATCAACAGTGTTTTAGAACTATCTTCAATACGATATTTTTATTTGGTAAATTGCTGCATTATTGGCTTTTCCGTATTTAAGCTTCATTCAAAAAAGCAATTTTATCCCAAAAACAGTGACATATATTAACCCAGCTTGTGGTTATTCAAACAAGCAAATGAATTTGTTTATTCTTAAATCTGCGTTACAGTACAAGTTTATCCGTAATACAGCCACTTACTTTTACAACAAGGCAAGAATCTTGGAACTAGATTCGACTTGAATATTAACTATTGTTGGTAGCAGATACAAAGGTTTTTTAATGTGCTTATATGCTTTTAATTAAAAGGGAATAGCTTTTAGTTTTGTCTGATTTATTTTCTTTACTAGTACTAGTAATCAAAGATTATGGTGTGTCTTCTTTGGGAATTACGCACCGAACTGAATTGTACGGATTAGTCAATACTTTCCTAGGTTTTTGTTCCACATTCATTATATTAGGAAACAAAGAGATTAATCTACGAAATATTTAAGAAAAGATTTCACCTCGCCCTGTAGTTTCTTCTTTAAAATTAAGTATTTAACTGGGCGAGCACAATTTAATATAAATCGACAACCTCTTCTCTCGTTACGAACATGCACAGATTGCCGACGCAATCACAGAACACTCAACGACTCGATGACCGTCTCCTTCGTCGACGCAATTAGACGACAAATGTTCAAAGAGCTCGAAAATTCAACTAAAAGGAAAAAATGCTACTTTCACCCCAAAACCATAAAAGTTGGCAAAGCATACACATCAAAGAATTACTCAATTCTGAATGGCTAAAGGAGGAATGCTGTTCTCTTGTAACACATTGCGGTTTTGTAATACGAGTGCAACTACAAGTGGTTGAAAACACACACCCACACCAACACAAAAAAAACAAGCGAGAGCCAATCAGATTATAGTTGTTTCTATAGCCAAATTTTGGCGGAAATTTGAAAACAAATTCGTAGAAAATATGTCGGCGGTTTTCAGCTAACAGTCGGATTTAGTTTTTCAAGTAAAACAACAAAATAACAGACAGGGCGTTGTTTCGAAAACAGAGTCAAAAATAAGCTTACGTCATCCTGAGTGAATGTGGAAAGGAAAATATAATTAACAATTATTCTTCGAGCCCGAATGGGCTCTGAGTCAATTGACTCAGAGGCCATGAGTAAAATCCAACTAGTGGTCTATAATCAATGCTGCGTTCTGATTGGTTGAGCTACTACTAGGCTATATGTTATAGCCTACTAGTACAGGGGCGGATCCAGGATTTTTTTTTAGGAGGGGGTGCACTCGTCTCTTGCTCTACTTCAAAACCAATAAACCACATAGTTTTTTTTTGCAGAATACCAGTTGTATTAGAAAACCGCAGGTCATCTTAGGGGGGGGGGGTGCGCACCCCCTGCACCCTCCCCCTAGATCCGCCCCTGTAGTAGAGAAAAGCGCGCGCTTTTTGGCGGCAAAAAAGGATTAAATTCTAGTTTTAACTGGCTAATTTTTTTTATTCTCGATTTTTTTTACCAACTAGTTGGATTTTACTAATTACCATTATTTCCTCCAATTGCACTGGAAATCATGTGATTACTTCCAAAAATGTTTCATGCACAAAGCAAAACGAATAACACACAGGTTACTCTCAACTCGAACTTGGAAAGGTGAAATCAAGAAGAAAGAAAATGACGTGTTCTTGGTGATTTTCGCAATTTAATTAAGTACCCTGAGAGCAGAGCCGGAGAGTTGTACAGTAGCTCTCCCAGACTTGGATTTTCATTAGCCTTCATAAACAGTAGCTTCCGTTTTTAGGGCGAGGGGTATTGTTTGTGTTGAATCATCTGTTGGTTTGTTCTTCAATCACTGGACAGCCACTGACCTTCTCGAATTCGATCTTCTTAGATCGGTCGGGAACTGAGGAAAGATTAAAGTGGGAATTTGCTTGCCAGGTAAAATTGTAGTTGTCCTCGACTTTCTCTCTTTGAAATCTCGCCCTATGGGAAGCCATCGAGGAAACTACGGAGTTTGGGCTTGTGCAAAGATAGTAAAGAGCGATGATACCACGCTATCTCATCTTCACGGTAGCATCCAGAAAGGTCATGAAAAAATACCTATTGGTAAAAGTTTCATCCCAGGTCAAAGGGTCACTCACAGACATTATTATTATCATTATTATTATTATTATTATTTATGCTAAAGTTTAGATTTGCGTATTGGTGTTATTCAAGGTGCCAGTGATTGGAAATAAAGTGCCGCAAGAAAAGGCCGCCAGGACTAATTAACCTCGTTCCCAGGGTCCTCTCCGAATCGAGGACGAGTAGGAGAGAACCCTCGGAACAAGATCGCACCTAGACATTTGTCAAACTTCTCAACCAATCGGCATGTAGGAGTGTTTGCGCGGCTTGAATAGGGACTCGATCTCCTCTAGTGTTTTTCCTTTTGTTTCTGGAACCAGTTTGTAAACAAAAACAAACGCTAAAAACATGCATCCTCCGTAAAACCAAAATGTCCCTTGGATGCTTATTGATGACTGCATGGGATCATACAACTTGGTAACAATGAAAATAAACAGCCAATTAGCCATTGCTGTCATACAAACAGCTGGACCGCGGGCTCGCATCGGGAATAGCTCTGACATGACAAGCCAAGGGACTGGACCCCAAGCCAAACAGAAAAAGAGGTTGAACAAAATTACACAGACGATGGATAGCCAGTTAATCTTTGATGCGGGGATCGAATGGCTGATAGAACCCAATAAAGATACCGTGTTAGAGGACGAGCTGCTCTCTGGCGGAGGTATGTAGATTTCGAAATAAAAGCCAAGCAATAACAAACTGATGCACATTCCAATTGCCATTGTTAGCAGAGGGATTCGTCGTCCGGCTTTGTCCATTATCAGGCATGCCAAAGCGCCGCCGAGTAATCGGATCAAGCCAACAGAGATGCTAACAAGTTTTCCATTTTTAAAACCGGCTACCATAAAGATGCCAGCAGCATTAAAGAGAACCACTGAGTTTCCACCAAACTGTTGGAAAAACTTCAATCCAACGCTGATTAGCAAAGGTTTTGCTAACGCTGGTGACAACCATTCACGAAATGAAAGCTTCTCCTGACATTCTGGAGAAAAAGTAAAGAAAAATAGACTAGAGGTTACAAATAATAAGTTAGTATAATGCTGCGATTAGATACTGGGTAGTAAAACATCATCTGAAAAAACAATCATCTGAAAGACCCATTTTGCTAATATCAGGACACCCGAGGAGCCACAGGAGCCCCAAAGATGAACAGCTGTACAGCTCGCCTGAGGGCTCGCATCAATACACCTCTTAAGCTTGCACGTTTTGTTTTCCCATTGAAGGTCTCAGCGGAATTTCCCCTTTGTCTTTTCATAAATGACGCTTACAGATGCACGTGGATTCACTATTTTTAAATGGACCATAAGGCACCTTGTTTACCCCCCCCCCCCCCCAAAAAAAAAAAAAAAAAAATTTTGCATAATCATTGGAATACGACAAAATTTGAAAGAAACAGTTCTCTGGAATATTATCACATTAGCTACGTTGGGAAAACAAAACAAACAAATTAAAGGGGTCTATTAACCCTTACGTTTATATACAAAACTATTTATGAACTTCGAATGAAGACCAAATGATTGAATTTTCCCAGCCTTCGAGGTTATGTGTTCACTTTGTCTGAAATAATTCAGTGTGGAACTAGACTGAAACACTGTGACCGGCCGTCACAAAAGTATTTGTCGGCAAGAATTCCTGTCAAACCTTAATTCACCATTTGGAGCGTTTTCATGTGACGTCACGGCGGTCATTTTGGTGTTTCAAAAAGATCCTGCGCGAGTTGAAGTCTTTTCAATTCTTACGTTAACGTTTCTCTTTGTTCGAATAACATACAAGGAGGTGAATAGTGGTAACTATACCGAGACGCGAATCGTCGAGGTATATGTCTACCGCTGTTCACCGACACTGAGGGGGGCAGTTGTTTTGGTATTTACCATATCAGCTAGATATAACGTCACTTAGTAGGAACTTTGTTTACAGTGTACAAACATTTCGAGGATTTTGTCAAGTGCATTTTACGATTTTGTTGCAGATTCAGCATGAAAATAATTTTCTAGGAACTAGTGAACACCGACAAGCCAAGGTTCGTCGCCTTCTTAGTATTTGTTTGTATTACTGCTACATTTATCAAACAAATTTCGTCTTCCGAAAATGTCTCGAAGCGAGACGCCATCTTGGCTCCGGTCGCAAAACAGTGAATAGGGACCTTAAGATCAGGACGGCGACGGCAGAGAAAACGTCGCTTAAAAAGTGAATTCGCGTTCTTCCAATCTTCATTGCGATTACTCCAAGTCACTTACTTTGTCATATGTAAGCGAACCCTCCTAAACTTGAGTTCCCAAGAACCATATCCAAGTTTAGAAAGAGAGAGGAAATTTCGTCGTCGCTTGTGTACTTCCTCTGTACAAGGTGAAATTAGGCATTTTCATGTCGTAGTCGTGCAGTGACAGCAAAGAAATGCACAAAAAAGCGTGATGCACGTGCAAAATTGTTGTTTTGCTAATTAAACCTATTGCTTTTGTGACGTTCCCGTTGCCGTCGCCGTCGTCGGATCTTAAGTTCTCTAATAGATAAGGATAATCCGAGTTACGGGAGCCAACAAAAACGCGCGAAAATTGCTATTCACTGATTTGGTCAATACTAAATTTGCATAGATGCAGGCCACAATAGTGAAGACACTCTGCAGTCAACTCTTTATGAGATAGACACCTTTGAGACCTACAAGAAGTGTCCGTCTTAGAGCAATCTCCATCTTTTTGCGAGTCAAATAAAGGGAGTAAAGAAAGGCAGGGACCAACTATAGCTGTCCGTTTTACGGAGGCGCCTGCTAAGAGAGAGTCGACAGTATTGGTCCACATAATTACAAAGATCACATTTATCATTCCGAATGACTAAATAAGAAAAATCAAATTTGTACCAAAAGTAGACTCAATTGATAAGCACTCTTTCACGATGTCAACATCCGGCCCTCGTAGCCACAGAAGAAGTTCAATTGCTTCAAGTCGTCGATTTTTCATAAGTGCCCAGCGAGGAGTCTCTGGCATGGCATACATAAGGACGACAAGGAGAGCAGGAGGAACAGCGCCATAAAGAGCCGACATCTTCCAGTGACAAAAAGCTCCTACTAAATAGGCCAATAGTTGACCTGCACAAATTGCTAATGAGAAAATAGAACCCAAACTGCCACGTAGTCGTGCGGGAACAATTTCAGCAACGTACACCTAGGCATCAAGAGAAATGTATAAGTTAGCTCCTCTAAGATAACGCGAACGTCTTACGTTTCCCATATGAGCCCTACAGATCGCCACGTTGTGCAATATTTCTGGGTGAATTAGCAAAAACTCACTTAGTGACTTTGGGAATCTTGAATCAGTGACGAACGGAACGGGAAAAAAAATTGCAAGAACGGTTAGTGAGGAATACAAGCTTTAATGTTCGTGTCTGCGCTCGCTATTGGCTTTTCGCTTATGGCTTGCCTGGAATGGGCCTTCAGGGAGTGGGAAGGGGTACTCAACAAAGTTTTTAAGGGGAGGCTCCGCCCCGAGGTCCAGCCTGTTAATCCTTTAAAAATCATTTTTGAAAGAAAAAGAACCCCTTTCGTATACCTGCCATTAACAAATGGTACCCCTTTCACATACCTAATTTAGAAATTTGCTTCCCTTTAACTGCTGTAAATGCACTGTCTTTAGAATATGAATAAATTACAAAACCAGAACGTTTTCTTTACTTTTTTACAGCCATAAAATGCACCTGTTAGCCCTTTTGGGCCTTTTACCAACCAAAGTGACAGATTTCCTTACCCTCTTATACACAGTGCAACCCCGCTTTACGGACACCCGTATATTATGGATAGTTTCCTTTGTCCCGACACTGAAAAATCTTATATATTTTCTCTAAAAATAAGCCCATCAATAGGGACACTATATATGGCATGTACCCTTGGTGTCCGAATAAATCGGGTTCCACTGTAGTTCAACAAGTGAAATTCCAACCCATTCTTATACCTGAAGCCTTAAAAAAAAACTACCCGTTCGGGCGGAGCCTCTCGGTTATGCCAAATACAATATTGTCTGTTCTCTATTACTAAAAACTGAATCATTGGATAATGCAATTCTAGAGCTCTGATTGGCTTAGCCATCATGGAATATGAGCCATTACACCATGCTCTCCAAATATGGTAACTGTACGCGTCGGCTCAAAGTTAAAAACAAGCTGAAAATCGGTTGTTTTTACAATAGTCGGGAAGAATTCTCGATATTTGGTGGGTGCTTTTAATAAAACGATTATTTCAGTCGCGCCTCGTTGGCTATCTACCATCTCATATCCAACGCGCACTCGTGGAATAATTGTTAACTGTCTGTTGTCTAGGCCATTATAGGAAGTACCCCCCTGAAGTGGGCCATAAACTTATCTTTTTTGGCCTCATTAATATATACTTATCATTTTCTTATAATACCGTCTCTGAATATTGTAATAGCAATATAAATAACATTTGAAAATTTGAGCCCGATATGTCAAATTGCTTTCCAGAAATTCGCTTTTAAAAACTTAAAATTTTAAGAAAGTATAGCTTAAAATAAAGAATGTATAACTTTACATTTTTGCCACCCAGCAATTTTGCATTTTAGATGGCTGATATTTTTTCAATATTGCCTGCAAAGAGCTAAAAATCAACCAGTTCTTTCTCGACTTTAAGACTTTAAGATTTAGTCTGCCTAATAGAGAGAGAAGTGTGACGTCACGTTACCATGGTAACAAAATTTCTGAATCTTGATAGAGACGGCCATTTGCATTGTCGAACGTGTATGTATGGTCTACCGTTTTGTTCATGAGTGCAATCATGCACAGGGAATTGAAGTCATACATGTCAATTTTTTCGTTTTTCCTGCCATATTTATAGGACCACGGTTTGTTGAAATTCAGAAATTTAGCTACCATGGTAACGTGACGTAACGACTTCTCCTCTCTATTGTGCGACCACGGCTTCTATGTAAGCAGAGGATTCGGGTCTTTTAGTACCTTACCGGAACAGCAAGTGATATGATCCCACAGGCCAACCCCGTGAAGATACGACCTGCGTACAACATGGTATGATTCTGCGCAAGAATGATTAAAAGCCATCCAAACTCAAAGAATATTGCACATAGCAGGATGGTCCCCTTACGGCCATATTTGTCGATGGACCATCCCCCAATGGGACCTCCCAATAGAGCACCAACTGCGAGCAAAGACTGCCAAAAAAAAACATAGCTTAATCGTTTCACCGGCAAAGAGAGGGCGCTGGTAACACTCAATGTTCTTTATATACCGGGTTACCTCCACCGGTGTGCAGCCTTCCTAAATTAGGTAAATACATAGCCTGAGTTTCGGGTGTGTCAGGGGAAACAGAGAAGGGAAAGAAACGCCTAAAATAGACACTTTTACAGAAGCCTTCCACCCTGAAAGGCATACGTTTGTATCAGGCTTCTTTTTTCTCTTTTCCTCCCTCCTCACTTCTTTCCTTAAAATCTCCTCTAACCTAGCCTCTTACAACTCAGCCTACCTAATACACTGACCTGAGTCAGGAGGCGCGAGAAATAAAAAGGATCAGTACGCAGTACAAAACTTTAAAAAAATATTTTTACGTCCCACTCCGAAAATGAATACGTACCAACTAAATTCGCAGGGTTACGAAAAGACCTCACCACGTTCAGTACAAGCAGCTGATCAGGACTGAGTTGGGCAAGACGTCCGCGGCGGCTAGGAAATTTTACAATCTACTTTTAAAAGTAGCTACCTATGAGTTTTAACTTTGCGGTGGAAAAAAATAGAAAGACTTTCTGTGCAAAAAAAAAAGGCAAAACGAGAGAAAATTCTCTTTTCAGTACCAGTCAAAACTAAACAAATTATCAAGAATTATAATAGGGATATCACATCAAAAGTAAACACCCCAAAGGCTTTGCCGGCGAAGGGGGGTGGGACACTAACCCGCCTAAATGCGATGCTGGTAATGGCCATCAAGGTCGGTACACACTAGGCGACAAGTTGCTGCAACACGTCGCGGCGACAGATCACTCCGTGTGTACAGGTCGGGCGACTAGTTGCAGCAACAAGGTGAGGCGACACGTCGCAGCGACAAATCGCTTCGTGTGTACTGGAGAATTGTTGTGAAAATCTTTGTCTCCGCAACATAATTTTGTCGCTGCAACAAGTCGCAAAAAATCAAATCAGACTGAATCTGTGCGACTTGTTGCGGCGACAAATTCTGTTGCAGCGACAAAGATTTTCACAAAAATTCTCCAGTACACACGAAGCGATTTGTCGTTGCAACGTGTCGCCGCGACAAGTTGCTGCAACTTGTCACCTAGTGTGTACCGACCTTCATAGTCTAGCCCTAACTCGTCCCCTAACGTCTCTCAGTCTAATATATTAAAGAGAAGATGGCAGACAAGGGGAAAGCCACCCTTCGGTCACGCGTGCGATCCAAATGGAGACGACCGAGAACGAGTCTAGCCCGCCAGCAAGTTCTCCAGGGGCTCTCGCAACCCTACAGTGGAGGTCCCATAGTCGACCAGCTTGAACTTATTCTAATCACGTAGAGCAGATGATAACGTAGTTATGCTCTTTAACCTCTAGAAAATTTTGAAATTTCCATTTGATGTCTGTGGATTTAGCTGTTTCTTATTTCAATTATTATTTTACTTTCCTTCCAGTCTAAATTTCGGAAGTTGAACGAAGATAGTTTTTATATGGAGCTTTGAGCGACGTACGTCAGCCTGAAGTGGACTTTTTACATTCTTAGGCAGAGATTTTGCGCATAATTTCAGGGAAATCATCTCTAAAGGAGTAACGACACTTAGCAATACTACAAATTCGTCACTGTCAAGACATATTAAAGGGGAAGAGGCATACACTTCCGGTTGGCCTGGGTGGCTCAAAAGGGCCTTACTAACATCTTGACACTGAAGGTTAAGGTTCATTTATTTCACACTATTTACAGACAAAAACATAGAAAGAAAAATATAGTTACAATCGATGATTACGAAATAAAATAACTAAAGTACGGGTTGTAAGGTGTTTGTGGTGGTCAAAGTAGCGAAAGAAAAAAAAGGCTTACTTACAGAAAACCAGGATCCTTGTGAGGCAGTCAAACGAAGAGCGGAATCAGCGTCATCGCTTATCAAATCCAATAACGCAGACGACGAATAAGAAAAACAATAACCAAAACTCAAAGGTCCCAAGGCTGCTATAAAAGAAGCAAGAATAGGCCTATAAATTCGTTCTTTTTCGGTCATTTCAAGCCAGCGATACTCTAATGACATTGACTCCTAAGAGACTCTTTTTAGATGACTGATCACTAGTACTTGTTGAAAACATCAGAAATATATGCACTTGAAAACAGAAAACTTTGCCCGTGATTCAATGTTGATAATTATTTACGTGGTATGAAACGCATGTGACCCTGCATCCAGAGTATTTCACCGCACATGTCAGATCATATAGATCCGCCGTGACTTAGAGAGAAGTCTAATCAGAATTCTTCAAAGGACTGAGTCACGTTTTCCAACGACACCTGAGAAGCCAAAAGACGATTTTTCGTCAATGTCGAAGATAACAATAGTAGCCGGCCGCCGGGGGGGGGGGACTCCCTTATATAAGCCATATAGGTATGTGCCGTCCCTTTGGCTAGGGTTTTTGCGCCATTTCGGTCTGAAAACGGTATACACTTTGCCCATTTTTGTCTGTAATCGGGTATGGTTTTCGAGGGAAATACGGGAGGGTATGAGCGTATTTATCGTTTCAGTTCCAAATGAGTAAGAACGACGAAAAATATGCACATTCGAAATAGATTTTAAGATTTGGTTTGTTTGTGCACTAATCTAAGTGGTGCTAACACAGTTCTACTTAAAGGCCAGGTCTGAAAACGGGTATGGATTTTAAAACGGGTGTGGAAAATTACATTTTTTGGTCTGAAAGAGGGTCAAGGGAGGGACAGCCCCACCAAGAATTACCAGGAGTACCCCCCGGCAGCCGGCCCATTCATCGTCTAGACCATTTATACAGTCTCAGACGTAGTTAGTCGATAAGCCGATAATCGATATCAATCGATAGTAATCGATTTTAATCGATGATTAATATCGAATTCCAACATTAATCGATCGAAATCGATAAAGAAACGGTTGTGACTTCCATTAATATCGATGATTTTCCGATAGAAATCTATAATGATTTTTTATCGATTCCTATCGAAAGTTATCGATTTTGTTAATCGATAATAATTGATAAATTATTTTTTGCGACTGCGATTTCTATCGATTTTCGATATCAATCGATACTAATCGGCGGATTAAATCGATTAATATCGATGATCGATTAATTTCCGATACCGATTTTATCGATTAACTACGTCTGGCCGGACAGTCAGATGGTTTAGAGCGTCTGCGACACAGGCAAAGATATCCAAAGAAACAATCTTTTTGTTAAAAAAAAAACCTTTTGCCTTGTGCAGGAACTAATCAGTTTCTCTGATAAATATGTATAGAGAAAGGTAAGTTTAAAAATAAACCACAGAGCTAGGAGTATGTGTTTTCCATTAGAAATACGGATGCCATCGCAATAAAAACAAGAAAAGGATCGCAGCAGTCGTATTTTTTGTGAAAATACAACAAAATTGGTTAACGTATATTTTGTTTTCCTATTTTGTTTACTCCTTCATCGCTTTTTTCAGGATCAGTTTGCAGTTTATAGATTTTGCATACAAGTTGTTAAAACTCTTATAATTCAGATCTTGCTGCCAATCAGTTTGTATTGTTTGTTAAAGATGGGCACTTACACCTCAACTTCAGTTTTAGTAATTATTTGATCAGGAGCCCATAAAAAGAATTTGATAAATCTTGGAGGATGTTATCTGCCTCAGCCTTCGGCCTCGGTGGATAATTTTAAATAACACCTCTAGGCTTTCCCCCTAATTCCTCATATAATACGAAACCCGGATCCAACTCGACGGGTGACAACTGCTATTTGTCAAAATGTGCTAGGTAGGATAATAAACATCCCTTTAAATCCTGCATTTGCCGAAGAAAAGACAAATGAACAGCTGAATGAAGACAGGAACTACAGGATGTTTTAAAGTATGAATTATTTTAAAATGAATGATGATAATGTTCAGAAGTAATTATTGGATTTGGCTTTTGTATGATCTGAAGAATTATGCAGTTCTCGTGGGTTTTCGCCCTCAGTCTGATCCAGTAATTCGTCGAGAGGTTTAAAAAAATCAGAAATGAATAGATATTTTGAATGTGAATAGTAATAAGCGGTTGTTCTCTGGGTAGTTTTGGCCCCACCACAGATCAGCTGTTCCGCATGGCCTACGAGCAAGCTCTTTATTTCGAGTCACGAGAGAGCGGCGGAAGTCGATCTTTCCTTCACTTCCGGTTGGCCTGTGTGGCTCAAAAAGGCCTTTGCTTAAGCTCCTTTCATACTAACATCTCATGACAGTGAAAAAAAAAAATAGAGTGCTTACTTACAGAAAACCAGGATCCTTGTGAGTCAGTCAAACGAAGGGCGTAATCAGCGTCATCGCATTTCAAATCCAATAACGCCGACGACGAATAAAAACAATAACCAAAACTCAAAGGTCCCAAGGCTGCTATAAAAGAAGCAAGAATAGGCCTATAAATTCTTTCTTTTTCGGTCATTTCAAAGCAGTGATACTCTAATCACATTCACTGCTCCCACGAAACTCTTTTAAGATGATTGATGACGATTATTTTGTGAAAACATCAGAAATATATCCACTTGAAAACAGAAAACTTTGCCAGTGTTTGATTCAGTGTTGATTAATATTTACGTGGTATGAAATGCATGTGACCGGCATCCAGAGTATTTCAACGCTCATGTCAGATCATATGGAGCCACCATGACGTGAAGTGTAAAAGTCTTGTCAGAATTCTTCAAAAGACTGAGTCACGTATTTCCAAAGACACCTGAGAAGCCAAAAGGCGATTTTTCATCAGTGTCAAAGATAGCCTGTGTTGCAGCCGGTCCCGGCGGGAGGGGGGCGGGGAAAGATTACTCCCTTATATAAGCTATATGGGTATGTGCCGCCCCATAGGGTCGGGTTTTGAGGCCGTTTTGGTCTAAAAACGGGTGTACACTTTGCCCATTTTGGTCTGGAATCGGGTATGGTTTCCGAGGGAGCCACGGGAGTGTATGAACATATTTATCATTTCAATTCCAAATGAGTAAGAAAGAAAGAGAAATATGCGAATTCGAAATGGATTTGAAGAATTTTTTTGTTTGCGCTCTAATCTAGGTAATGATAACATAATTTCTGCCCAAAGGCCAGGTGCGAAAACGGGTATGGATTTTAGCGGTCTGGTCTGAAAACGGGTGTGGAAAATTACATTTTTTGGTCTGAAATGGAGTCAAGATTTGGAGAACCGGGCGGCACACCCCCACCAAGAATTGTCAGGAGTGCCCCCCCAGGCAGCCGCCCCACGTATCGTCTAGATCATTTGTACACCGTTTTTCCTAGAATAATAGCGATTATTTCTTTTTTCGCATCAAAAGGGGGCGATTATTCGAGGGAAGGCGATTATTTTAAATACAGTCGACTCCCGATAACTCGAACCCCCGCTAACTCGAACCTCGCGCTAACGCGGACCAAAATCGATTTCCCCTGCAGATTTCCGTCATACATTCACTGTAATTTTACCCTCGGTAACTCGAACCCTCGATGCTTCGGTCTTCGTTTTCGAAACTACCGCTTGCATAGATGGCTTATAGAACGAATACACGTAGCATGTTTGTGTTTCGACCTCGCTATATTATATTATAACTATTAGCAATTACTATTAGCTCTAGTTCGACCTCGCTTTGTAACTATTAGCGAATTTCTACTTTGTGTGAGAGCGAAATTGTTTTGCGTGGTTAAACAAATTTTCGTTTCCCCTCAGGCCATTTTCTATATAATTTTACCCTCGATAACTCGAACCATGTTTTGAGCCCTTAAAAAGTCGGGAAAAAAGCCGCCTGCGGGGATCCGAAACATTGAATTTTGGATTTTCTATTGACGTGTTGTAGGAGTATAGTTTGCTAGTGGAGGCTGATGTTGATTGTCCCAGGCTAACGTGAAGCAGCTTTTCTTCTCAAAACAGTAAAACGCATGCACTATTTAGGTTATGTTTTGTTACGTTACGTTCTGATTTAATGATTCATAATCTAGAAGTATCTTTTACTTTTCACTTGACATTTCTACAATTAAAAGTGATTAAAATGTTTGCTGTACAGTAATAACTGTTTTTTACCTTACTCTCGGCAATTTTCTTCGAACTCGCGATAACTCGAACCTTTTTTCGATTTCCCTTGAAGGTTCGAGTTATCGGGAGTCGACTGTATTTCCACCAAAGAGGAGCGATCTGGTTAGAGCAAGGCGATTAATCGAGGGACGGCCATTATTCGAGGAAATACGGTACTCTATCAGAGGGTTTAGAGCGTCCGCGACGCAGGCAAAGTTAATCAAAATATATAATTTTTTTCTTTAAAAAACGTTTTGCTATATGCAGGGACTAATTTTCTCCGATAAATGTGTAAAGAAAAAGATAAGTTTAATAATGAACCGCAAGCTGGGAGCAAGTGTTTTACATTAGAAACCGATACCATCGCAATAAAAAAAGAAAAGAATCGCAACAGTCGTAACTTTTGTGAACAAAAAAGTTATTAACAAAATTGGTTAATAAGTATTTTGTTTTACTATTTTGTTCACTCCTTCATCGCTATTTTCAGGATCAGTTTGCTGTTTAAAGATTTTGCATACAAGTTGTTAAAATGTATGGTAATAATTCAGGTCTAATGCTGCCATTCAATTTGTATTTTTGTATAAGATGGGCAGTTAGACCGCAAAGTTGAACTCATTGCTTCTACCAGTTGACTCGAAGACATAACCGTTCTGGTTTCACTTCATTTTTTTGTATTCATCGAGAAAAAAAGCACGAGGTAAAATATTACCCATCATGCACCTCATACGGGATCTTACAATGACGTAATATCCCAATTGGTAAAAAAAAAAACATAACGCAACACTCAACCTTTTAGCAATTACTGGATTCGGCTTTTGCATGGTAAAAAAAAAAATTAGGCAGATCTTGGAGGGTGTTATCTGCCTCAGTCTTCGGCCTCAGTGGGTAATTAAATATCACCTCTAGGTTTCCCCGTAATTCCTCATATCATAGGAAACCCGGATCCAATATCATTCAAACATTTCCAGACTTAAGCAAGATCAGCAAAAAGACAAGTCGAAGGGTGACAACTGCTATTTGTCAAAATGTGTTAGATTAAACATCCCTTTATATCCTGCAAGACAAATGAACAGCTGAAAGAAGACAGGAACTTTACGGGATGTTTTAAAGTAAGAATTATTTTAAAATGAATAATGATAATGATCAGAAGTAATTATTGGATTTGGCTTGTGTATGATCTGAAGAATTATGCAGTTCTCGTGGGTTTTCGGACTCAGTCTGATCCAGTAATTAGTCGAGGGATTTAAACCAATCACAAATTGATAAATATTTTGAATGTGAATAATAATAAGCGGTTGTTCTCTGGGTAGTTTTGGCCCCACCGCAAGTCAGCTGTTCCGCATGGCCGGTGAGCAAGCTCTTTGTTTCGAGTCACGAGCGAGCGGCGAAAGTCGATCCTCAGTAACGATGTATAAAGGAGAATTGCTGTCGTTTTTTTTTTCTTTTTTGATGAACGCCATCCATATTAAGGTGAACCAGGAGCCATAACCCGGCCGGAGCGAGCAACTAACATGCGCTCGTGTCACGGCGTTTTCACGGATCTCCGTTAATTTTTAGAACGATTTTGGTGCGAATTTAGAATATCTTTCAGGTCCCGCAAACCAGTCAGCACGAGCAAAACCCCTGAAAATACCTTTTTTGCTGTCAGAATTGGCTGGTATCCGTTGACCAGAATGATAATGACCGCATCAGGAGACCATTACTTGGAGCGAGCAAGTGCCATGTACTCGTGTCACGGCGTTTTCACTGACCAGTTTATTTTTAGAACGGTTTTGGCGCGAATTTAGAATATCCTTTAAGTCCCACGAAACCAGTCAGCAAAACCTACAGACCTAAAAATGATAAATTTGCCTTTTAATACTGTTACGTTTTCCTTTTTGATATCTTATACGACTCATCTAAGTCACGATCAAGTAATTTTTTATGATTTTAGCTGACCAGTAAAAATTTTTTCATTGAGTGAACCGGTATTAACTAGAGCTCTGCTTGGCTTAGTTTACATATGTACATTTAGTTTAAACTGCTCTTTCAAGT
The DNA here is from genome assembly GCF_958299795.1 of Porites lutea. Lineage (NCBI taxonomy): Eukaryota > Metazoa > Cnidaria > Anthozoa > Scleractinia > Poritidae > Porites > Porites lutea. Next base: position 17,754,366 of record NC_133210.1, read on the forward strand.
CGAGTTATCAACATCATCCTTGTTTTGCTACTCTAACATGGAGGACAGTCCGGCAAAAAATTTACCCTGCCAGCGTCGCACACAGCCCAACGGTAATACCGTTAAATTCTGAAAATAATCCGCTCCATGTACAAGCCCCTCCAAATATAAGCTCCACAAACCGGTAACACAAAAAACCCTCCGTTAAATCGCCCCTCCAAATATAAGCCCCCCGGAGGCTTGTACTTGGAAAATTTCCCTCCATTACAAAGTAAAACAAAGCAAAAACGGTAAATTTACTTCCAAACAAAAGGCTACAGTCTCAGTCAAAATGTGTCTCCTTGTCCCCTCAATGTTGGTATACCAGGTTTGGTGACTGAACCGCGATAAACAACTTTGAGAGGGACAAGGGGAGCACGAGAAGGAAAAAAACAGCGTTTGGTCTAAGTGTCCCAGCTATTTTTGTCTGAGACTGTAGCCCAATCGATTTTGAAACGCAAGTTTCCCTCCATAGATAAGCCCCTCAAAAGAGGCCTTTGAAAAATATAAGCTCATTTTCGGAATTTTACGGTATCTTTCATGGCATCGCGCATTTCGCAGGACACCCACCGAGTCCCAGAGTATCCAACATATTAGCGCAGTTTATAGAGTTTAACCAATAAATTGATGGATTTTAACCCTTGAGGTCTGTCTTTTCTGTCTTGATATTAAATAGAATTCAGAAAAAAGATCCCTTTTTGTTATTTTTGGAAACCGTATCGATTTTCGGGAAAATAACCACGAGACATCACGTTTTTTTCTGTGAAGTTTGTTACACTGAAAAATGTTATGGCCGATAAGCCTTCTCTGTGTTCCAAACCAGTCGATATCATCTGCCTGAAGTTATCACTACTGACCCATTTTTCTTCGGTTAAGTTAAGCTATTAAGCCAGGCTTGAGATGGCGTTGCACAATAGAGACAACCAGTGTAAAGCCCCGTGCAAACGGACGCAACATTGTTGGCCAGCAACTCCCAACAATGTTGGATGTTACATGTAGCGACCGTTTGCACACCTTGTTCCATGTTGTTGCGTGTTGTTGCGTGCTGTTGCGCAAAGTTTGAAACCGGTCAAACCCAGATCCGTGAATCGCCGAAGCGTGGTGCAACAAAGTTGGATCCGTTTGCACAGCTCTTCCAACATTGGTGGGGCCACGCACTCGCATTATACATGGTCTCAAAGTCTAATGGGTTGTATCCTTCACAGGATGCCGCTGCAGGTCCCAGCATTGTTGAGAGTTGTTGCGTCCGTTTGTGCGTAGCTTAATTTTGCACGAAGCGATTCGGTTGGGTCAAAGTTGTACCGAAGAAATACAAAATGAAAAACACTTTTAGTACTATAGTGCCGAAATGCTTGCCCCTCTCCTTTTATTTTACTATTGAAATGTAGAGAGCAAATAAAAGAAAAATTACGTAAGGAATACGACCTGAAGAAGGAAAATAGCAAGTTAAAATTGAGTTTCAACAAGTTTTTGCTGTAAATAATATTATCAGTCTCTATCAAAATTTTAAAGCTGCAAATTCTACCATTCGATCCTCACTGCCAAGATCTACCTGCAAGTCATGCACAGGAAAAATCATAGACCAAACATGTTTTCTTGAAAATGAATTGTTTACGAAATAAAGAACTGAATGCAAATCATGTTCGGTTTAAAACGCGATATTATGGCAAAAGCATACCATTTTAATTACACAAAACTAAGAGAGATAATTTACAACCTAATGCCAATTGAAAATGACGGTATTAGCTAAAGAAAAATGTCGAGTATCTAAGAAGCATTTAATTCTTAAGAAGACGATGCTAATGCATTTTCATTCGGAACTTTCAGTTCTCACCAACCATGTTTTGAACGCTTTGTCTTATTCCATATTTGGTGATATCACCTGCCGGCTGTGAATTGTTTTCAACGACGCAGCCAGCGACGTTGCTCGCCGCTTTCAGGAAAAATACTATAATTATACTTTTTTTTAATGAACAACACTTGAAAACCTGATTGGCCACGAATAATCGCAAATCCTCGCGGGCTCGCTTCCGTTCCTTTATTATTTTTCCTTTCAAGCAGAAATCATGAACACTGTTTTGAAAGCGTCTGTTCATTTATAACTCTCTCGACTGTCTCGGCACCAACGAAATTTTGGGTAAATATTTTTTCTCGTGGTGGTTAAAAGCCAGCACACCGAATAATATTGGACGTTGATTATCGCTGAATCATGCTGGGCTATATTCGCCTGACCGACCAAGGGAAAAATCTATAGCAATTTAATCCCAGTCCGAATTTTAATCAGCAGGTTATAGTAAGAACCGGCTGTGGTTTGATTGTCGTAACTGCAAGGAAGGATTAAAAAAACTACTGGCCATCCTCATTTTTAAATTTCTCGAAGTAGTTTTGCAAAGTACACTCAACAAAGGATCTCTATCGTAAGCAGCTATCCCTTGCATTTATTTTTTCATTGATATTCGCGATCGGAATTGGGAGCCTGAATCATCAACCGCGTCATGGAATTTTACGTGAGTGGCTAAACGTGAGGTAAGTGAAACGTTAGCGTTAATCGGATTTAATGACATCAAAACTTGCAGGAATATTGGCGCTAAAGGCAACAAATTTACGAATTTTAGCGGTAGAATAACATAAGCGTTGATTTATTTCTTAAATGTGGACATTTCGGCAAAAATTAATTTAATACTAAAAGAATATGAATGCAAAAAGGCGCAAGGATAAAAAAAAATTATAAGGCGAAAATTTAAATACGCTATAATGAAAGTAAAATTCAAATTATTAGTGTTGAATTATAAATGTGTTATATCTCTACAAACGCAAAGTTTAGTTTATTAGAAATACACTAAGACGATGAATGAGATAAATTGATAATTAGACTCAGGACTATAGCGAAACGCAACAGGAAGCTATCTTTAACTAAAAAAATCATCTTGTTTTCACCTCAACCATTTTTAAAATTTTTGCCACGATGTCGCGCAGATTTGATAATGAAGTTTAGTGATAAATTGGTTGATATGTTTCTCCGAATGATTTTACGAAAGCAAGATATAACTGCCTTCCTTAAACAATGTGTTAAAGAAAAATACTAGTTATTTCTAGAGGACAAAGAGCCTCAAATTTGTTCTGAAGTTGTAGAGTTAACTCGCGGATCGCGAAGTTGTTTTCATTGTTCTTCATGTTATTTACAATTTTGCGGTACTGAATAAATTTTTGTTATTTTGCTATTAAAATGACAACAAGAGAGGCTTAGTTAACGTTGGAAGTGAGTGGAGTAGTTATAAAATAACAACTTTCTTTCGCTGTTCAGTAAAATTAAGAACGCAACAAACATAGTATATATTTAGTACAAAAAACATCATTGAAAAAAGAATAATATGCGGTTGTGCTTGTTAATTTGGATGGTCCATTACTTAAAAAAAAAAACACCCTTATGTGTGTTGACTGTTAACAAATACAAAGTGCTCGAGAAGGGCTCAATTCACACATGTATTCTTAACATATCGTTGCAAACTCTAAACTGCGTTTTCATTTGGGAAGACCGTAAATTATGGGGCTGATAACTTTTTTTTTCAAACTTTTTACTTCTATGAATGTTTGTGTAATATAATAAAAGCAGTCCTACGTTAAGTCTTTCTCTCACAGACTGAAAATTAAAAACTATTTCATTGCAAGGTTATTGTAGCCTGTATTGCAGCCGGCCCCCGCATCTTCTAGACAATTTATACATAGCAGGTTTAGAGTGTTTGCGAAGCAGGCAAGGTTATTGTGACAATGAAAATTGCCTATTGACAGTTGACCTTCGGTGCGGTCGCCTCTATTTTTATGCCTTTTCTCCGGTAAGTGACGCTCACATGGATACCTGGTCACATGGGCCGGCACAAGTTCCCTAAAGGGTATCGGGTATAATGTGAATAAATGCCACCCCAAGTCGTAGGCCCACACGGTTACAAAAGCTTACAAAAACAACTCAACACGAAGAAGAGGGATAAAAAAAACCCTATTTGCAAATAAATTTTCCTATAAGCGCCAAATGTCGATCAGCATCACACGCACATCAGATGCAGATTCTCAAGATAGCCATCACAAAGTGACCTTTACAATGTAATTGCAGAAGTAGTTATAATTAAAGCCACCTATATGTCACCCCATTTGCTTTATTTTGAAAAAAGCTGAAAACTTGTTTTCGCGGCAATTGAATTCCAAAAATAATGGTCCTGGTTTGTCATTTAAGAATTTTTTTTAAGCATTGAATTCTGTTTCCCGTTGTCTGTTGCGATGGATGGCAAAGATGGACATGCATTGAAACACATTTTCAAGTTTTAATGCTATATAACCTGCAAAAATCACCTAAACAGTTATTACTGAAGGTTTATAGTACTCCTTAGTGAAAATTTTTTGATTAATTCTACAAGGCTGGGAGCATTTTGTATATGTCAAAAGGCAAGCAATGACTTCAGCACAGATATGACCTAAAACAGTGATATCCTTTGCCTGCGTCGCAGGCACTCGAAACCTTCTGAATAGACTACACTATACAGGGGTATCCAACGACAGTATGTTCGGAGAAGCAAAACTTGCGTACAATTTGCTGTACCTTGAGGAAGGCTAAAGATTTCTAGATGACCGTTCCATTCACCTACAATTTTCTAAGCTTATCTAATAAATTCCCTACGATTTTCTGAAGTTTAATTCTTCGCATTTCATCCCCCGGATTAAGCTTTTTTCTTTTGCGGAAAAAGGAAACCTAAAATTTTCGGATTCGAAAATGCGATGGAAAGAGGAATCAGAAAAAGTCTCACTTTCGTAAAACTTTAAATTGCATCTAAAATTTTCGGGAAAATAATACTGAAGCCCTGGTAATTTCGAAAAGACTTATTAAGTTGCCCTAGGGCGACCGAACAGATATAAATTTTATGGCGCCGATTAGAACGTATTTCTAAAGATCTTAAAGTACTCTGGATAGCCTAAAAAGTGTTTTCAATGCATTTAGGAGGAAACTATCGTTGGGTACCCTTGACTATACTAATGGTTTTGATAATGAGTGAGCCGGCTGCTACCGGAGGCCACTATATCCTGCGGAAGTAGACGCTTAAAATAGCAGAAGCAGTTATAATTGATTAAAGTTAAAGATGGAGTAAAATGAACCCATTAACAAACTACTTACAAACACACTGGTTTTGGACGAGTCAAACTAGTTTTAGTGAGTTCAATCCTATGGACATTACTACCCGACCTGAGTTAAGACGATTGTGTTGTACGTAAAAATATGACATGTAGTATAAAAATGAAACGTTTTGTTGATTTTTTCTTTCCTTAAGGTTGCTATGGCAAATGGGACAACTATCTCGCCGACAACTGAAGCAAAAGGTGATATTATATGTATGAGATTACACATGAAGTCACTAAAACTCGAAAGCATGAATAAATGAATATTTAGAGCCCTGTTAGACAAAATACATGGCTTGAAACAGCGACATAAAGGTGATTTTAAACGAGACGATTCGCAACGACGATTTTTAGCGCAACACAGGGTTCAAATGTTGGAACAATGTTGCAGCCTTTCGAAACGATGTCGCAACAATGTTGTAACGTTGTGTTGCGCTAAACATCGTCGTTGCAAATCGTCCCGTGTAACGTCACCTTAAAACTGATGAAATAGCAACAAACGACATGTAGATGGGTTGAAAATGCGACAGCAGCGAGGACAATAGCAAATATAATGAGTGAAATACCGACAGCGACATGGCCTCCTCCTCGTTACGCGAAACGACCCGCGCGCGCGGTTTTGAAATTTAGACTAGGGACATACGTACTTCCCTAAGAGGGCCTGTGTTTAGAGCAGGATCAGGACGAAAACTTCCTTGCGGAAATTAAGTACTTTTCATAAACTTCCTTCGACTAAGCCATTTGTGTTCAACACATCTTTCGTGTTAATATCCAGTGGCGGATCTAAGGGAGGGGCCCAGGGTGCCCCCCCCCCCCCCCCCTTATTTTTAGACTAAACTGAGGCCCGAAGGGCCGAAAAAATGTTTTTTTGAGACCGGGCATCTCCCTTATCTCAGCGTCTGGATGACCGCCCCCACCCTTATCTGAATGTCTTGATCCGCCACTGATATCAATAGAAATCTTTCGCAAATTGCACTGTTCATTTTCCGGTGTTAGTTCCCCCAATTATTTCATCATCTTTTAGCTTTCGGAAAGTATACTTTTCCGCGATGCAGCACAACTTTGCAGTTAAATTACTACACCCTTATTTAAATCCGCATTTTTTTCAAAGTTAAAAACCCGTGTAGTTTGTCTATGGTAGAGGATTTAGAAAGGTGGAGAGTTAAAGGAGCCACGGTGTAACGAATTTTAGCAAACTTCAAACAGTGACAGCTGCCACCAAATAAAAACATAAATAAAAATAACGACTCAAAACATTAAAAGAAGTTATGGATGGACAAACTTAACGAAGATTAAAACGGATTACGATTTCGATTTTTGAAAACTTCTTGGCCTAACAGTTTTTTTTTTCAAAGTTCATTTTCGAAGCTGTGCCTTGAAAGTTAAAAGTACATTCCCGGCACTAATATCAAGATCCTAAGCGAAAAAAGTCGCGTTATAGGTAATATTAACCCAATGAACTAGGGGAGCCTATTCATGTTCTAATTAAAAAGGTATCTTGCCTTTTTATTGACAGATATTCCATACGGTATTGTCTTGGTATGGTGCATCGCTGGTTTTCTTGTTATTATCTTGGTCATAGTTGCTATTTACTACAGCTATGTCATCTGCTGTCAAAAGAAGAGAGGCAATCAAAGGTATGTATGCACGCAGAAATTTTTAAAATAATAAACAATGCGCTAAAATTTTGGTATTTGAATTACGCGACGCGAGCAAGTGGAAGGCACTGTATACCACGTGAACGATCGCGTTCGCTTATGCTGGTCACTTGATAAAAGTGCCAACTCAACAATACACTGGGAAAATTTTCTACAGACAACTGCGGCCGCGTGGATTATACTACACTTTAAAACAACATGTGTGAGGAGGAAGGCCTGGATTCGTTCTTTCTTTTTGTTGTTTGCACCATTTGAAATGTTGGGCAAAAAGCTGCAAGTTTATCATTTACAAATAACTTTTTCCCTAAAGTTAAGTCTTATAGCGAATAAAAAGCATTACTGCCAATACTAACAGCCGTGAAAATAGCCCCTTTGATAAGAAATTGGCAAAACCTCCGACATCTGATGACAATGATGATCGTTTGATAGTTTCTGGGGGTTTCATTATATAGAATATAGAGTTTTTATTGATGTTGTTGTTCACGTTGTTGTCCCCTGGCTGGTATCGATGATGATGATGATAATGATAATGGCGATGATGGTAATAAAGTTGTTGTTGGTTATAATGAAGATGTCCAGATGACGTAATAATGGTTATGATGATAATCATGATGACAATGTTGACGATGACGATGACAATGATACATCGCGGTATAAAACAGAGAACAATCATCTTTAGCACCGTGAAATAAATGACGTTTATTTATACAAAAAAATGTTGTTGTTTTTTTTGTTTCAGACCTTGCCCGCAGCAAAATCAGCCAAAATATCTCATAGAAGACTATCCAAAAGCATTCATCGACTATCTACATAACGGCAATATCAATTCAAGAGCCATGTTTTCGTCATCATTTGTCGATCACATGCGAATTCCTCGAGCAATGGAAGTTAAAATAATCGATACAGTGAATAGTTTGAATGAATCGCACTCTCAACCTCCCTACAGTCCGACAAACCATACGCCAACACGGAGTATGAACGAACTTCTTAACCCTGACATGTTTTCTTTTCCTGACGAAAGAATAACGCCGGCTTTACCTGAGCGGGAACGAATGCCGCCTTCCAGACAGCAATCGTTTAGATACTCAAACATGAGTGTTGAAGAATCGAAGGAAAGGATTTATAAAGAGAAAATGCTTGTTTCTGAGCTTCGGGAGAAATTACGAAACCAAAAAAAGGTTGACGAGCGAAATTGAAATGTGCGGATGCCATAATGATAAATTACAGTCAAATAAATTCACGTAAAAACAAGAAGATGGAGTTTAAAGTTTAAGACTGATTGACGAGAAAACAAAAGAAGCTCAATTCACCAGCAGATTTTAATTTTGGAATGAAAAGAACACTTCCCATGCGAATGATGAATGCGGCCTTGGGATTTTTGATGAAGAGTTCTGTTGCCAGCGTTTGCATCAAGAGAGAAGCGAACTTAACGGATAGTTTAGTGAGGCAATTGTGCTGAGACAAAGGCTTCAAGCCTTGAATAATAAAGTGTCAGCAAAGTTCTTATTATCATAATAATGATAATAAATTACTATTTTTATTTGTTATTATTATTATTATTATTATTATTATTATTACTTCTTGTATCTTTTCTAATTTTAGCTGACCGCTGACCGTACTGACCTACGAGTTTCGAATATTATGCTTTCATTTTGCAAAAATGTACAAAGACAAATGATAGCATGTGAAAGTTACTGCCAAAGACTTTTCGATTGAATAGTCACACTACAGGGTTTCGTCCACAGACTCAAAAGCTAAAACCAGTTAACAAGACTCATCTACGGAGAGAAAAGGTTAAAAGGTTCAAATAGGATTTTCCAAGTGAAAAGAAAAAAATAAAGTGCAGATCTAATAGGGAGCCCTGACCCGGGACTTAAAAGAGAGGCGACTAGCAAACACATAATGCCAAAGCTGACATAGTTAGTGAAATGTCCCTGAGTTTTAAGCCATCTTGGGTTCCGTTTATGACGTGACTGTCTGATTTTTGAATTTAGGAATTTTAGAAATTTAGAATCGCGTTTACGGCTAAGGGCAAACGTCAGTTTCAAGTTGGTACTGTTTCTCAATTAAGGAAACAAGCGGCTAAAAATTGTCGATAACAATTCGTAAGGATGAAACTGGCATGAATTCACTAATTTCTGTGTAGTAAGTAAACGACAAATAAAGGGAAAACTTAGTCACGTGGTGCAAATTGACGTTTGCCGTTTTGCGTAAACAAGATTCTAAATTTCTCTTACTATTAACTTGAGCAAAGTAGGTCTTAATAAAATCAACTTTTCAGCTGGTAAAATATTTTTATATTTAAGTGTAAAAATTTTATCTTTATATCCTTGATATTAAATTACAATAAATGAAGAAAAATTTTTCGAATTGATGATTATTGCGTTGTGATATCTTTGTCTAAAATTAACGTTATATTTATTTTAATTTCAAAGACTTTCTTGGTGCTATGAGGTCTTGTTTGGCATTGGTCAACAATCTGCTCTTTTAATTAGCTTCTTGTGGAACCATTTTTACACAAGTTGTTCCAAATGGTCCACAATTTCCTCCTGACAAAGAACTCTCTTAGCCCTCTCTCGGTGACTCATTTTTAGCCCGAGGGTCTTAATATCCGTTCTCCCTTCTAAATTTAAACTATTGGCCCTAACATGAAACTCTTGAAGGATGTCTGCTTTGACTTCACCTTGGCTTTGAAAGTGTTTTAACCCACGTGTGGTGTAAACGGGTCGTTAAATTAACCAAATTTAACAATATTAAAAATTTGATATGAACAGGTTATAAAATAGAATTCTGCGCGCAAACAGCTCCTTCGAATTTACTTTCTTTTTATTTCAGCCAAAAGAAATTGTTTCCCTTTGTGTAGAAACAAACGGCCTTCAGTTTCGGGGGAAATTATCAGAGATCCAGAAACAATGCTTTGGGATACTAAAAGAGAGAAAGAACCCATTTTGTGTTTGTATTCTTGACTGTTTCTGTTTTGCTTACATAGCTAACCCTAAGATAAAAGACAGATTATCATGGTATGTTTGGTACCTGTTTTTACAAAGTCATGTGGAGCATTATTAACCTTTAGTTAATTCATTCATAAAGCACGATCAAAAGAACTTAATTCCACGAGGCCTTCAATTTGTCTTTTGATCTGTACTCTGAACAAGCAGGTTTTGATAAATAATAAATAGGGACCAGAGATAGCCTGCTCTTAAATCGCAGTTATTTAACTCGAAAACTCTAAACCGCGTGTAATAAAGAGCCCAGGTGACACTAGGAGAAAAACGTTATGTGTTTTCCGACGAAACTTTTTTTTTTTCTGGAGCAAAAAAAAAACAGTATTGAGTTCTTTTGCACGATCCGCACCTAATTTATTTAGTACCTTGCTTCTGATGGCAAGTTTTCAAACTTTTTAAGGGGCTTTGTCCCCCGGGGGGGGGGGGGGGGGGCTACTTCCTAGTCATGGGCTAATGGGGATGTGCCGCTGGATGGAGTGGCATTTTCACGACTGTATTGATTATAATGGGGTTGCATTTTCAGTTGAGTTACTAGAATGGGATCGCACATTTTCGGGATTTTGGGGGGTAAGATTATTCCGGTAATTAGAGACCGTGAGGATCCTTCTCGTGTGTTTAGGTTTTCCAAAGCGTCTTTTAATGTCCTGACATCTTCAATCTTAAAATTTTAAAACTTTGAAATTGCGAAATAAGTACACACGTCAATTAAACAAGTAAAGAGAGCGCGCGCACGCAACTACACTAAATAAAAGGATAATGTAAAAGGATTAAGTTAACAAAGGATATAGCGGCACCATCCAGCCATTGAAGCTAAACTAGGTATATAACACTTTTTTCCCATCCATTAAATTTCAAAATCATGGTCCAGTTTTTTCATTTAAGGCTGTATTTTATTTTAGGCATTTACTTTCGGCTGATACAACGTATGACAAGAAAGGAAATGAATTGGAACTTAAAAAAGTTGGACCAATTTCTCCATGCCTCGGTCAATGCTATGCCGGCAAAAATCACCGAAGAAGGCTCCACAATAAATTTCTTTTTATATATCTTCTTAACTCTAAAGGAACATTTAGTTATGCCTATAAAGACACCGAGTAATGACTTCGAGCCGGATTTAACTAGAGCAACTTGCAACAATAGGGCGCTTAACAGTAAGCAATAGCGTTTTTGAGCGAGGAACGTCAACCGGAAGTGCGGTTCTTGCATCATTGGGTACTGGTTTGCAGCGGCACCCAACGACTGTTTTCTGTAAAATATCTGTTCGGAGAAGCAAATATTGCCTAGAATTTCCATCTCTTTAGGAAGGCTAAAAATTTCTAGATAACTATTCCATTCATTTAAAATTTTTTTGGCTTATCTAATATATCCCCTACGATTTTCTGGAGTTGAATTTTCACATTTCACTTCCCAAGTGAGCCTATTTTTTTCTGAGAAAAAAAGGACACCTAAAAATTTTCGGGATTCAAAAATGTGATAGAGAGAGGAATCAGAAAATGTTTCATTTTCGTAATACGTCAAATTGCATCTAAAATTTTCCGGGAAAATAAAGCTCAAGCCCTTATAATTTCGAAAAGATCCAAGTTCCCCTAGGATGACCAAACAGATACAAATTTTATAGAGCCACTTAGAATGTATTTCTAAAGATCCATAAGTACTTTGGATAGCTTTAAAATTGTTTTCAATGTATTTAAGAGGAAACTGTTGTTGGGTGCCCCTGAGCGGTTTGGTTAAACCTCTCGGGTAAATTGTCTTAAAAGAGAAAATAAACTTTGCAGTACAAATTTGTTAGCGTCAAGGCATATGAGAAGGGAGAAGGCCTCACTTCCGGTTGACGTGCGTCACTCAAAAACATCTTTGCTTAAGTTCCCTAATATCCTTTTTCTGAGGGAGGGAGGACGTCTGTACACAGGCTACCTTAAGTCTTCATTACACAGGGACACTCAGCGACTTTTTCTGTAAAATAACTGTTCAAAGGAGCAAATATTGCCTAGAAATTTCTAAAGCTTGAGAAAAGCTAAATTTTCCTGGATAACCGTTCCATTCGTCTAAAATATTCGGAGGTTTTCTAATAGCTTAACTACGATTTTCGAGGTTATGTTAAACACATTTTATCACCGAGATATTGCGATTATTTTAAAAAAGGTCGCCTAAAACTTTCGGTATAAAGACAAAACGTACTTCATGTCCTCGAACTTTCTACCGGACCCATAAGGGTAGCTAACACTTTCGGATGAGACGAAAAAGCCACCAAAAACTTGCGTGACGACCAAAGTTCCCCCAAGACATCCGAACAGATAAATAGTTCTAACAGACAACTCCAAATTAACCAAACAGGCTCTTAAAGTATAGAGAAAACCATCTGAGACACTTCTGGTGTATTTGGAAACATTCGGTCGTTGGTACCCCCTGATTACAACACGTTTGTTCCAGTTTCCTTGTGTGACTTGTCTGTGATAAAAACGTGCTGACCTTGATCATCCGGATACAGCATAAAAGGTTTGTTTTGAGCAACAAGACAAGTATATGAACACATGGGTTAGAATTTTGGACGAGTTGCCTTAAGGCCTTTGAAAGTTAATATTTAACATCGGTGATATTTGCCGCGTCATCTTGGCCACTACAAAATGTATATTATAATGTCTTTCTATGCCTCTCATTGTTTAAAAGTGTCTTTGCGCATTGTTTTGCTTTTTGTTATTCCTTTTGTCTTTGAAACGATAATGAATAATAGACAAGGCAAAACCAAATTAAGGAAAACAATTATATAAAAAATATCAGGAGGGAATCAAAATTAATCAGTCGAATAACAAGATCCATGTCCTACATGACAGTTAGCACGTTGAAATAGCTTTCTTGTACTATAAAGGTTTATTGTTTACAGTTATACTACCCAAAAAAATCGAACTTTCTCAGACATTAAGGTGTTGCTCTTGTCTTATGCAACGATTTTCGTCTGAGCTTGCAATATTACTCCAATGATTTCTTCAAAAGTTATATACAAACAATTTTGTTGGATAGGCCACAGCAAGCCACTCGTAAGCTGGTCATTTTTGGTGACCGCTTCGAATAGAATTTAAACTTAAATTTCGTTTTTGCGATAATTTGGGAAAGATATTTTGACAGATAAAAGAAGTAATCAAAACACATGAAGATTTTTTTTAGAACGTACTTCAAACCGAAGAGCAAACTTTTAAGTTAATGAATAAAACTGCGGTGCCCATTGAAGTTTCGTAGGAGGCTGTATACATATTTGGCTTGTCAGCGCACGACGAAAAAAAAAAATTGCGCATTTTAATGAGGAATAATGGATTAGCGTTGCTCGCCTTACTTATGCGGCAAAGTGGACTCTTCATTAGTCTTGACTTTCCCATTTAAAATATTTTGTGCGTTCGTTTTTCATATTTTCGAAGCCCTGAATTTGTAGATTAGAGAAAGCCGACTAGGTCGATCATATTAAAAACGACTTTTTTTTCACTTTTAACTATATAGGCACCTTGTGCTAAATACACCGTTATTGCTTACGCGTGGGTAGACAAAGATAATTAAGTTTCCATGTAGCTATAGTAAAATTAAAAACCCAGTTTATTGTGTTAATAGTATCATCGTTCTGCCTGATCTCATAGCCTGTCCGTTATTCCGGGATATGAGCTACGCAATCTAGCGCTATTTCAGACAACGGGTAGGATAATTTACCTGTACCCGTATTCTGTTGCTGTGTATCTTTTAAAGGTCTTTATCGGTTACCGTAAACTGATTAATTGTTAAACTCTCTTCGGGCCACGTTGTCTACTTGAGCCAAAGCCGTATGACTGTCTGTTGTTTAAACAGGATAAATTATCGAATAACTCTCAGAGTTAATGGCCAACTCCGTTTTTTCTTTTTCCTCGCTCGCAACAGAGGTTCAGGGTTTACTGTGTTACATACTTTTGCTGTACCCTGCGAGCGAGCCTCAAAAGAAAACGTATGGCTCTCCCAACTCCTCCAAATGGAGGGCTTCCTAGCAGTCTGACGTGGTCTAGGCTCAATAACCTCCATCTTCCCCTCAATATAACAGAAAATCTATGTAGGATTTTCTGCGATTTGATTCCAAAATATGCTCCTTAAATCTATTATCAGAATAAATTTTAAAAACATTTTGTTCCTTCAACTAATCTGTTTCAATAAATAACAAACCTAAACGACTACAGATTTTATCGACTAGACAAAACCTTTTGGTTTTACACTTCGGCTGCCGGAGGCGTATTTTGACTATTAATCGGCATCACAGACAATTCCGCCAACTTTTGCTTTGCAAACAGATTTGATTTTTTCTTTATCATAGTGTATATTGTGTTCTATCAATAATTCTATTCAGTCCATTTTGTATCAGCATCTAAGAGATTAAGCCATGTGGACTTCGAGTGATACGACGATATGGTTTCAAACGATTTCGTCAACGTTGCTAGGCACAAAAATGTTGAAATCACGTGCTCAATAGCTGCTAATAGTTGTTTACAAATCTTCATAATAATAATAGCGGTTCTTATTACGCATTTCGCGTACGCCTCAATGCGTTTTGGTTTCTCTGCTGAAGTTAACTTTGCTCAAAACATCATATCACCCTTGTGGACGCACCGTCGTGAAAAACTGCTCATAAAGTTACTGTTAATAAAAACACCACAAAATAAAATTAAGGCACTGTTAGCTACTTCAAATACCGATGTCAGAGTCGAGGCAGTGCGCATGGGCGATTTCATGACTGAACACAGAAAATCATGGCAACTGATTAGAATACATTCAAGTTTGAAACTAAGAGTACAAGATTTTTTCACTCAGTTATAACCAAGAACTTGTTTTAGTAACTCGTCATTAGCCATTAGTTGGCTAATGGCGTGCAAAACTACAATACTCTTTCTGCTTCCGATTTGCCTCACTGAAAAATCCTGTCAAGAAAATAAGTTGAAACTCTGTTATATGTCGTTTAACCGACGTAAAACTGTCTCAAACTCGTTCAATAATGCCTTGAAAATAGGGCAAATAAAATTCCGAAAATAAGCTCCTTCGTATAAAATATACCTATTACATATTCTTGGAAATTGTCCTTAAATAAGGAATAATAAATCACACCGATACTCCTTTTTTAACTAAACGTGATTTTTTAAACATGGATTCGCTAACGTTTAGCTGAGAAACTACAGTATTAGAACAAATGACTATCGTATAAACAAACTATAAACTGGTATGTCATTGATGGTAAATATGTACATTTTCAATTTAGTTTCTTGCTGTGAGTGGTGAAGTTGGCAACATCGTTAAGAGGGATTATGAAAAAATGAAGGATCTTTCGTCAAATCCCCAATATTATCATTCGGTAAAGTGGAAAATCTCGGACAAAAATTCCCTCCAGTAATAAGCCAATGAGAATTTGAAACGCAATTTTCTAATATAAGCCCCTCCGTTTATAAGAGCCTGAAAAGGGCGTTTGAATCGCGGGTTATTTTCGGAGGTACCATGACGGAACATTCGCCATAATGCAGAATAATCCTGTTTTCTTATCTATACTAACTTGTCACTGATATATTTGCCGTTTGAACCCTGTCTTTCCTTCAAATTTTTGTATCATACTTAACCGACTCCCAAAGGCTAGCACCTGGGCCAAATGGAGTGCTATTTAAGGAAATATGACACCTTGCCAATCTATACTTGTAGTCTTTTCACGGTGAAGTAAAAAGTTAAAAGGCCGTATTGACCGCGTTTAAAGGCCGGCCGTATTGACCGCTTAAAGGTCGCAGTGACCACAAGTCTGCTTATACGATTTGACATTACAGTCTGAAACACAAACGTAGTGAATTCAACATCTGCACCTTCGAGAGAAATTTTAATTGCCTTGTTTGTGAATATTTCTGTCACGTTTGCTTTGACATTAGCGCTCTAGGATAATAACCGCCTTAAGTTTGTTTGCATGAGAATACAATAAATAGCTTGGCAGCGGGATCACCAAGGAGAAATTTATTCCGTCCCGTGTGGGAAAATAGTGTCCGTAAAAACCGACCACAATTGCTGTACTCTCCAACCGTTTCATCCAAGTACAAAAACCACATCGCCTAATGAAAACTAGTAAAGTTTAATCTTGTATAACTGTGGCCTATCTGTTTTGAATGCGGCAGTGTGGCTAATTTAATGAATTCATTCGTCGATTAAGGCTTTGCGTCTGTTTTAAGACTTCGTATAAATATTTTACAGCTTTGCTCCCGTTACCCGATGCAAAGAACCAGGAGGTGCGCATGCGCGATGCGTTATCTGACAGGTGGCCGGTAAATGTTCCTCCCGAATTCAATTCTCAGCACGTGCCTCTTAACAGAGCTATAATAGAAATTCCACCGGTTTTAAATTGTGTTCGATCTCTTTGTGCCTTAACAGGCTTTTTCGTGCTGTTGCTTTCGTCTTTTGTCCGCTCGCACGTCAAGTAAACAAAGCGTTCGGGAAAGTATTGATCTTGGACCGGGTTTTTGAGTCATTCACAATCTGTCATGATGAATAGATTCCAAGTTCTTTTGGTTTTGTGGTTTCTAATCCTTGATGCGTCTTTTGGCGTTCATAGAATTTACCTGATTAGACAGCGAGCATGTCTACAACGGATTTTAAAAATTTGGAAATTTTTTTTAAAGGAACGCTACTTAAAGTTTCGCTAGTATTAACTAGTCGTTTTTGAACGTTTTCAGTTTACAGAAATTCAACCTAAGACTTCACAGTCATAAGAATTAGAAGATGAGGTGATTCTTGGCTGAATTTGCTACTTTTCGATGTGCTTTTGACAAAAAGACAATAAAATACCGGACAAAATGATTATTTCCTCTAATGGTATGAAATGTAGCACGCTTAAGTACTTTAACGTCCCAATAATCGCACGCGGGTAATTGCAACTTCCCCTTTGTAGAGAAGCGAAAGCATTTAGTTTCCTCCGCGACTACAGCCAATCACAGGCTAGGATATTTCGCAATAACAAACTGGTGACCAATCAGAGCTCGGTTAGAAGCTCGCACCTGTTTCATTAAGGACGTCAAATCTCATTCCCGTGGATAGGGTTGACTTAACTCGCCCGATTGCCTTGTGAAATCGTTTAAACACCTCAGCTGCTTATTTTGTAAACTTCAACAAGGTGTTGCCAATCTGAGCGGCACGTATAACAATTTTTATGGACCGGTCACCTCTTCATCCGCCCATAGATACGGAGTTTAACATGCAAGGTAAGCTTTCTAGTATTAAATTAAAGTTCTCAGCATTGCCTTTTCATGCCGTGGTTAACAACACGTGAGACGAGGGGCTAAAATCATTTCTTTGCACCACAAAGGGTTTCAGGTGAGGCCCCACCTGAAAAGCAGTTAATTAGGCTCATGTTCTTGTAACTATGGAAGAAAAACGCCAGAAATAGTTTCACAAATATATTTAACTTCCAGTTAGTCGCAATCCCAGCTCGCTTGGTGCTTTTCGAGGCGTGTTTCTGGCATCGTTCGTTTGTTTTGATTCGCGTGCAAAACATCAAACGAGGACTGGCTGTGAGGAGTTTCTTTACAAAACGGCCTCACGATATTC
Organism: Porites lutea; assembly: GCF_958299795.1. NCBI lineage: Eukaryota > Metazoa > Cnidaria > Anthozoa > Scleractinia > Poritidae > Porites > Porites lutea. The sequence goes on from NC_133210.1 coordinate 17,771,782, forward strand.
TATACTTAAACTTTTTTATAGTCTTCTGAAGCATTGCAATCAAAGGGTTTTAGACAAAGTTAGAGAGATTTCAGTCTGGCGAGTAGGGGATTATAAATTTCGTTCGATATCTTTGCGATTATGCCCAGTCGTCTCGCCTCGCATTGATTTCATAAGGCCACGAATTGATCATGTCAGCACAAGAGGGCTTCTCAAGCGATTGTCTGTGCGAAATTTCCTAAGTAACCTTATCATTGATCTACCAACTTATTTTCCCTCATCAATAGTTGTTATTGAACTGTGATTGGCTGAAACCTAGGTAAAAGTTTCCACTGTAGTTTAGCGGTAGTCTAACGGGTTTTCTCGTTTCATCCGCAGCCGTAGAGCGCAAGCCTGTTATCTTGTGCAAAGTTTGTGGAGACAGATCTTCGGGAAAACACTACGGCGTGTTCACCTGCGACGGCTGCCGCGGTTTTTTTAAACGATCAATACGCCGGAATTTAAACTATCAGTGCAAAGAGCGCGGAAACTGCACGGTCGATGTAACACGACGAAATCAGTGCCAGGCCTGCAGATTAAAGAAGTGCTTTGAAGTTAAGATGAATAAAGACGGTAAGCGGAAGGACTTTATCAGTAAAGCTCGATTCGTCGTTAATTTTATCTTAAATTTACGTATATCTTTTTACGTCTAAGTCCCTTTGACTATGGGCAGTGCTCACAGGCCATAATCCCCTTGTGTACATAAACCCGCTTGGGCGTGTAATACTCTATGCAGTACAGTATGGACCGGTTAACTTGCAAATGGATAAATTTGTAATTAGTTGTAAGTTAATTTATTTACCCACTGGGTAATTTAGTGAAGTTTTAATAGTTCCACAAAAAAGGGGTCTATTTTTAAAGGTCTTAATTAGCCATAAGCGTACTGAACAAATCTGGTCGCTTCTTTATGGTTTGTTTATTCGGCTCAACTTTATAGCTCGATTCCACAGTCGTTCGTCCCTCAGTGAATTAGCAAAAATGTTAAAAGTAGAAATAAAATCAATAAAGGCATATCAACCTTGTGTTTCTGCAAATGAACCAAATTAAAGTATATTATGTGAACCTCTGTGTGCAATCTGATCCATCATAGATAAATTTATCAATTTCATCAGCACCTTTGTCACAACACAAAACGGCGGCAAAGTTTCCCTTTTAAAACCTCGGATATCATATCATAGACTAGAAAAAGGATACAAATCGTTTTTTTTTTTTTTTAAAGTAAAAGCTTTTCACAATATTTAATTAAATCAACAGTACGTTTTGGAAAAGTAACAATAAATCCTTCTAGGAACAAAATTGTGATCGCCTTGCCAGAAGAAAACATCTGCCCCTAACGACAGTTCACCGGCAGGTCTTATTTATAATTAACGCAATCTAAATTGCAGATTTCCACTTTTATATTATCCTTTTGCGTTAAATGGGCCTGAGCTAAGATATATTAAATTTCTGTTATGTTTTCTTAAGAACTGTTTTCTTTTCTCGTCACCGACTCACATGCCCCTAATGTTGTTTTTTCAGTTATAGTAAATGAATACCGTACCACTGTCACCTTCAAAATGCCAATTGGCTGCGCCAAAAAAGTGTCACTTGCGGGGAACATCCCTGGTACACAAATATGTCTTAACTGCGGTTTTGCGCGACCTTAGGGTTCCCTTGGTCTTGTTTAATAATTTACGTCGGTCTTGTTTGACTCATTCATATGAGTGTGATCGAATCGAGGGACTGTGGCGGCTTCAACTTTTAACGCAAACAAATGTTATCATAGCCAACAAAGGGCAACGAGTTAGTTTTTAAACCCCAGACGGGTACAAAAATTAAGAAAAATGCTCAATAGACAAACTTTAGAATGTCATGTTGCAAATTAATTAAAAGCAAAAGGGGAAGCTAATAATAAACAGCTTCAACATCCGCGCATTTCTAGTACTATATCCGTCATTAACATTCTTTTTTTGTTCAAACGATACTCTAATTGAGAATCGTCATAAGTGAGCTCCAAATTCAGAATCATCTTAAAATGCATCGGAAATGGTTGCTTGTTTAACGGCAATTCCCAACATTTCACAGGGTGCGGTTATTAAATACTTTAGCGTGCTAAGAATCCCCAATGTACTCAAATTCGGATCGGAACCAACTACCAAACGTGTTGTTGTTCAAGAAACTCCCTTGCACTAAAACGTTTGACCGTTAAGAATTCTTTAAACGTTTCAGCATTTTCAAGAGCAAGCTTTATTTGCAGATTTGGACAAAATGAGAAGCAGAGCTTGAAAGTCAATAGGGCCTGGAGGCATTTTGAATAAACTAATCTTCAGAGATTTTGACAGCGACCAGGCAAAATTGTTCAAATCATGACTTTAGATCAAGACAAAATAATCTAAAAACAAATTATCTTCTTTTAGATCGATGTATTGCATTGTCTTTATCAAAAAATGCTGAATCTAAGCCAAAAATTGACAAATTAAACTTCCAAAAAATCTTTCTAATGAATAAAACACGCTCTTTCATGGAGATTGCTCGATCCACTTTAAAGATATTTCGCAGGATACACTCACATTGTTCCAGATTAACTCTCAAGAAATTGAAAGTGTGTATTGTGGTTTAAAGCGTTCTTTTCGATCTTAACTTAGTGGTGTGTGGGCTGCTTTCGAATGTTTGTGTTTTTGGATAACCATTTTATTAAATGTCCATAATTCAAGACAATTAAGGCCAAGTTTACTGGCTTTTTGGCATTCCGACAAAAAGGAGCATTAATTTTGGTGTTTGTTTGGTTTTTCACCATAACTTAATATTCGGTCATCTTCCTCAAAATGAAACTACCACTTGCGTACGTTTTGCTGTGAAAAGCCTTCTTGAACATCGGTTTACTCGCAGTTAAAACATGCATCTTAACACGACAGTGAAAAGAAGTTTGCCACAAACTCCTTTCTGTAAGTTTATTTTAGCTATTTATGTCGACAATTTCTCTAAAGGCTTTCGACAAACAATTAAAGTTTGTTTGAGATACTTGCAAATTGTTTTAAAAATTTTAGATGGGAAAAAATATTCAGGTACTTTTTCCCTTTAAGCGATACACTACGTCGCAAAAAGTATACGATATCCCATATCAACTCTACGTGATGAAAACGAGCATTGTGATTGGTTCTTGATAAGTCCTGATTACGCAATATATGAACTGGACAATATCATTGAAGGCACAGATCACGCACTAAGTTGTACTTCAAAGGACCCCCGCGAGAATTTTTGAGCCACATTTTCGAATGTATACCTAACTGAGTTGATTGTTTGGAAACCTCAAAATATTAGTTTTGCGAAGGAAGATTTAAAATTAAACGACAATCTTTTCAGTTCACGAATTGTTGACCTAGCTCTTTTAAAATTAGTTTTGAAAAGGAAACTCTTGTGCGAGAATTAAGCTTCGGTAAAACGGGCGACAACAACAGCGATGGTGCGCGTTTTACCACCCTCGTGACCTGTTAAAACCCAATTTGTTGCGAGACAGGTTTGGCGTGGGTAGTAAAAAGCGTAACATCGCTATTCAACTTATTTTGCAGCAATTTTACAAGACAAGTTGCACGTTTTTTTGTCGCCCAATTTATCGCACCTTTAGTTACTTGTGTTCTGCTCTTATACGACCAAGGGCCAAGAGACTTACAAAATCTGTTCGTTATAACAAGGTTTCGTTATGTCGAGGTTCTATTCCATATACATGTATTTTACTATTGCTGGGTAAAAAATATCGTTTATTTTACCGAGGACTTGGTTACATAGAGGTTCGTTACATCGAGGTCTCACTGTAGTTTTTTATAAGTATTATTTGCTGCGATACCATGTGTTGGCAAAATGTCGAGTGAGAAAATGGGGCTAAAAGAATTCCCGGAAACATTTCCTTATTGGTTGATGTTAAATGTGTCTAAACAAAACTAAGAGAACTTAAATAAATCAATGAATTAATACTTAAATAACCTTATTTTAGAGTTTTAGACATTTCCATTCTCGCTTATACGCTTATTTTGATTTCAGAAGTCAGTCTTTAGTCAGCGAATTCATTCTAATTACCTTGTGAATTTTTAATATCCCAATCTGACTCCATACAAATGTTTATAAAAGTTACGTGGGTCGGTTTCAGCCCTTTTTTAAAAGTGAAATTAAATAGCTGTCGGGAGCTTTGTTTTCAACTCATTTTTTTCTGTGGGGTAAAATGTGAACGACACTTAACAAATAGCTAAATGAAGAAGATGAAATTGCTTGCATTTGGATTAACAACGTCTTCTTAGTATTTTATGGTGGCTATAAAAGTGTTGCATCTTTTTATTACTATGATAGTCTTCTGATTATAAATCAATTTTTGTCGCGCAATGCCACAAAAGAATGGAGTGAATCTCCGAGTCTTTTTCGTGACCTAAAACGGTTCCATAGCAACGCTTTAACCTGTTTAAGACATCCTTAAAGTTAGCAACGGCCTCTTATCCTTTACACCCGATCCCTATATACAAGCATTTAAAAGTACTCTTGTTTCTTCCTCAGCGGTCCAACACGAGCGCGCCCCACGCTCCTCGCAGGTTGTCTCTATGGCACCTGCGTGTTCGATGCTCGGTGGAGTATACGACCAGCCGACAGCGCATGCTCCTGAGCAGCAGTTCGCATACACCAAGAGCGACCCCAGTGATGGTCCTCAACGCCAGCGCAGTCCTGCGTCAGAAGTGAATCACACAAGACCCAGCGAACACACTCGCTTTTCTCCCCCAGCCTCCCGCCCTTATCACGGCCAGAACAACAATCAGTCTCCAGACTCCACTAAAAAGCGCAGTTTTCTCTCGATAACAAGCATGATTGACACTAAAGACAACAGCTCCCAGTCTTCGCCCAGCACAGCGCATTCGAATCCCAACCAAGTAAAAGAGGACACTTCCGAACGACCACCTATGGTTTTTCAGCCTTCCCCGGAATCGCTATACGAATCCGCGGTACAACTGCTATATATGTCAGTCACGTGGGCGAGAAATATCCCAACATTCTTGGATCTCCCATTCCGGGATCAGGCAATTTTGTTGGAGGAGTGCTGGAGCGAGTTGTTTGTTCTGAGTGCTGCCCAGTTCTCTCTACCTGTGGACATGGGGCCGCTCCTCTCTGCTGCTGGGCTGCAAGTAGATAAAGCCCCTACCGATAAGATTGTTGCAGGAATGGCCGACATCAGACTACTGCAGAACGTTGTTGCCAGGTTCAAGCGAGTACAGATCGATTCTACTGAATACGCGTGCTTGAAGGCTATTGTGTTGTTCAAACCAGGTAAGTTGGCTTGTGTTTGTGGAAGATGAGCTTGAATTAATGTAGTCAAGTATAATATTTGTAATATCACCTCAAAAAATAAGCAAGTGCACCGGAATGTTTAAATTTCCGTTACTCTGAACATTGTACATAACAAGGTATAGAAAGACATTATTTCGGTGGACATCTAGCGTCCAATGTTGTTCTTCATCTAACTCCTTAACTTATTAGTAGAATTCGAAATTCAAGGGGGAAACACTTGATCGGTTACCTATCTGAAGACACCCAAAATTTTTTGTGTGATCAAGCGAGATGTGTTCAGGGCTTTATATATCTCTTGTACTTTAATTTTATCCGGGGTTCACTGGAATTCCATTTTCATTTTTTTGGTATGGTAATGAACTTTAACGACTTTGAAATATAGAAAAACAAAATTGGAACCAAGGGAAGTTGAACCACAACATTACTTTGTCTGTAAATCATAAGCATTTGCTATAGCCCCAGAACTGGGGGTTGCGATGAGTAAAATAAGGACGTCATTTTCGATAAATTTGACTATGCAAAAGATGACTAAAACAGATTAATTTCCAAAGATTGATAATGGCCTAAATAAGTCCCACACTGTACTCAGGAGAGCTCCACACTGTGACGGACCAACCTAGTCCATGGACAATACAATACTTTATTATTTACCCACGCTACATCTAGGAGTGATGAAAACTCGTTAAAACATATTTAAAAGACGTTTAAAAGTGAAAATATCCTTGACGTTTCTATCATACGTAGGTGGAGAATTCCAAAGTTTTGCTGCCAAAAATGAGACTGATTTATGCCGCCATTCTAAATTAAAATTGGGCTGCGTTAAAAGTGCTCCCGACCCTCTTAAATTATAATTACAGATTTTAATTTTAAAAAATTCGTCCTCGAGTTCCCAGAAATAATATTAGCACTTGCTGGAGTGGAAACAGATCTGAATTTAAATAAGAGCTGCAACTCAATTCCAAGTTAGGGCTTCGTTGAAGAGATTTTAATAAAACTTTTCACCCTCCTTTGTAGACTTGAGAGGCCTCCGCGCTCCGCACATGGTAGAGAGACTACAGGACCAAGCTCAAGCAATGCTTGGGGAATATTGCCGCAGTCACACTCCTGATCAACAAGTCAGATTTGGCAAACTACTATTGATGCTTCCTTCTCTACGATCGGTCAGTCCAAAGATGATTGAAGATCTGTTCTTCCGAGGAGCCCTTGACAATGTTCCTATCGAGCGAATGCTCTGCGATATGTTCAAATCGAGTTAAGTAGAAATACCCCTTCAATTTTTGAGCGCCCTACAGACCTTTCATGACCAATCTCCAACTTCCAGTTGCTAACTAAGATGCATAGAAAGTACTAGTTACACATCATCAGAGACGGTATCTTCAGCAACTTATCGAGAAGATATAAATTGACTTGTAAATACACGAATTGTAAAAAGAAAACACAACTACCACATAGCTTTGGCTTAGTCGTATTCTAGAATTTCATATACATGCAGGCTCTAGTCCTGATCAAAATTTTGTTTAATTAGTTCACACACACGAATTATTTAATATTGTTATGAACAGCGTACAATAGATTCATCCATAGATCTGTAAGTTTAAAACCGATATCGTAAATGGCATTCAGGATTTCCTATGTGTAGTCGCAATCTTTGACTTAAAAGCAAAGACGATTGAGGAGAGTCTTAACTGTGAATATATAAGGCTGAAAGATGTCCCACAACTTTTCGATTTCTGGCTGGCTCTGATACTACCAGTACTAATTAAAAGCTAAGTGGAATGATTTTATCCTGAAAGGTCCCAAGTAATCTCCCTGAGGCCCCAGTTGTTCAAAAGGTGAATAACGCTATCCATTGGATAAATCTCTATCCACGAAATAACGCAACAGGCAACGTGGCTGAGTGGTTAGAGGCCCCGAGTTCAAGTCCTACCTTGACGGTTACATTTGCTTCAAGTTTATTAAGGTTTGGATTTTTTAATACAGAGGACTCCCAGCAGATTTTTAAGACATTACTCTAGCAGCTCGTAAGAACAAGATTGTTCCAGTCTTGAAACTTACAAGAATTAACACTTGACGTGTTTGATCAAATAAAAGCGTTATATACCCTCACGTCATTTCCCGCTACTGATGACGTCACAAAACGTGTTTCTTCAAATGGGGAACATTTGCACATTGAAAATTCGAAACTTTCCGACGCCAAAATGGCCTTAAGATCGTTACGTTCTTGACATGACTTCCCTTTTAACGTGGAATTCATTCTATGCCTTATCGGTTATTAGTAGTCAGAGTTCAAAGACCTTCCAATCCTTTGCCACACTTGTAAAGTATTGCCAACTGGTTCGCCTTCTACCAGTTGGGAATTCAACCATGTTATGTTCTATTCAAATTATTTCTTTGATTATCCCTGAAAAGCCCCATAAAGGGGTGGACAATTAAAGTATTAAAATTTATTGATCAAATTTAATGGAATTGGTTTCCCTAATACTTATCCGTTAAATAGAGATTTATCCTATGAATAGCGCTATCCAACGTTTGAACAACTGGGGCCTTGACGAGAAATATAATTTCAGTAACTTTTGTGGAGGAGAACCTTTTTTTAACTTGCTTGCAACCAATGAGCAATACCACGGAAGGGCCATTATATATCCAGAGAAAGAATTTGTAAACGATTTGTACAGAAACTTTAAGTGTATATAGTTTGCATACTTCTATTTTCTAGTTATTTAATTGAGTGTTTTAAATTTTGCTCAGAAAAGCGAAGTTTCTAAGCATCACATTTTTTCTTTATTTTCAGCTTGATCATTGTATTTTGCCGAGATTTTGAATAGGTTTCTATCTTAACGTTTGTATAAAATCTTGCTGCGCTCTTTATACCCTGCTGCTAGCAGAGGTTTCAGTCTTTCCGGTATGATTTTTAGCAATTATGAAGTCGTTCGCGAAAACTTCGTGAATAACTAAATTGTAATTCCTGGACGAAAGGAACGGTATTCCTTAACTAAGGTGGAAATTCACAAAAGAGTAAATAATATTAATATGCTACATGTAATCAGAACTCATGGCAAAAGCGTACAAGCGATTTAAGTTCAAAGCGTGAAAATCGCGCAAGTTAGTTTTATGATAAGCCAAGTCCTTAATTTTTTATAACTTGACATTTTTCATAAAAAGGGAGCTTTCCTCCTTGTTTTTACTTTAACTTAGTATTTAGGGTATATTTCTGCTTTCATTCTTCAGGGTGTTTTATATCGTAAGAAACCGAAATGATTAAGTCTGGTAAATGTACAGTTTCAAAGGGCTGATATCTGGGGGTACTCAACAAAGTTCAATACGGGGAGCCACCGCCCCGATGTTCAACCCCTCACCCTTTTATATACCATTTTTGGCAGAAAAGGTACCCCTTTCGTATATTTCTCAGTTAAAAATGGTACCTTTTTCACATACTTAGTTAGGAATTTTGCATCTCTTTTGATTGCTAAAAATGCACTGTCTATAAAATATGAATAAATCACTGTCAAAACCACAACTCTTCTTCGACTTCTTCACAGTCACAAAATGCATCGTTTACTCTTTTGGGCCTTTTTACAGACCCAAATGACAGATTTCCCAACACTTTCACATAATTCAACTACAGTAGTAAGGAAATCCTACCCTTTCATCTAACTGAAGCCTGAATATGGTACCCCTTTCGGGCGGAGCCTCCCCGTACAGGCCATTATAGGTAGTACCCCCTCGGGGCTGATGTATAGTTATATCTCTTAGTGAGTAATTGGAGAAGATAGGAACAGAAATAACTCCAAACAACAACTAATAAACTGACCAAAGCAAGTCAGTACATTTCCTAGTCTTGTAAATACCAATTTTATCAATTTGTTTCTCATCAGATTAGGTTTGCTTGTTTGTTTGTTCGATTTTAATTTTTCTGGAATACGACTTTTTTTTATTATTAATATTGCATATCCTTTCTTGACACTTCTACTTATTTCTATTCCAAGAAAATAAATTGACAGAATGGTTGTGAGAACCTTATTTCTTTTTCAAATGGTTATTTTTTGGTTTGTTTTATTACTTTTTTGTTCCTTTAATCAGTACTTTTTTAATTGCAACGGTTATATTTTCCTTTGTATAGGTTATTTTACATTTTTACCACCTTTTATGCCATCTTACTTTAAAATTTCTACGAAAAATCGCATTTTAATCGAACTGAACAACATTTAACTGTGTATTTTTAAAACCTTTTTCAAGTAATCCATTTTTAATCTAAATGTAAATAGCGAAAGTTTATAACTGTGAGATAATGTCTAAGAAATAGAGCTTTGTCTGAGCAGTCATTTAAATAAAACCTTCTAAAAAAATCACTCTGATTTTGTTGGATAATCATGTTGTTTCAAACGGTGAAGTCTGTCCTACGCATCGGATGAAGAAAACCTGCTTTTCAAGCTTTTCAGTTTTGTAGCTACTACCGTCATTCGTTGGTTGACGATTGCTTAGTCCCTAAGTTTCATTATTGCAAGCAGCCGATGAATTTCGGGTCACGTGGTTATAGTGAGTTGCGAGTCTCTCCTGCCCTTTCGTCTCCTATACGTCACAGAAATGCATTTACGCAAAAACCATTTACGTACACTTGTTGTAAAATTCAAACGACAGTTAACATGGTTAAGTACCGGGAGGGGCATCTGCCCTGGTATCCACAAACTAGAGAAAACCACTTTTGCGCTAAAAAACAACCAAATGTGCCTATAAAATGCCACACGGGGGAGGAAAAACGGCAAACGGCACATTTCAGGTTTTTTGATTAATCTCACGGAACGCTTGAAAAGTCGTATCTTCTAACCAATTTGTTATCAAACAGTGAAGTGATCTGCAAATTCTTAATTAGGGGGAACAAAGATCGGTTGACCTGATGACTGGGCCCGTTGAACGTGGAAGAAACTGCGAGGTTAGGGTCGAAATTGCTCACGAACTGTCGCACTGCTGACTGAACCAATGAGGACTCTCAGGTCAAAATGGCGCGCGCAAAAAAAACAACGGCTAACGATTACGTAATGGTTTCGCGCTCGTGTTGTGAAACAAACAAACTTTTTCCCCCTCAAATTTTTCCCCTTCCAATTTGAAAATTTCCCTTTACCGGAAATCCTTCCAAGTTAGATGAATCTGACGCTTATTTGGTCTTTGGTCTTCTATATTGTGAGCAATTGTGAGCACTTTTTCGGGCAATATTTTTTCTTTCTTTAATTTTTTTACTAGGTGTTCCTCATGACGCGAACTTCAACAATGTGAATTCTCTTTGCGAAAAATTAAAACATTTATAGGCATTGATTATATTTGATTCCTCTAGAAAAGGCGTTTACTAACCTTAATCGGGTTAATCTCTCTTCACGTTGTCATCAAGCCTTGATTTTTTTTCTCTTTTCCTTACATAATATTTCCCAGGCGAAACTTCGCCGAAGATTTTACTTTGTGAATTCCCTTTATGACGCAAATTATCGTCATTTAGAATATGTAGCGCGCGGTGATGATTTTAAGAATCTTTTAAGTAGAGTGGAAAAAGTTTGGTAACATCAAGCGCCACGAAGGGTTTAAAACAATCTCTTAGCCTATGTACAGCCGAGGGAGCAGCTGTACACAGACAAACAATCTTTTTGTCTGATTAAATTTAAACTTTCCATCAAGTTCAAATCTGTGTAAGCCTTTTGACCTAAAACCGTACATCGCGGGCAGTCTTATGTCAGCGCCCTCCCCCAACAAGTTAGCTGGTATAAATTTTATGCTTGCTTAGGGTATAGGGGAATCATCCCGAATTGTTCCTATCCTGAAGCAAAATTTTCTAGCACCATACCTCTGCCAAAGTCTTGCATTTGCCTATATGACCATGTATAGTAATTTTTCCTGGTAATTATAGGGCACAAATAAATCCGTGTTTGTTAAAACTAACTCTATGTCAAAAAGTTAACCGTCAATTCCAGAATGATTTGCTGATGATAACTCTCATAGGTGATCAGATCAATTCGACTACAGTTTATAATAAATAAGCACGAAAAAATCTGAACGAAAAGATATGCGAGTACATTACTAACAGTAATAATGATAACAATCAATATAATAATGCAAATGAATAAAATAATAATGATAATGATAATAATTTACATGTGACAACCGCTGCCCCATTACTTGCATGTACAAATAGTTCACGTCTTGCCCATTTGTCCTACAGACCGGCATCTAGACAAATGTAAGGTGATGGAGGGTGCGGGGAGGGGTGCTCGTGTAGGATGTAGTGGTACGGTAGGCATCCTGTTGATTGATCGGACGGTGACTTTAGATTGTCACAGGGGAGGGCGCGATCTAAGTATGGCATAGATTGATGTTAAGAAAGCGTATGATTCAGTGGGTCATGGCTGGTTAAATGGGAGAATATTGTCGCACAGGTCTCCAGTCAGGTTGTGTAGGGGCATGGCCAAGCTTTGTAGAAGCTGGTTGTCACAAGGAAAGGGAGGGAAACCTCCGAACCGATAAGATTCAACAAAGGTGTTCATGAAAAAGTCGGCTTATCATTTTCATACCGAAAAGGAACACAATCGAATGCAATGTTTTGGTCAGGGTTTTTGTCATTTAAACCTCTCTGGGATTGCTAAATGTAAATACGGTATGCACACAAAAAAAATGAATTATGGATTCTGGTGGTGAAGTAAAATGTCAGGGGTAATATGACACCATCGTTCAAATGGCCAATTCACATTGATTTCTATCCTAGCGCATTCAGTCAAAACAACGGGGTTTGAAACTGTTTTTAAAAAGTTGAGAAGTAACAAAAAGCGGCCCAACAGTCAAAGAATTGTTCAAACAATGTCTAAATCACTTTCATGGAAGGAAATGTTATCGCCGTTTGCACGGCCGGCGGTTTACCTGGCAGGCGACAACCGAATGAGGTGAAATCTTCTCTCTTCCGATACTTGTCAAAATTTCCTCCACTTCAGCACCTTTCTAGACAAACTCTTTTCGGCCTTTTCAGTCCTGCAGATTAAAAACGGCTATACATATAGCTAGCTGATGAATAAACACACTGTTCAAAAGCTAAAATCATTACTTCATGAGGCTTTGACAGCACGGTCAGACTCTCAGGCGTAAATCTTTCGAGAATTAAAGCCCAGCGGGCTCCGACACTACTTATCCATATTACCTTCTAGTTCCTCTTATAGACATCATTTTTGCCAAACCGTCAACCAAAAACGTATATTTTTACGGTGTTCTCAACCTTCGAACTATTTTCAGCTGCTGTTTTGCGGTATGTAGCGAGCAACTCTACGCAAAGCCGATACAAATTTTGCGCCACGGAGGTCAAATATGATTGGCTCTCGTTGAGTTTCTCTGTTTATTAACCAATCAATACTTTGTCTTTGTTTCTGTCATGTTTTCTTTTTCTAAGAAATCTGAGCCAATTTCCAATGACCTTTGTTTGCGTGACCAAATATTACTTTTTAAAAACCTGAAAGTAGTTCTGATTTTAAAATATAAGCTAATATATAGATTTAGAGATATAGGGCTAAAAGCGAAGCTTTCGAAGCTCTCTATTGTTTACTCAAAATGAAAAACAACCAATCACTATACAATAGATTCCCGCGCAATTGCTGTCATTTGCTTCTTCAAATCAGCTTCCGCCTTGTAACGGATGATACGCTGCGACTGTAGGAGAAGCCAATTGTCACGCGGCTAAAACTATTGGTGGCGGCGAAACTCCGTGTGAGCGGGTATATTTTACTGGTCGATCATTAGGCTTTTGTACATTATGCTTTTGCTTCCCTACTAAAATGCTCCACCTTAATGCTCCATTTTCCCCACTAAAATGCTCGGTCTCCCCAAAAAAGTCACTAAAATGCTCGGATAATGCTCATTATACAAACGGTTTTTTTTAAATTAATTTCAAAGTTTACACTCACAAAAACGTGCAAGTGTTGCAAGTAACAACGACAACGTGTACAAGTTCATAAATACAGCCAAAAAACAGCTGTATTAGGTTTTTTTGTGAATTTTGAATTTTAGTCTTCATTTTGTTTAAAAAAGCGGGAGCTCATGGGAAACGGGCTCCTGAAACTAGAAGTTAATTTCTACTTTATTTTCTCGGAAAAATTAATTTTCCGGGGAAAATGCCACTAAAATGCTCGAATAATGCTCAATGCTTTTGCCTCACTAAAATGCTCGAAAAAATGCTAGCATAATGTACAAAAGCCTATCGATCATGAATCAACTACGATCACGAAACTGGGAGCTAGTCCTTGATGGTGATTTTATTGACGATAATCGAACCGTAAACTGAAATATAATGCAACGTAACAAATAATTACTAAAAGCTGAAGTACAATTACAATTATTATAGTTTGGCTAACAGATAATATAACATTTTACTAACATTCCAATCATATTTTCATTTTCGTAGCTGTTCCGATATAAAAACCTTGCCAAAACGGGTAATAAGACAAAAGAAATATACTTATTGAAATACAGGAAAAATAAATTTACCAACTAGAATATTAGACTAAATATACTTCATGAAAGGAATAAAATCAACTAAATTTGGGTACGCAGGAGTAAAGAAACCTTCCCAAAAACAATAATGGTTGCTTCCTGCCGAATAATACTATACTAAGACAGTAACAAAACAAATTTGAGAACGGACTACGTTTGCCAAGGCACGAAAACTAAATAAACTAAAAGAAATGAGATTCTCACGCCGAACTAAAAGGTAAAAACCTACTTGAAACTCAAAAAGGGCATAGTCACGTAATGGTACGAGATACTGCCGTATTACGACAACTTCTTGCAGGAATATACTTTATGAGTCGCCAGAAAGACAAAACTACAGAGGATAAAATGTACTTACATATCGGTTCCCGCTTGCCTCTAAGTACCAAGAAATGAACTATCCAAATAGACTACAACGATGTACACATGAAGACGACGAAATCCAACTAAAGCTTAAGTTAACAGACCATGCGTTTTCTACGTAAAAATAGGCGTTGTCTAAGGAAATGAAACTAACGAATCAGAAAAGCTTAAGGCGAGAGATATCATATGACTAAATCAATAAAGCTTGTTGTGATGTCATTTACACGCCTTGTTCGAGTGTCTCTGTTGCAGTGGAGGAAGATTATTTTATTTTTTTTCTCAAGAGAAGGAGAGCGAAGCAGAGTTGAAAGACGAGTGAAAAGAAGAGCAGGTGACAGCGAAGAGATTGGCACAATTGTTTCAGTGGAGTAAGTCATTCCGCAGATTGTTGTAATGGAGCTGATGTTTTTGCGGAGAATACATGTGACAACTAAGGAAAAACGTGAAAGGCTGATGATGCGGGAACTCTAACGTCAACTATTTTGACTACTTTCCAGTTTGATGTGACGGGCATGAGGTCCGTGGGTATACCCGTCGCTTGGAAAACATCAGCTCAACTACAGTAATCTGCGGTATGACTTACTCCAAACATTTGTACCAGTCTCTCCGCTGTCACCTGCATTTTTTTTCACTTGTCTTTCTACTCTTCGTTCTCCTTCTCCTGAGCCGTGAAAAATAATGTAATCTTCCTCCATTGCAACAGAAACATGAACTTTTAAGTGACGTCTAGGTCTAGCATCTCTACATTAGAGATCCGGCAAGAAGGAACCAGTCGGTTTCATGATTTAAGCGTTGAGTGGGCCTTAAGCCTCGGTGCCAGAAGTTTCTTTTTTTTCGAAGAAGTGGGAAAAAGCTTTTCCTCGCTTTTTCTCTCTTGCCCGAAAAAAAAAAACCTCTGACACCTAGGGTAAGTGGACCTCTGCATTCAAAGGTTTCATGTACGAGGATACTGCTATTTTCTGTCAGTGTGCTGAAGTCATTACCAGTCTGCTTTAGTGCTTTTGCTCAGACACAAAATGTTCCTGTAGAGTTATGAAGACGATAACAAACAATTTCATAAGGGAGCAGTAACCACTTGAAAAAGTTGTTGGCCCAGCTTTTTCAAGAGCATGTCCATCCTTGGTATCCTTTTGAACAGACGCCAGAGAACAGTTTCCACAAATGGCGTGACAACAGTGACAGTCCCTCGTTCCACTTTCGTTCCCGCCCCTTTGCCTTTACCGTGGTAGCCTGGATCGAGGCCTGTCACCATCCCGGCATCAAACATGGCCGCGAATAGATCAACAGAATTCGTAAAGTTGTGCGTTCTTTTTGCATTTATTTTCGCAATAACTGAAACTAAAAATGTCGATGACGAACAAGAAAAGGAGAGGGCAGCTGCCGAGAAAGAAAACAAGTACCATGCCATCGACACAGCTTTCTTGTTGGTCATGATGTTTTTATTGATCATAACTGTTTTGACCGTATGGCTTTTCAAAGTCAAACGTTTCCGCTTTCTCCATGAAACAGGAGTGTGCATGATTTATGGTGAGTTAAACGTTTTTTCCTCTTATTTTACTGCAGTAGAAGCTTAGCTTTCCCCTCCTATCAAGGTGTTTACTTGTTGTGCAACGTACATGTAGTTGTTTAAGCTTTTAAACATCTTGTAACCTCGTTTATGCAGCACGGCCAGCTGTCATACAGTTTCGAAACAAATCATTTTGCATTTACAGATTAGCTACTTCACAGGAAATTGCACTTAAAATTTCATCGGCGGACAAATATATATATATATATATATATATATCGTATGGCTTATTTATGTAGTTATTCTTATTGAGCCAGTTACAGGAAAAAATAAAAGTTTCACTTTTTATGTTCCTTGGGTTAATACATGTAAGATGAGCCATCTCAATAGTTAGAACGACATTATGCAGGATGATAAAAGCACTGCTCAAGCTTTAATGTAATAGTCACTCTTGAGTGGTGAATCCAGATCTTCAGATAATAGAGCGGGGGTGGGTGGGGGAGTGGGTGGTCATCCAGATAAAGGGGGTGGTCTCAAAAGAATTTTTTTGGCCCCTTTGGGCCTCAGTTTGGTCTAAAAATAAGGGGGGAGCCAGGCCCCCCCCCTGGCCCCTCCCCTGTATCTGCTACTGCACTTTTGGATGTCATCCCTGGATTCAAATTTAACCCTCGGACTTACACGCAAATCCATACCCCCACGGTGGTACGGGGAGGGGGGGCGGTGGATGGAACCCCTCCCTGGAGTTTCTGATATGTTGCAGTATTTTGAAGTGATTTTACCTTTAGTGGAAAGCCTTTGATCTTCTTAACAAGATGAGGAAAATTTTATTGGTGGTGGCACTGATAGAGGCCTGTGACATCTGGTCTACCCTGAGAGTATATTACAGTCATGTACCAGTCCATACAGCAGCTAGTAACACAAGATAGTATTACTCTGCTGCTGTCATGTAGGTGACTTATCATAAATTATTAGCTGGCCTAAGCAACAACGATAGTGATGGCTTCAAAAACATCACTTAAAAAGTGAATCCTAAAGGACTATAACGAAGTTCAGGAAAAGAAAAATAAAATCGTTATCTTGTGTTCATGCCCTCCACTAAACATGAAATTAGGCATTTTCACATTGTAGTCGTGCCGTGACAGCAAGGAAATGTACAAAAAAGAGTGATGCATGTGCAAAGTTGTTTTTCTAATCTAAGCCTGTTGCTTCTTTGCTGTTCTCATTGCTGTCACCATTGTCATTTCTTAACTACCCATTGTGTGGTTGTGTAGGTAACATGGCATTTCCTGATGTGGTCTCTAGACGTATCTATCAACTAAATATTTTTATAGCTTACATTAGATTTTTCGTTGTACTCCATCCCTGAATTTATAACATTTCCCTCTTATCAGGCATGATAATTGGTCTACTTATAAAGTACATTGGAGGAGAAAGCCGTGTTCCTGTTTCTCAACCCAACTGTACGATCCCTAGCACTACAAAGAAGCTATATATCAGGACAGTGAATGGAAGCCAGTATTCCTATTCATTATCAGGACCTGTACAACAGGATAACTCCACAGATCAAGGGAGTGAGCTGGAACAAAAGGCAAGTGATGTTGATTTTCATAGATTTTCTTGAGTTGTTTGAACTGTACAGACTATCTGAAAGCAATGCAGATGTACAGTCGACTCCTGATAATTTGAACCTTCATGGGAAATAGAAAAAAGCTTGAGTTATCGGGAGATCAAGTTATTGAGGGTAAAATTACATAGAAAACGATATGAATGGAAATGAAAATTGCTTCAGGTTAGCCGGAGGTTCGTGTTATAGAGAGTTTGAGTTGCCGAAAGTGGACTATATATTAACAAGGCCAGAAGAGTGTCCAGGATTGCTGTGGAGGCCAATGTTTAGAGGTATTTTGAAAATAGATTCGTTCATAGCCAGCCTCAAGACTTCAGGAAATAAAATGAAATAATTAAGAAATCATCTTGAGACTGAACAGTGAATAATACACTTCTTTTGTTTTATTCCCACAAACCTCAGAGCCAAGTGTGAATAATTTAAATGAAATATATATATGCAATCTGCCTAGCTATTCCCTCAATCTCCCACAATTACCTGTATTTGAGAAAACATGCCTCCTGGACTCCTCATTTTCAATGTATAGCCAAAAGCTTGCTCCAGCTTTAATATCATAGCCAGTTTGTTTGATGTGTACACAGCCATACCATGTATCAGCCTGACTTCAGCACCTGTAGACTGCCTCTTGACACTAATCATGGGATACATGTACATGTAGCCTTTCGTAAAAGTGTGTAACTTTGCGTGATATGTGTACATGTACAATCAAAGACCCCACTATTATTAATGTCTTGCATTTAGGTGCATGCCAAAATGCTCCTTTCTCTGTAGAGTGACTGTCCTTTGATTAAAGAGAATTTTTAATGTTACTGATACTTATTACAAAAGTCCATACCTATAACTTATGATTTACAAACTTTTCACATGTTCTGTTATCATCCTTGACTGGCATGGGTTTCAATAAAAATTGATTCAGAAGTAGCTAGCAGGTTTGAAGAGAGTAACAGACTGTATCAACAAGTGGCTGTAGTTCCCTTTTTCTAGGGGGGTCTGGGGGTGTACTTTGCCAGAAAATTTTGAAATTTCAAAGCCCTAAAAAGCAATTTTCAGTGTTCTGGGGACTAAATTGAGGACAAGAGAGCACGTTTTCATTAACGAAAATGTAGCTTTCATTCAACTTTCGATTTATCAGTCACATCATCAATTCCTACCTGCAATGGACAAAATATGATGAAAACTACGTACATTTGCACATAAACAAATTCCGCGTAAACCTGTATTTATAAACTATATATTTTCATTCAGATTTTATCATACATTTTTTGTTTTCAACATTATTCAAACTAGTTGCTTCTTCTTTCTAGAAAAAAAGTAGGCGACTTCTATGAGGAAAGTAGCCAACGCCTTTCGTCGGCGGTCAGTACTTATTGAAACCCTTGACAGGGTAAATACTATACAATTCAACGAAAGAAATTTCACATTTTTCATTTTTGGTTCTTATTGTAGGCTGTGTTTGATCCTGAGATATTTTTCTATGTGCTGCTACCTCCTATAATCTTTTATGCTGGATATGACATGAAAAAGGTATTTGAAAAAAAAGGTGCTATAAATAATTATATTAAAATATTGTTATCTTTTTAATAGTCAAATAAACATCATTTAAAAAACTTGGCAACCAAGAAAAAATAATGGTATAATATAACAGTAAGAACCTACATGACATCTACAGTTCTTTACTGTTTCAGCGATTCTTCTTCAGAAACATTGGTGCAATTTTAACATATGCTTTCGTTGGTACCACTGTTTCGTGTGTAGTCTTTGGGTAAGTTTTTTTACTTTGTAATTGTAGACATTTTACTAAAAAACAATCACAGAATCGGCCAAAACAAGGCTGAGTGCAAAGTCTCTGATATGAAGATAAAAATTAGTTGTCTTGCAAGTGAAACTCATTTCCATATAAAAGAATTTGCACTTTGCCTTATTTTGAAAGTGACAGTTTTGGAAACTTGGGAATAGGGCTTTATTGCAGTGTTTGATAAAAATGATAACTAGAGTAATCCCTTGGATTATTATTAAAGGGTGCCCAACCTTGACACGTTCTGTGACTTTCTTTTTTAAGAATTTTTTCTGCCCTTGTTGGTTATTCTGGAGCACAATATTCATTGAGTTCCTTTTGATTGCCTACTGTTACAATGCTGAAAAACATTATTCTAGGGCATCACATCATCTCAGTAATGTCTTAATAACTAGGTGCAACTGCATATGTTATGGTTCAATTTCATTGTTTGTTTTGAATTTAGTTTTTCCTTTAGGGTTGTGATGTATGATAATGAATTTAAAACAAGAGAAAAATAAAATTTAAACCAAGGATAAACATGAACCACAACACATTCACCTTAAAGGGGAATTATGATTGATGAAGTTGCTAAATTGGGTAAGGAATTACTAGCAAACATTAAGAACATGGTTTGGTCATGATGCTGGTGTGCTGCATTTGTTGTTGCCATGTTTTTTTTTTTTTGCCATTTCTTGAGGGAGCCTGGGAGTCACTCTTATAGTACATAATTACGTGGCAATTCACAAATTTCCTGTGTTTTCAACATTTGAGGTGGGACAGGAGAATTTTTTAAATAAACACTAGTTCTTAATTTTCAATCATCATTAATAAGTCAATTGAAAGAAAACAAAGCAAACTCTGAACGTTCATTTTTTTATTGTTTTAATATCAAAGCAAAACAAAGTTGTCTTTCATGGTAGTAACCAAAAACCAAGGGATTGCTCTCTTTTGTTTGTCTAGATCTACCATGTATGCCTACACTAAGTTTGCTACAGTAGACAAAGATTTTAATTTCTTGGAATGCCTTCTGTTTGGAGCTTTGATATCAGCAACAGATCCAGGTATGTCAAGTTTCAAAATGGTTATGAGGAATAGTAAGCTCATTCATAGCTTAGATAGAGGAAATTGGCCTTTTATCTAATAGCCTATAGCAAGATTCATTTCATATGTCTTGATTACAAGTGTGTAGGAGCATTGGTCTAATATTGCATACAATAGTGTTTGGTATTTTGCTTTCCCATAAATTATTTATTGTGCTTATAGTCACTTTAGTGACTCTTTTTTAATGCAAATAATATTTTAATTTAACCTCTATCTGGACAAGACTGCACTTTAAAAAAAAACTAAACTGGTAAATATCTTCTTCTTGGAGAATGTAAAATGAAGACTATAATTATGCAATTCTAGCTGCCTGTATTCTACACTTTTTGATCGAAACAGAATATATACAATGTAATGATAATGGTACCAATGATTTACTGTGTCATGAGACCGTTTTTCCTTTTTTGCTTTCTAGTCACAGTACTGGCTATTTTCCATGATCTCCATGTTGATGTGGATCTGTATGCTCTAGTATTTGGTGAAAGTGTCATGAATGATGCTGTGGCTATTGTTCTATTCAGGTGAGAAGCACTTCCAGTGACTGTTCATCCCTGGTACAGTATAAAACACTGTAAAAAATGTTTTAGGTTGAGTTGAAATACTCAGTGAGCTCTATTACTTTAATTTCAGATCTGTAGAGACATACCTTCTTGACAAAACAGGAAGTGGGTTTCAAGTTGATCGATTTTTTGAATCTGTGGGTGTCTTCATTGGTGTTTTCTCAGGATCATTCTTTCTTGGCTTTGCTATGGGACTTGTAACTGCTCTTGTATCCTTTTTAACCTAACTTGACCTGTCAAGCAGTGATTGGTAAAGTCATACTTAATAGCCTTGTTTACTTAAAATAGTGCCATCCGATTCTCCATAGACACTAAGGTCAGCAAATCAAAATATCCTTTTTATTTGCACTGCACAGAATAGAAAAAAACTGTGCACTCAACTGACAACTTTCATTACTTACAGACATACTGTACTATAGAATGTAGTAGTTTATAAGAAACAATTACAGAAGTATGGCTTTGGTTACAGTCAAACCCTTGCTATAATATAATATTATAATAATACTATAATCAACAACTCCTACAGGCAGACATCTTACATTTCTGAGTAGACACTGCATCAGTCAGCAACATATGCCCTATGAGTGATCCACATCAAATTTCTTCTTGTAATATCTTCTCTTCACCCACCAGAGCGGTCACAATAATATGAAGGACATTCCATTTAATTGATACTTTGAAACAATCAATTTCTCCTCACTGACTGTCAGGAAACGTAGAGGGACAACAAATGAGAATTTAAATTTCAATATTAGGATTAAAAGGGTTAATTAGATGCCTCTCCTAATGGCATTTTTTTCCCAATTAATAGGAGTCTGCTTATGTGAGGTTTGACTGTTAGTAATATAATTTTTACAACAGAACTTTGTCATTTTCTTTTATTGCCATCCTTGACTCCATTTATTGTACAGGTGACAAAACTCACAAGAATCTCAGACTTTCCATTGCTTGAAACAGCCTTGTTTTTCTTGCTTTCCTGGACAACTTTCTTGATGGCAGAGGCTGCAAATCTTACTGGTACTGATTATTATTTTCATGCACATCGACATTTTATCAGTTATTCCCCAAAGGCAGGGTTGTCACTAAGATTTCAAGTTGCCGGGTAAATACAACAAGTAGGCGGGGAATCAAACGGCTAGGGATTTCTTTTGGTTCTATTTTTCTTCTATTTTCCAATAAATGTAGCCAGGGGCCACTCTCTTAGTAGCCGGGGAAAATCCCTGGCCCTCGGCTCTTAATGACAACCGTGCAAAGGAGCAAAAGTTTAGTTTTGACGATTACATTTTTTTTTTCTCTGCAGGGATTGTTGCAGTTCTGTTTTGTGGTATATCTCAAGCACATTATACCTACAACAACTTATCAGAAGAATCTAAGATTAACACTAAACAGGTAATGGGATAACTAGTGCCAGCTACATGTACATGCAGTGTTTTCTATTAAATTAATTATTATTTATTAATTATTAAACTGTAAACGTCTATCACCCAAGAGGAAAAGAGCCAACATTTTTAATTTAGTTAGTAATTTAAGTAGATTAGCTTAAAAAAGTAATATTTTGCTAAAAAGGCTTATACTTACATTCTTGGTAGTTTCGATAATTTACAATAATAATAACAAATTACTAATAGCAAAAGGGCTAACTTAATTATATACAATTTAAGTAAACAACTTTGATGATAATTAATATTAAAAAACAAAATCAATAACTAAAAAAATTATCGCTTGTGTGAGATTGAGTGCATTTCATTCTATTAACATTTTTTCTAATAACCTTTGCTATCAATATTAGGGAGCTTAAGCAACAACGACAGGGACGACTATGAAAACATCACTTAAAAAGTGAATTCACGCTACTTCAAACTTTATCGCACTTATTCCAACTCGTTCAATTCATCAAATGTTGGCAAATTTTTCTGGAGTTGAATTCTAAAAGACTGTGTCAAAGTTCAGGAAAAGAAAAAGAAAGTTGTTGTCTTGTGTTCCCGTCCTCGACAAAACATGAATTTAGGCACTTTCACGTTGTAGTTGTGCAGTGACGGCAACGAAATGTACAAAAAAGCATGATGCACATGCAAAGTTGTTGTTTTGCCAATCTCAAAACATTGTTTTTTTCCTGTTCTCGTTGCCTTAGCCATCGTCATTGCTGAAGTTCCCTATTATTTTACTGAATACTTTCTTTTGCAGACATTTGCATTGTTGAACTTTTTGGCAGAAAGCTTCATTTTTTCATACATGGGGCTGTCACTTTTCACTTTTGAAAATCATCAGTGGAATATTGGCTTTATTTCATGGACATTTGTATCCTTAAGCTTGGTAGAAATCACTTTTAATAATTTTTTTCATAATAATAATACATAATTATAGAGAGGATATTACATGGCCGCGTGCATTTATTTTCAGTTGTGAAAATATCAAGTTTTTGAGCAAAAGCTCACCTGGTGTTTCATTGGTGTTTATATAGTAAAACAGTTTCAGGATTATTAAATACTGTATCGAAGATGTGACATAAATTTAATTTGCTTGTTTGTTCAGTTGGCTCATTATAGATCACAATGGTAGATGTATTCTAAGTCCAATTTGAGTCTTTCTCTTGCCAGCACAAACTAGAGGGCCAGTTTTGAAAGAGATCTCTCCCTTGAATATAAATTATTGTGGTAATCATATGGTCTACATTGGCGAAACAAAATTAACAACAAACAAATAAGGTCCACTGAAGCAAAACTCTCTGAATACATTCAGTTTAATGATTAATTTCCAACGCCCAGCATTTCCAGATCTAAACAGTTTCCGTAATAAACATTTGTATACAAAGCTATTGTCTCAGTTCAGAGCTGTACATAGCTACAGCACAAGAAAAACAAGAACAGGCAAACAAAACTGCTTAAAACTACTGTACACATAAATCTTATCCTCATTGGTCTGTTTTGCATTCATCTTAGCTGTCTTTTGGTCACATGTTGACATTTATTTGTTATATCGAGATATATAATTTTACGTTTGCGTTTCTGGATTGTTTGTTACAACAAGGATTTAGTCAAATCGAGGTTGTTATATCAAGGTTCTATTCCATACACTACAGGTACATTTTATAATTTTGGCCGGGCTGAAGAAAATGGTACGTTATACGGAGGAGAGCTGGTTGTTTATGAGAGGTCTGTCAGTCATCAACCCTGCACTATTCACAGGGTTGTCAAAAGAAGCCGGCTACCGGCGAAAATCGCCGCCTACTTGGTTAGTATCAGCCAGCTACTCTGTTTGGCATTTCTTTACGGATGAAGTTTTTTAAATAAAATATCCCTGGACTGGCTAGCCTATTCCAGGCTCTCAGATAGTGGGGAAGACACGAAAGTGTAGGGCGCACGAAAATGGGGGCTTTTTCATTTCCGCAGGCCCAACTATCTTGGAGCCTGGAACAGGCTATGGACTGGCCGCTTACTTTGACAACTCAGCCGTATACTTCAAAACTTTCTGACAACTCTGTATTCAGGCCTAATGGGTAGAGTTTTTACAGCCTGTGTCCAGAATACTTCCAGCTTCTGTAGTATTATTTCTTGTTCCATGGGAGTAGGTTATAGAACCCAAGAATATGACCATGAGTTTTGCAATGAGTTACAACACTAATAGCTCAAAATCTGAAAAACTATTATGTATTTGGTATCATCTGATTAGTTGTTTGATTATTAATTATTTTCATTATTATTTTAATAATTAACATTTTTTAGCATCGGTTTAATACTCTTTTGTTTGTAATGAGCAGGTTACTACATTCCTTAACCAAGTTATCTCTGTAGTTTGCCATGACATTAGGAAGACTTTGTAATATTTATCCATTGTCGTTTTTACTCAATTTGGGGCGACACAGGAAAATTAGCTTTAAGTTCCAGCACATGATGGTCTTCGCAGGTAGGTGGACCAAAATGCCTCCAAGCAGCCGCTTAGTGAAACATGTTTCCGATTATTTGTACAAGTAGAATAAAATTGAACTCCCTTTTACACCCTTGTTTTAGGGTTACGGGGTGCTGTAGCGTTTGCTTTGGCAATGCGGAACACAGAATCAGTTCCTCGTCAAATGATGTTGACAGCTGTGCTAATTGTTGTCTTAGTAACAGTAATAATAAATGGTGGTGCTACAATGTCTGTCCTCTCATTTCTCAAAATAAGGTAAGAAATCTCTGAATATCTAATGCATTCACTCCTAGACCACATTAATTACCAATACGATTATCATATCATTTTGTCACTCTTCACGAACTTTTAAATCCGTGATGAAATCCTATGGTTTTACCATTGGGACATTCCATTTTTTATCCCCCCCCCCCCTTCCCCAATTATCGAAGGCATAATTTAATAATATCCAGAAGGGCCCTGTCGGAATCTGATATTTTGACTATGATATTTGAAGTACAATAAAGGGTTTCGGAATTAAATCATTTTACCCACGAGGGCCTGTCGGAACAACACTATGTTGGTCTAAGAATCTGATGTGTCTATGTTTTAGTGAGTAATTTATAATGACTAGCTACATGGTTTAGGAAAGATGACTCTAGTGAAAATAAGAAAATGTCCGCAAGAGTATGTTGGGGACACCATTGGCTTTAACTTTTGCTTGATGTCACTGCGAAAAAAGTTATGTCTTTTGTTTTGTTTCAGAGTTGGAGTTGATCCAGAAGAAGAGGACAGGAAATCAGCATATGTCTCGGTCAGCATTGTAGGTTTTGTCTTTAGAAACATGGAAGGTATTTTTTTTCCAGGAAATTTCTGCGGATCTCAAAGAGCCATTTATGTGTAAAGTCCAGTCCACTCAGGAAATTCCTGTTAGTACCACTCATCTGGCAATTAACAGAAGACACTACATCACATGCAATATTCGACATTAAAGAAAATCCATATTAAGTGCCACATCACATGACACATCATGAGTTGTGACATTTTCACAATAATAATAAATTATTATAAGGTGTCACATCTGAGTGCTGCCTGTTACATTAGATGCCTGCAATATTACTGTTTGTGGTAATGTTATATTTTTTTGAAGCACTCACCAGAATGATGACTATTAATTTTGTAACCCTACATATGGATACAGTGTTCTGTGCACATGCATATGAATTAAATTAATTTAAAATACTGCATGCCTGAGGTCTGTTCGTTTAAAAGTTATTTAGTCTAATTGGATTTGCAGAGGGAGGGGGACTGGATGGTTAGGCATTGAACATTATCTCTCGGGTTTTGGGAATTATTTTGCAAATTAAGGAAATAATATAATTATAATTGTACTTTCCAGTTTAATACTCTCAGTATTACAACCAATCACCTTTGCTGTGTAGCACTTCAGAGCAAGGCAATATCTTAAGGGATTTCTATTTTTAAATTAAAATTCTTGTAGGATGACAATGACTCTCTCAGATCAAGACAGGCCCATTATGAAAGAGCGTGGATTTTTAGAAAGTGGTACGACTTTGATGTCAAATATCCTTTTATTCCACTTTAACAGTGATTTTGATTTTTACAAATCATAATTGATGCTCTTACAACCCTTATTATATGGCCCAATCTCAATCACCAGAGTGTAAACCAACCTTGGCAAGGTGGAGCAATACGTGATTTTTAACTGTATCATGTACATGTTTGAATAAGCTTACTCTCCTTGACAATTCTCACATATATGAAACCTATTTTTACCAACTATGGCCAGTCACTGACTGAAACGTTACCAGGCTGTTGTGGTCCCCTTGCACGACGTCTGTCACCTAAACCACAACCGAAGGTAATAAACTTATTAAAACAATTATTTGTGACAGTATAAACTTAGTTAAAATCATTAAAGAAGAAGACTATATTTTTCCACAAACAATGTCTGTTGTTCATTGCATTTACATTGATCTATTTGTGACTTTTTGTCTTGTCTTTATACATTAATAATAGTAGAATTACTACATGTTGACCAATTTGGTCAGTGCTTGGACTTGGTGACAGTGCCTGCTGTTTTTATGAAAGATCAGCCCACAAGTGGACAATGTTCCAGCTGTCTTCCAAAGGTGTTTCAACGCCTCAGAGAATGCGAAATTACACAGATGTTCTTCCTGGATGACCTGGATAAGTCCATATATCTTTATGGAATTTTTGGGGCCGAATCGCAGATGTCTCTGCCACAAACATCCCTAATGGGGAGAAGCAATGAGATACTTGCAGGCCACAGTTTTTAGTACTTTATTTTTGTGACCATCTTTTTTTAACCAAGTTTGTCCTGTTTGACTTATTTCAGGAGGAGCCTGTGAAAGCAGACAGCGATGACGACATGATAAATGTAAATGGTGAGCTGTCGTTCACAGGTGGTGTCATGGTCAGGCCAACCAGTGGCAGCATGATCAGTAATGAGCCAAGTGATATCATGAGAGAAGGAGACCTAGGACTGGGTGCTGTTGGTGGTGCACAAGCATGAATCCATCAATTTCAGTTAGTCAATACCAAGTTTTTAATACCCTAGAAATATAATAAAATTATATCCATTTACATGTTCTGTAGGTTATCTTAATCATTATTATCCTGTCTGGGTGTGTCTGAAGGTTCACCTGGTACACAGGTAAAAAGAAGTCCAAAGAAAAAAGACTTGACAATGGCCAATGCCCTCTCCTTACACTTTTAATATTAATGTAGTATAGTAGAAAAATATGTTATATTAATATGATGAATACTTTTAAAGAATGCCTCATCAAGGATTGTAGCAATACAGTCAGGGTCCTTTATGGCGGACAATGTAGAGAGCTTGAGTTAGTGTCCTTATTAGTTAGCATCCTTTATAGCAGGAGTTTATTTCAGTCAAATGTCTGTAATTTAGTTTTGCCTTGGAATTTAGCTGCTGACCGTATTATCAGGGTGTCCGCAAGGCAAGAGTAATCATGAAAGGTTTGAAATATTGTCAGTAGTAAAACATTGTGAAAAATGATAATGGAATCTTTAGCTAAGGTTGGCCATACAATCATGTTTTGTTGTATTATACAGTCATTTTTGTTGTACATTCATAAACAGTCATTATTTAGATCACATATTATTTTTGACAAGTTGAAAAATAGTTAATAATTATTTCGAAGTTATTAAGTTCTAGAGTAACTGAAATATTGTTGAGTCTTGACAAAAAGGTAATCATCTTTCTAAGCACGGCAGCCTAGATACAAAACGTTTGGTCCAAGTTTTGGCATTACCCAAGCAGACAGAGTGTAGGTTTCTTGTTACTGTATTGTAACTTTATGATTTGTGTACTTTCAAGAAACATCTTTTTATAGTATCCTTTTTCAAGTACACTGCATGTACCTTAAAAAAACATTAATTTAAAAGAGAAGGTTAGATGGTTTTTGTGCATTGAAAAATTCCGTTAATTATATAACAGTGACTAAAACTAAGTGAACAATTTTGTAATGCGAAGTTGTAATAAATGAATTGAATTTTTCTGAGGAGCCATAATTTAGTTCTTAATCTGTGAAAATAATTCTGAAATTCAC
>NC_133210.1:17805045-17837545 GCF_958299795.1 Porites lutea
TAAGGTAGTGGACGCTAGTGCGGGGCATTTTTGGACAAGTCATGTGTGGAGCAGCACCCGTTACATTATTTAAGAGGAAGCAGGACCAATTAAAGAAGTGAATGTTAATTGTGATCTTTCATAAAACTCTACTATTAACTACCATCAGTGTATATTTTACAATGTGGTTTTTTTAACTCTATCCTAAATCACCCATAAATTTTTACAAAACCAAAAATTATGGTTAGTTTGCTGATATTGTAAATACTTTTGTCAGAAAACTGGAATCTTTTTCCAATTTATACCTTAAACGTCAGCCTTCTTTTTTGAGAATCCGTTCACAGACTCATCGGGCAAAATCCGAGGCAATCATTTTCACTTCAATCTAACAACAAATGACATTTTTTTTTTTTACTTAGTCTATCTGAATAAGGTATAAAGTCTATAACTTTTATAATGAGTAACAGTCTATCTTAACAGTGTTCTTAATTGCACAAGTGTCAAACCCAGCTAGTTTCTTCGAATTCTTCCGCACCTAGGTATATCATGAGTATACAGATATTCTTCGTTGTATTGAAAAAACTCCCTGATGAAGTGTGCGTTAGTCACACAAAACGCTTAGGAGATAATAAAACAGTTTTTAGCATGTTAGCAAAGCAAAACGAAACGAAAAATTCACCAGTTGAAGAAATCAGCCTATGGACTGATCGAAGTATAATTCGTAAATACGTACCTGAGTACTCCTAGAATCGTCTGCGTGGTTGTTTACGCCAGCTCGGCATACTTGTCAGGCACGCGTAGGAGAAATGTTTTTGTTAAATTTTTCTACTCAGTGATACAATAGGATCGAATTAAACTGGTAGAGTAAACGTTGGTGACCCATTTCACTGAAAACTCTTCTTGAAGAGAGCTCTCCTAGCTCCTGCACGAGCCAGACTGGCGGGAGACAAATTTTCACGGGGGTAGAAGAACCACTCCACTTTTTGCAGATAAACTCCGTCGTATAAGAAGATCACGAATGCAGTGCGATAGATGCTGGCCTCTTATTGCGCGCAACAATATTTTTTGTGCCCAATCACAGACAAGCATTCGAAGAAGTCGTGAAACTGGTTTGTTAAGAATACTATCCCAGGGGGTCCATCACCCGTTCTTGAAAACTTTTGCCGCCGTTTTTCCAGACCCAACTAACAGCACCTGGGTCTCCGAGTATGGTATTTCTGCAGATCTAAAACTACTCTGGATAGCCTAAAAAGTGCTTTGAATGTGTATCAGTGCAGGAGGAAATCGTCGTTGGGTGCCCCTGAAGACAGTGATTTCTTAGGTGAAGTTTTCTTATTTGAACTTTTTATACTTCTGCGTAAGCCCGGGCTCACTCAGTTTATATGCGTCTGGTCGCTAAAATTAAATATAGTGTTTTTGCCTAAAAAAAAGTATGTTAAACAATTGGCATTTCTGAAAATTGAAAGTACCGTCTTAAAAACTTTTAAAAAGTTAAGAATTAAAGAAATGAAGGTAGAAAGTTCAAAATTCGAGAAACACTCCTGATAAGCTCTTTTAAAAGTTAAAATCAGTAGAAATGATTTTTGTTAGTTCGCAGAGCTGACGGGCAAGAGGAACTGCCTTCGCGTTATCTATTTGCGTGGTAATTTAACTAGCCTGTGTAACAGGCGCCTTATGAACCAAGCGAGGCGAACGAGGCATTTTTGGCGAAGCGCGAAACGAGTGCGAAGCGCAAAATGCCGCGTTCACCTGATTAAAAAATGTGACATAAAAAGGTGAGCAACGACGAACATCGAATGGATCATTTTTATTATTTAAAATCAGACTTTGTTCAAAGGCTTGGAGAGATAAAACAAACGAAATCTATGGCGGCCGTTTGTTTGAAAATTATGTGCCGACGTGATATCAAATGTATACGTATACAGTCTTCTCCCGTTATTGCGGACACCCTCTGGGGGAAGATTTAGTGTCCGTAATAGCGAGAGTCCGTAATAGCGGGGTACCAGAGAAAAAATTTGTTTTCTCTTTAAACTTATGAAATAACGTGTAAAAGTCCCAGAAGCATTGTAATTTCGACAATTCTTTACTTCTTTTAACTATGGACCATAAAAGATTAAAGATAATAAGATTGTAAGTAGATCTAAATATGCTGTTTTATCACTTCCAAGCTCGTGCAATGACAAGGGATACATAAGAAAAGGAAACCAAACGGAAACTCCTCCAGTAACATGAATGGCTAAAATGTTAACTTGCTGTCAAATATGATGATTTTTTTTTTTATTGTTCTTGGCAGCTCTTTTATCGCAGAAATGCTGCACAGTATACTCATAAGAGAAACCTGTCTAACTACTTTTACAGTGGAGTGTTAAAATAACGCAAAATGTTTGAAAGCTCTAATGTCAATGTCAATGTCTAAAATGCTGTACAGCAATCATTGTTTACTCTTTTACAAAGAAGCGGTCAATAGTACTTTGTGTCATTTTTTCCTTTATTCTTTATGTTATGTGAGTCAAGATTTTTGACAAAGTACTCAAGTGTCCGCTATAGCGAGAGAAAAAACAAGTGAAATGTCGCGCTCGGGGGGCAGGGAAGTGTCCGCATTTCCGTAATAGCGAGAGTCCGTAATAGCAGAGGTTTATTTCAGTCATTTTTTTATGCTTTTCGCCCGGGGGCTGGCTCTTGTCCGCATTAGCGGGGTGTCCGTAATAGCGAGGTGTCCGGAGAGTCGACTGTATGTGGAGCCGTCATGTGCGAATATTGACTGTCACGTCATCGAGTCACTATGTCACGATTTGTTCATTGGACATTGTTTGACTGCCGTTTAGCTTTTTCTACTGTTTCAGCGTTCTGTAAATTTTTATGTCGTCCCCGTAGGGCAAAAGAATGGGTTCCAAGGCGCCTCAATGAAAACAACAATCTTTAACGCCAGAAGAACAAAGCCCTTATGAGGAAGATGTTAAGGAGATTGAAACATGTGGTCCATCTGCGATCCAAACATTTCCGGCCCCATCGATAACAATTTTGGAACCTCGCAACACCTCGGCGCAAATGGAGAGCCTTCCAACGTGCGATAGCCGCTTCCAAGAGAAGATAAATGCACTACAGATGCAGTCACTACACCTCACACGAGCCACACCGGTGCCTACCGACCAAACATGCTCTTATAACTCGCTTGATCAATCACTCGTGTCGTGCACGGCACTCTTAACCGATGAACTACAACAAAGAGAAGATACGGGTAAGTCGATTGTCGAAATTAGGTTTAATTTCTGCTTTCGCCCATTTCCTGCATTTACCATACGTAGAGCTATACACCTCTGTTAACCTCCCCCTAGTTCAAGGTAATGCCAGTTTTATCTATTGCCCAATGAATACTTCACATAACGTGTTCGCAATTAATTGAAATTAAAAGAAATAAAAAATGAATGAGAATTCCGGTAATAATCTCTCCCCAGGGCTTTTCCCTCAGTACATGTGAAATCCCTGGGGAAGAATTTTGCTTGCGGTAACTACGATTATCGTTACTTCTTATTTGGCCTCAAAATGACGTTTATCGTAATTTTGAGGTCCCTGACCCACACCGCAACCCATACCCTAGCCCTAGCCCTAACCCTAACCCTACAAGATGATATCAATCTTCTCTCTAAAGGTAAGGGTTTCTCTAAGGGTAAGTATCTCGAAAGCAAATTCATTCTTTTTATCTTAGCTGCCAAAAAATATTACTTTGTCCCATGCGTGGACCTTCTGCTGGAAAAATACCGAGTCGAATTTAACATGGGGGTTTATATTGACTGGTGCATACTCAAACGTCCTGTTACCAGCCGGCTGTCATTAAGAGTTGGGGGCCGGGGATTTTCCCCCGACTATTGTGAACGTGGCCCCGGCTACTTTCATAGGAAAATAGAAGAAAAATGGAACCAAAAGAAATCCCTAGCTGTTTGATTCCCCACTAGTTGTTGTATTTACCCGGCAACTTGAAATCTTAGTGACATCCCTGTCCTGTTACCTCGATTTTCGCTGTTCTTTTGAAACTAGAGGTCGAAAATTGCTTCCATACTTCTGAGGTGGAAATTCATCGCTTAAAGCATTGCTTAACCGCTAATGCGGCCGCAAAACAACCGGGATAAAGTTTGTCTTGTCGCGGGCCGGTTTGTTGTTTGTGAACTGCGGACGCTTCCCAAACTGATAGAAATATAGCGAAATAGTTCTTACCTCCTTCTCAGCGATCTAAATTTTTTTAATCTCACTTTGCGAGGAAAAATTTGTAACCTTCCTCTCAGCGAGGAATGACTGATCCTGGGGAGACAGAATCCATTGTTTCTCTTAAACTGTACAGTTCCCTATTTTCCCGTAATTTCGTCAAGATCGAGCGCTTACTCACCCCATGTGACGGAGTCTCCATTCTGGAATCCGGAACCTTTTTGCTTATGGAATCTGGAATCCGGGAAAAAATTTGCTTGTGGAATCCGGAATCCTGGGGTTTGGAATCCAGAATACAGCTCCACGAATCCGCAATCCCACAATATTCCATTAACGATTGGAATCCAGAATTTAAAAGTTCCACGGACAAAGACTGGAATCCGGAATCCACCGCGTGGAATACAGAATCCTTTTCTCTCTTGGGGCGAGCTTACTTTCAAATTTACCCAGGGAGTGGGCATTGGGGTATAAAGTGTCGTCGAGGGAGGCGTCCCTACTCGACGCTATTCTCTCCGACGTTCACCCCTCGATATGAATAAAAGTCGTTTGGCCGCACGTTATAGTAGGCGCTCCTATGTTGAGATTAACATTGAAAGTCGAGGCAAGCAAAATTAGTACGTTTCCAATGCAAAGAACCAGTCATAAATTATTTGTTTTGTAGCCCATATATGGTAAGAAAATTTTACGTCAAGGGTTTCATGTGCGCGGTCACCACTGATGCGCTCGGATAAATTGCACCCTTAAGTCATAGATGTTGATACGCCGGCTCGGAAACCTTCGGATGGATCAAACAGTTTGTCGTTAGATGTCATCTTACCTCGAAGTAACCGAGAACCATACGGCTCAGACGGCTTTATTTTTGAAGAACAAACACTGGTTCAGTGCAGCAAACAAACACTGAAATTTGATTATTCGTTCCAGTGGTTGAACAAAACTGAATTTGCATCACATAATCTGTGATGCGAAAGCAGAATTCAATAATTATGTTCCAAGCACTTAGGAATGTGATCGGTGAGGCATCAAGATAAAAGAGAGAGAGATTAATATTACATTTGCGTTTTGATGATGAGTTGTTCCTGAGCTCCTTAGGCAATTTTCCCTTCCTACCGTTTTAGCATTGTTTCACGGTCAAACGCACACACTCACACAAACAAGGAAGGTGTGAAAACTCGCGGAAAGGCCGAGAGGAGACAGAGATCTCAGTTCGCTTCACTCGATTTCTGGATTTCAGATTAACGTTTGATTCGGGGCGTTCATTTAATATCAAATATGATCTGATTCGTCCAACGTATTAATTATTAATCTCTGGAATTGTAGCTAGCCCGAATTTACGTTCAACAAGCGTTCTTTTCTCTCTAGCGTTTTGCCATTTAACTATATCATAATGGTGGGCAGAAAGAGAGAAAGTATTGTCGAAAACACCGAAAATAAATTAAGTATTAAATAAGTCTTATTACATAGACACGAATGCAGTAAAGCTTATCGCTACTGTCTGCTTTGCCTTGTTAGTTTGAGAACCAGCAGTCATAAATAGACCAGCACAGCAGTTGCTCACTCAAATTGGCGTCAAAAAAAGGCGCGGCAAAGACGCGCGCATGATTTCCAGTTTCATTTATTTCTGTGCGCCATTTTACATTCCGCATAATTATGTCATTCCGCAAGCTATGCCACTTGCCATTCCGCAAACTCGTTCCTCCTTTTACCCTCACCGGTAAGTAAGTACTTTTTAAAATTATTTTTGAAGTGAACAGAGCTATAGAAGAACCACTTTGTTTGAAGAAGAATCTACCCTTATTTGCGGCCGACTATACTACGTTGGGTTAGGAAAGTCCACATAGTTGAATGGAGATTTGGATTCAAGTTATTCCCTGACAGTTCGGTCGTTTCCATTATTTGGCAAATTAATAGGTCACTGAGTTAGGTACATTCGCGACCAAGGGCTCAGATAGAGTACTGAGGATACATCACCTTTAGGGTTTCAGCTCAGTTCTCAGTTTCTTGCTTATCACCTGTAAAACGGTTATAGCTGAAGACCATTTTTATCGATGTAAGGTTACAGTTGACTGCATATAAGAACCCGGGAGCTTTGCCTTCTGATGGCCATCCCGGCATGTTTCAACTAAGATCTTTAAGGAGTTTTCTCCGTGGTACATGTACACGGCTGGCGAACAAAGATACATTTTTAATAATTTCTTGCATAGAACTATAACTGCCGACAAGAGAGAATGTGTAGTAATTTCTTGCATAGAATTATAACTGCCGACAAGAGAGAATACCTCATTCTCTCTTGCTGCCGAGCAGTTGTTAGGCATCTTACCCCGGAGGGGGGGGTACTCCTGGGAATTCTTGGTGGGGTGTGTGCCGCCCGGTTCCTCAAATCCTGACCCGATTTCAGACCAAAAAATGTAATTTTCCACACCCGTTTTCCGACTAGACCTCTAAAATCCTTACCCGTTTTGAGACCTGGGGCCCGTTTCTCGAAAGTCCCGATAATTAACGGGCCCGGTAAGCTGTCTCCGTTTACATTGAAGATCGAGGTTGCAATAGTTTTGCGTTTAACATGATAAAACTATGAGTTAATGAAACAAAATGGAGTAGTTTGCTTGCCATGACCTGCGCTCTTATTCTTTATATTTCGGTTTGAATATTTGATTTCGGGCCCGAAAAGTTACCGGGACTTTCGAGAAACGGGCCCCAGGCCTTTATACAGAAATTATGTTATCATTACTTACCCGTTAGAGCGCAAAAAGAAATTATTCAAATCCATTTCGAATTAGCATATTTCTCTTTTTTTTCTTACTAATTTGGAATTGAAACGATAAATACGTTCATACACTCCGTAGTTCCCTCGAAAACCATACCCGATTCCAGACCAAAATGGGCAAAGTGTATACCGGTTTCAGACCAAAACGGCGCAAAAACCCTACCAGATGGGGTGGCACATACCTATATGGCTTATATAAGGGAGTACCCCCCTCCCGGTATCTTACCCGTGGTTTGAGGGCCCTTCAACAGCAGTCGTGTTGGTATTTCTTCATTTACTCAAATTAAAAAATGCAAATTCGAGAAGAATGCATCAACTCCCTCGAAACGAGCTCGGACCGCATTTGAAATGAAAACGTTTCACTGAGGCAAACTAAAAAAAATAAAGTACTCTAAAGAGCCATAACCTCAAGATTAATACCACATGCTACGTTAAGGCCGATTTACATTGCACAATTTTGGGGTTGCTTCATGCATAATATGTACCAACAAAGTGAATTATACCGTAAAACCAAACCTAGGAAAATTGCAAATCAGTTCTCGGTCTGATTCGTCTGTGTCTCTACCGCAAATTGTCGGAGAGGAAACGCTCAGTAAAGCCGAAAAGCTTTGATATTGATACTAAGACCGAGGAGACTTTAATGGCAGACTTGACCAACCAGCCTGGCGTTACAAAATAAATAGAGGTGCTTTCCGAGTCTTCGAGCAAAACAGGATGGCAGAAGCGCAGTTTAAAGTAATTTTATTGCCACCTGCTTAAGAAATTCACCAGTGTCCGGAATGTGGCAGGGCCTTCCGTGCTTATATTGGATTTATCAGTCACACCATAGAGGACACACCACACTAAATCCCTCTCCTCATAACGTTTTTGTTCACGACGGACGAAGAACAACAAAATGATTCGAGCCATGGGCTTTCTCATTAGACAGAGCCAGTAAGCCGTGTAACTCGGTCTTCATATCGGTATTTTTCATAACTTTCGTTAGCGTTCACCCACGGGACACAATGTAAACGGTGTTAATTCCATGCTTAGCTTTTCCTACTGGCCTCTTTTATGATTGGTTTTCTCTGTCCGATCCGCATTCTAGCGTTTATTTTATTGAAGTTATAGATATAACCCAGTTGTCGAATCCTCAAAAGTACACTTTGTTTACCCTCCCTCCCTCCCCCCCCCTCAAAAAAAAAATTGCTTAAAGTTATAGATATAACCCAATTGTCGAATCCTCAAAAGTACACTTTGTTTACCCTCCCTCCCTCCCCCCCCCCCCTTCAAAAAAAAAATTGCATAAGCTGTTGTTTTATTTTATGCTCCTGGAAGACTTAAGTTTTGCAAAATGTACTGTCCTAGTTCAAGTTCTAGGTCATTACTGCTTCCTTTGCGGACATCTACAAGCGCTCCTGTAGATTCATTCTCTGTCGTCTTGAATAAATTTAAACCAACACAACCGCGGTTTCTTCCATTGGCATTTTTTTCACTTGTTTGCCCCCTGAGAAACCACGTGATATCGCTTTTATCCCATCAGTCCTCAAGCGTGTGCAAAGATGGCAGGTATCCTGAATAAGGTCTATTATCCGTGTTATAATGGTAGCGTTCTCGTTGTAATTAAAGTGAAACCCCGCTTTATGGACACCCGCTTAATACGGACACCTCATTATTACGGACAGTTTGCTTTGTCCCTGGGGAAAGAAAGCCCTTTTCTTTAAATTTAACCCGCTTAATACCGACACTTTTTATACCCCCTTCAGTGTCCATGTTAACGGGTTTGACTGTATCATGATTTTTAGTGTCAGCTTTATTTCCAGCTCACGAAAATCATCCCGAAATATGCCGATAGCACTCTCTTCGAGGTAGTTCAAACCTCACGAATATCAGTCGAAAAGCAGCTATTGGATCGAGGTTTAGACTCCCTTTAATGATTTTTGTGGAAACGTCTACGTGTTGATAACTACGGCCGGTAGTAGTTAGGCCTGCTTCAAGCGTCATGCTACTGCCTTGTCGAACTAGATTGACTGTGTGAAGTTCCACTAAAGCACGGCCTTAGTTTAAAGTTTGAAACCAAATCGTGCTAAATTGACGTGTAGCACCATAAGTTTCGTCTGGTACACGGCAGTAGCACGATCTAGTTTCAAACGTGGTGTTACTTCCGTGCTGAATTTGATTTATATCTTATATATGCGTGAGAATTATCATAAAAACATTTTTAGAGCCGTTTAAACCGTTTTTTTTTTCTATTTTTTTTATTTTCGACAACCGCTACTTTATTCAACTGAAATTAATTCAACATCTGAAACCAAGTCATGCTAGAGTCGTGTTAGTAAGAGTAGTCGTGCTACAGTACGTTGAGCTAGATTACCGCTGCAGGAGTACCACGTTTGAAACGGGTCTAAAATAGGTAATTTTAGGCCATTTTCATGTTTTTTTTTTCTCTCGTTTTTAGATTTATGGACCCGAGGAATGGCAAAAACAAACTATCAAAGGATCACCAGTACTACCCAGGCGGAAAATGTCAGCTTTTTGTCCACACTTTTTTTCCGATGGATGAACGATGTTCTAAAGTCTGGAAATGAACGGGCTATCGATGAAAATGATTTTTTATCTCTTAACGAAGAATGCACCGCATGCTTTTTGACAGAGCAGCTTCAGTCGAAATGGACAGATGAAACAGCTAACAGCAAAAGACATGATAAACAACCAAAACTTTGGAAAAGTGTGTTGAAGATGCTCACCACCTGGGAAGCAACGATCCTCTTTGTAACTGCCACAGTGCTTCTATTTTGTCGCGTTCTCCAACCACTGTTACTTGGATATCTCGTCAAATCTCTGATGACGGCCGAGCTACCGCATCATTTTCTTCTGTATGGCTGTGCTTTAGCACTCGGGATCAATGAATTAATCGGTTCTCTCAGTTGGCACCAATTTGACTACCGCTGTGAGGTCTTCGGTATCAGAATTAGTAGCGCCATTAAAGGAATAGTGTATATAAAGGTAACGAAGAAAACAAAAAACAAGTGACAAGTAGGGACGTTAAGGAATTTTTACAGCACTAAGCCCTGTGCAAACGGACGCGTTATTGTTGGCCAGCAACTTACAACATTGTTAGATGTTACATGTTGCGTCTGTTTGCACACCCTCTTGCATGATGTTGCGTTCGTTTTCACGTAACTTTAGCTCACAATCACCCCCCTCCCTAATTGTTAGGCTCTTCTACTTCCTTCACTATTACTCCACTCTTCCTATTTTCCATCATTTTTTTTCGGGCTCATCCTGACAGATTCTTTTACTTGAGAGTCACTTTTTTTTTCAGGGAGTTCGAATGAGCAGATCACCGAACGCCTTCAAATGTTAAATTTTAGCGCTAAGATTCAGTATTGTTCTTTACATCACTCTGTCAAACACAAACGTGTCGTCGTCGACAATTGATATGAACCACCTTCTCTAAGGGTTGGGGATTGTTGTAATCAAGCCCTACTCCTTGGTTTTGTTTTATTTCGGTTTTTTGTTTGTTTGTTTGTTTGATTTTTAAATTTAAGGTCTAATAACTAATCAACACTCAATGATTTGGTTAATCCTTGACCCTTGACCATGTAACTTTCTTTTTATTGCTTCTGTAAAATATTTACTAGGAATACATGAATTTTTTTTTGCAGACCCTTCTCCTCAGCAAGGATTCATTGCTGAGGATTTCAACTGGCCACGTGATAGATCTCGTATCGAACGATGTTCAGCGGTTGGAAGGCGAAACCTTCATGTTATTGTTCCATGCAGCTCACTTCTTTTTAGAGTTTTTAATAGTAACATTTTTCGCCGTCTATTTCATCGGATGGCAGGTTATAGTGGGATTTATCTTACTGAGTATTCTTCTGCCGTGCTTTAGTGCACTGTCCCATGGTGGAGCTGTACTGCGCCTGCGTACAGCAGCGGTTTCTGACCGCCGCATCTCGTTGATCAACCAGGTTGTGTCTGGAATCCGCGCCATCAAAACAAACGCATGGGAAGATGAATATAGAAAAAAGATAAAGAACGTGAGGAGGTAAGGAAAATTTCAACAAGGGCTACCACTGAGCTATTTCTTACGATAAATATGCACATCGTTAACCTGGTAACCTTTTTTTTTCTGTCCTATGACAAATCCATGGGATTTTGTTTTTCCCCCATTTAAGATAATCCGGATTCAGAAATTCGAGAATTTTAATTTTTGTTTTGGAATCCGGAATTTTTGTTTTGGAATCCGGAATTCAAGCTCCACTGACAACTGAAGGAATCCTGAGTCTAGTACTTAGAATTTGGAATCGACATTGATCTAATCTCCTTACCTAGACTTTCTAAAAGTTCTTATGGTTGGTTATGCCATTTTAAAGGACTTTTCACACCTGTTTGTATACTACTACATGAGAAATTTCTGCAATCTGATTGGCTTAGAGCAGTGGTATTTCAGCTTAATTTGAAATACCTACATGTGAAAATTACAAACCTTCTGCGGGTAGTAGTATAAACAAATAATAGCATGATTTGTACGTGATATTTGGCATAAATACCACTCGTGATATTTCAAAATTGTCTCAAATTTCACTCGCCTAACGGCTCGTGAAATTACATATAACAATTTCGAAATATCACCCGTGGTATTTATGCCAAATATCACTACAAATCATGCTATTACCTATAGGCGCGAAATTCACCGGTCGAAAATTCTATCAGTGACGTCATGATAAATTGACCAATAGGACAGTTAGTGATATCTCACGCCGCTCCCGACACAGCATATGTCAATCATTTTTTTTCCCGCGTGAATTTATAATTATATTAGTATAGGTAATAGCATGATTTGTAGTGATATTTGGCATAAATACCACGAGTGATATTTCGAAATTATTATACGTAATTTCACGAGCCGTTAGGCGAGTGAAATTTGAGACAATTTTGAAATATCACGAGTGGTATTTATGCCAAAT
This sequence comes from Porites lutea, assembly GCF_958299795.1. Classification (NCBI taxonomy): domain Eukaryota; kingdom Metazoa; phylum Cnidaria; class Anthozoa; order Scleractinia; family Poritidae; genus Porites; species Porites lutea. The sequence continues at coordinate 17,816,941 of NC_133210.1, forward strand.
ATCACGCACAAATCATGCTATTATTTGTTTATACTACTACCCACAAAGGTTTTGTAATTTTCACATGTAGGTATTTCAAATTAAGCTGAAATACCACTGCTCTAAGCCAATCAAATTGCAGAAATTTCCCATGTAGTAGTATAAACATTCAAATCCATTCAGGCGAAACAAGTCGACCTCGTCACTTCGCTCACTTTCTGTAAGAACTTATGAGAGGTCGACTTGTAGCAAGTACTACCCCTAACCTTACATAAGGCGAATTTTTGTTTCTGCAATGAAGCCAACCGCTGCGGTTTAACCAGCCCTAAGTGATATCGGTATTGGTGAAATGCTGGCTTTTCATCCTTTGATCCTGAACGCTGTTCTGTCGCTCTTTGTAATAATCGTCGTACTTTGTAATACCTGTCGCACATTGTAATAACATTTGTCACACATTGAAATAAAAATCTGTTTATTACTTCTCCTCCGACCACCCATTTCAGGTTTACAAAGTGCGACAAGAGAGGGTCACAAGTGTTATTACAAAGTGCGATGACGTGTTATGTGCGACAGGTATTACAAAGTGCGACAGAACAGGCCCCTTTTTAAATCCTCACTTATCATCATTATTGTGTCAGTATCAATAATAATAGAAACCGAGGTCTAAAACAACTATCACGATTAATTTCGAAACAGGAAACAGGAAATAATATATTGATAAGAAAAATAAGTATCTGACATCTCATATCTGTTTTCTTTAAAGTGATGAAATCCGTTGGATCCGTAAGAAAAGTGGCATTCTATCTTACATTGCTGCTGTGGAATATATTTCAACACCAATGGCGTCCCTGGTGACTGTCATCACTCTTGTACTAACTGGTCAGCCTCTGACACCAGTTAACGTCTTCATGTTACTCTCCTTTATCAATCTCCTAAGAATGAGCGTCAGTATGGGTCTATCCTCTTTTTTCCTCCTTTCATACGATGCCTACGTCTCACTCAGTAGAATACAAGACTTCCTCCATTTGAATAATCTATCACCAGTGAACGCCACCGCAAATCAGCGAGAAGGAACTGAAAAAGTTATTTTTCCTTCCATCGTAGCAGAACTAACAGAACCAACTATCTTACGAGTCAGAAACTTAACGCTACGCCGACAGCTTGATCAGAAGGATGAGTCAGTTTTGCAGGGTATCAGTTTCATCGCTAGAAAAGGAAGTTTAATAGCTATAACCGGACCAGTGGGCAGTGGCAAATCTACTCTACTGTCAGCAATTGCTGGCGAGGTACCAGACAAAAGCGGAGCCATAACCTTCAAAGGAGCTGTTGTTTATGTGCCACAGATTGCCTGGATATTCTCCGGAACTATTAGAGAAAACATTTTGTTTGGCGAACAGTACGAGAAATCCAAGTACGACAGAGTCATTGAAGCTTGTGCTTTGACCCAAGACATTCAGGGTTTCCCTGATTGTGACCAGACAATTGTTGGAGAGCATGGTGCGGTTCTAAGTGGAGGCCAGCGGGCAAGAGTAAACTTGGCACGCGCAGTCTACGCCGAAGCAGACCTTTACTTGTTGGATGATCCCTTAACTGCTGTGGACTTTAAAGTTGGTCATCACATCTTTAGGGAATGCATCAAAGGCTTACTGGGAGAGAAAACCCGGTTGATAACTTCCCATCAAGAAAGGATCATGCACGAAGCCGATGACGTTATTGTATTATCTAAAGGCCAGATATTGGGAAAGGGGAGTTTCACTGAGCTGAAAGAAAATGGTATTCTGAATACAAGTGTCGACTCGCTGTATGAGCAAGTGAAAGAATCTGATGACGGAATTGGAAAGGAATTCGAAAGTGAACAGGAGAATCAAATTGCTGACTTGAAAGGTACAACTGCACCGCATAACGTCGAGGGCCTGCAGCTATCGGAAGAAGATCGAGCTATCGGGGTGGTGTCACCTAAACTTTACTGGAACTACTTCAGAAGCGGAGTACCTTTGCTGGTTATCATCGCAGGAATTTGCTTTTGTTTTATCACTCAAGGTAACGTGCAGATTTGAGACCTTAAACTAATTGACACACTCAGGTGACACACTATCTCCAACGCGGCTTGTAAGAACATAAAACTGCCTGAGTTATTCAAATGGGTAAAATATCCTTAAATTTTGTTCAAAAAAGTGTGAAATAAGATAAGAGGTTTATCACTCTATCAGATGACTTTGAATAGCGAATAGATATCTATCGCTATTTGCTGGATGTGCTTCAAAAATGATTATAGGCGGAATACCTTGAATTTGCTTTCATGCACTCTTTTTCAGTTCCTCAGTAAATGTACTACTCATAGAACAAGCAGAAAGAAGTCGCTAGGAACGCAGTGAGATTAAAATCCCTATCCACTCTATTGGCGAATTGCCAGTGACAGTGATTTACCGACCACTGCTTATTCCTAATGCACCCTTTTATGTGATTAAGGTCATTTTGTTAAGAGGTTTATTATGTTATTCTTCTCCTGTCTTCTGTTCAGCAATCTTGGTTTCCTGCGATCTTTGGCTGTCGTTTTTGACGACAAAGCTTGTGGAGGATCAACGAAATGCGAAAAACCTTATCATCTTTGGTTCTCTTGTTGGGGCATCTTTCATACTTCTCCTCGTTCGAGCGTTCAGCTTCTATTTGGTATCGTTAAGATGTTCAGAGCGACTCCATGATAAAATGGTTATGGCTATTGTACAAGCGCCGGTCTTTTTCTTCGATTCAAATCCAGTAGGACGAATCATGAATAGGTTCTCTAAAGATGTAGGCTGCATGGATGAACTACTACCAGAAACATTTTTGAAATCCATCCAGCTGATTTTGTTGATGTTGACGTCTGTTCTTCTACCAACTGTCGTAAATCCTTGGACTCTGCTTATTATTGTACCAATAACTGTGTTGGCCGGACTTATTTCAAGATATTACTTAAGGACATCCAGGGAGCTACAAAGGCTGGAGTCTATTTGTCGTAGTCCTGTTTATTCTCACTTTTCAGAGACGTTGAATGGACTGGGGACCATTCGGACAAGGAAAAGGCAGAAAGATTTCGTGGATAAGTTTTGCAGGTAACCACTACTAGAACTAAAAATACGTAAATCGCAGGACCTCGAGGAGCACATCGGGGGAACGGCAAGAAGTAGGGAGCAAGGGAAATAGGGCAAGAGGGAAGATAATTTGTTAAATGGAAAAAAAACTATCGCTATCTAAAGAAACAAAACAAAACAAAACTACAATAACTAAAAATACTAAACGAAAAGAAACAAAGAAGAGAGAAAGAAAAAGAGGTTCTTCTGTCCGCAATAGAACTCGGGATGTCCTACGCGCCGGGCCACGATACGTGCATCGTTGCCACTGCGCAAAAATTAACACAACAAGTGGCCCAAACTTACGTTATGAGGGAAGGTTGCAAAGTAATCACATACCATAGGTGACGCGACACCGGCGCGTCCAGCGCAAAGGTCAACTAGTTTAAATTTTGTGCGTATAGGGATTCCGTTCACACGGATCTACCTAATCCCTACGACAATTTAGACGCCTAGCCGTTCAAAGTTCCCCGTGAACAGAGCAAAAATTAATCTGGTTCCGTATGAACGCCCGGGGGAGGGGGTGGGGGGGGGGGGGTACTTGGGTTAAATTTTGCTGGGTATGTGCTGCTGGCCTCTGGGAGCCCCTACCCCATTATATAGTCTGTTCTGTGGCCTATCCTAGACCCCATGCATCTTAGTTACTTTTGGGCAAATCTGTAATTTTCGCGATCCCAACTCAGTCACTTTGTATTTATGTATCTACCTTATTGAAAATAGGTCATCCTAAAGTGACCCCTATGCGGAGAATTTGCCAATGTCCACTTAAAGAAACTCGTTCACAACAATGTATTTTCAAAGACCTCAACATTTTAACACTTTAATGTGCCAGTGTTAATTACGAAATGCCAATTTTGTTTGTTTTTTAGTTATCAAGATGTTCATACCCAGTCGTTTATCATGGTAGTTGCCAGTCACCGTTGGCTTGGTGTTCGCTTAGATTCTCTCTCCGCTTTGTTGACTGGTGTAGTGGCTCTTGCTGCGCTTTTTGTGTCTCAAGATGCTGGTAAATATAATCTTATTTAAGTAAAGCGGAAAATTGGTGATTTGATTTCTTACACTTGATAAAGTTAATAGAGAGGACCACGAGTATTTTCCATGTGTACACGGTGCCAGTTAATGCGCCACACCTAAATAAAAATATAATAATTTTAATTACAATAATATTCATATTTATTGCTTGATATTGCGCAAATCAACATATTAAAACATGATCATATGCACATTACAATATATAATATTATCACTAACAAAGCTGACTAAAAATGTGTACATATTATTGAATGTATCCAATAATTTCATGAATGATATTAAATAAATAAATGAATCGTTCTTACATCGAAAAGAGAATGAATATTTTTGACAGACGTCACACCCGAAATCACTGGGGACCCCTGGGAGTTGAAGTTGAAGCTAGAGTAGTTTAGGCTTAACAAGAAAACATAAATATAAGATTAAGCCAAGGCTAAAGGTGAAGATTTTGTAAATTTATAATGTACTTCAAGGAATAAACTTGGAATTCAGCCGGCGATCGGTTGAAAACCAGTAACTTTTCAGCCGATAACTTAAAAAAACACGCAGCCTCGACGATTAGACGGCCTGTTCCCTTGATACAGTCCTTTGGACGATTGGTCAGCGGATACCCTCTCTTGACAGCTGTCATTTGACCACAACATGGATGCGCAATATCAAGTTGCAGGCTTCCTGGCGCCCTTTGTTGCGGACGGGCGGTCGGAAAAACGTACGGTCAAGTGACTACCAAAAATTTCTCGGATATTTAGAAACCAAATTCGGCTATGAAGCGCGCAAATTAGCCTTGCTTTTGCGTTTTTGTGTCAATCCAAAGTGAATGTGAATGCCTTCTCGTTTTCCGTAATTTTGGTAAATTTCGCTTTAGCAATTTTTTATTAAGGATTACGCACATCTCTGAGTCTTTTATTTGTATGAAATGGATGGACGCGCTTACGCGATTAAGTAAAGTTTTTAAAGTATTCTAATGTATTTACAATTCATGATTTGAGTTCGGCACGGCTGTACTGATGACGTTTAAAACTAAGTCGTGTTGCAGTCGTGCTGAAATCGAATGTAATTCGATCAACTGAGTTCTTCACGGCAGTAGCACGACGTTTGAAACAGACCTTAGGTTTGCTGCATAAATAGGGTCAGCTTGTGGGCTATAACGTCACATTTAGTGATAATACGTTTATCAATTTCCGTTTCAGTTTTCGCTGGTCTTGCACTTGTTTACGTAGTGCAGTCTGTAACTCTAACGCAATACACTGTCCGGAAGTCATCCAAGGTCGAAAATTTAATGACGTCAGTGGAGCGAGTTATGACCTACACCGAGGTTGAATCTGAGCCTGGATACCAAGTGAAACAGAATGCCCCGGAAATGTGGCCTGACGAAGGAAATATCGCATTCAAAGATGTATACCTGACGTACTATCCGGGGGGTCCCCAAAGTCTAAAGAAAATCACAGTTAACATAAATGGAGGAGCCAAGATTGGCATTGTGGGACGCACGGGCGCAGGGAAATCTTCTTTCGTGGCTGCACTATTACGCATGCCTGAAGCTGAAGGAGAGATATTGATTGATAATGTTAGTATAAGAAGTGTCAACCTTCAAGAATCTCGGCGAGCAATAAACGTTCTTGGGCAAAATCCTGCTCTCTTTAGCGGATCGATAAGAAGAAATCTTGATCTGATGGGACAATTTCAAGACGCAGAACTTTGGCGAGCCCTGGAACAGGTGCAAGTAAAAAATCTTGTAGAGAAATTGGAAGGTCAGTTGGATCATGAATTGCTGGAGCACGGTGCAAATTTAAGTGTTGGAGAACGGCAACTTATTTGCTTGGCTCGCGTTCTGTTGCATCAAAAGAAAATCGTCATCTTGGATGAGCCAACTGCCCACGTTGATCCAGACACAGAACAAACAATCTGGAAAACAGTGCGTGAGAAGCTGAGGGATTCCACGATTATAACTATAGCACATCGTTTAGAAACAGTAAGTGACTGTGACAAGATTTTAGTTTTGAAAAATGGAGAAGTTGATGGGTTTGATAGATTTGATATCATTATGAAAGCGAAGAAGGCACTTGGTCCAAGTGAATAGAGTAGTCCTCCATACAAGTAGCTGCAGTTAAATCAATGACGCCAACTACCGCCATGTATAGTTCACCCTTATGTAGTCTCTAGAACCCATCTATTCTAATTCCTTAAGCGGGTAAAAGTTTCCGTGTAAATGGCTGCCGTCTGAATATGGTATTAACCATGTATACTGCTTTTCCTGGATCACAGGGATTGAAATCATTTTCCTTGAAAGCGCACAAGACACAGTTTAACCTAAGGAAATATGTATATGCAATAAACAAGCAATATTCTTACGCATTATTTTTTGATAAACCAAATGATACTTTGATTTCTTAAATGGAAAACAAAGAAAGTTTTAGTAAGAACAGCTTTTTTTTCCTCAAGCTTTTTGCTAAGCTTCTTTGATACAGTGTTTTTGATATGTGTTTTATTTTTCTCTCCGAACTCCAGTCTACTCCAGTCATGCACTGTAGACTTTAGACTTCAAATCGCTTTTTAGGGCCTGTTTAAATGGAGGTGGGGGACCCCATTGAGGGGGATTTACCCTCTCAGCTGGGGTCAAATTTTGTCATGTTCACGTCTCAAGGTGGGGTAAGCCGGGTAGCTGCGGTCGGATTCGTGTTAGATCAAATTTGTTGATTGAACAACGAACTGCCTTTGCCGGAGGCTTTGCACCATTACTAATAAGTGACATTATTATACATTGTACTCACTATCTCTCTTCTCATTGGTTAAGAGCCTATAGCTAATTTTGGAAATCCGTGCAATCTACAGATTAGTCAGTTACCTGCTAGCAGATAACTAACTAATCTCAGAAAAACTCTCTGACTAATTTCAGAAACCTAATGAAGCTACCTAATCTCTGAACATTTTAAGGAATTTTTTCGAAAGCTTCCCAGCTCAAAGGATGGAACAAGGGGGAGCAACTGCGTTTGGGGCTCGACTTTTTGTCCAACAGTGTTTTCAATACTTTCCCAAGTGTCGCCCCAAGTAAGAGAATCCGGATTCCTGAATCCGGGAAATCTTTGCTTGTAAAATCCAGAATCTGGTAAATTTTTCCTTCCGGAATCTGGTCTTCGGAATCCGGAATACAGCTGAAGGAATCCGAAATCCCACTAACGATTAGAATCTGGAATTTAATTCAGCGTAGAATCCAGAATCCAATACTGTTATGCATTCCCTTAAATATCCAATTAAGCCGCATCGCTGGAAATGTTAATTTTTTTCCCCGAAAGGGCCTCCACTACCACTATTCCTTCTGCGAGTTGATCCTCTTCAACTGGCAAATGCTTAATCTTTTCCTTGGCTTCAGCAGCAAAACGAGTGGCGTTCCCCTGTGTTGGGAAAAGCCAAAGTCCGTCGGCTCTTGCTATGAGCAACTGTAACATTCTCGCCATTCTTCAACACGGATATCACGTAGCCCCTTCCCGATTATGAGAGCACTTTTTTGGCCTTATTTGGTTAAAGAAGCATTTTTTTCTCACTTTTTCTGTAAAAAGAATTGCAAGCATTATTAAGCATTTTGCATAACTTTTCCCTAGATTTCGGCACTCAAAAGATTTTAAATGCTAAATTTTAGAATTCAAAAGCATTATCATGATTTGATTTTGTGTTTGAGTGAAAGATTTCTGTAACTGACTGGGAACTGCGGAACTGAGTGCAACTGCACGCACCCGAACTGACTCGAAAGAAGTCTGGACCTGGCTGGTCAGCGGTTAACGTTCACCTCACGCTCTTGCTCTAACAAGATGGCGTTGGCCAGTGCCACGCCATCTTCTCGAAACTTGCAGCTCATAGAAGGAAATTCTGACGGACAACGTAGACAAGTCCCTTCAACGATAGCTCCAGATCGATTTTAAGATCAACCAGTGAAAAGTACAAGCGGAGAGAAAACAGCGATACAACGGAAGTCCATGAGCGAGCGTCGTGTCACAGCACAACAGGCGCAAAGGACCTCGAACATTTATTAACCGTTTATGATTGGACAAGTTTTGGCTGTATCAGAAGTTTTATAAACAAACAATTAAGCACTTTTCACTTTGGTGATAAGCACACATGATGCCTGAGTTTGTACGTTTTGCATTCTCTTCCAGTTTTTGTGTTGTACGTCATTTCCGCCTCTCCCTTTTAAACAATTTTTATTGCGACATTTTCCACCTATATAATATTGTGATTGTTACAGAAGTTCAGTAACATCTGTAAACCTGAAGAAGGCTGGTATGGCTAGCCGAAATATTGTTATAAAAAACAATACACGTGGTTCTTTATATTTTGGCTGATTAGATCTCTTTTTTAGAGATCCAACGTTTACAACTAGCAGGATCTTCGTCCACGGTTTTTGCAGTTAATTTAATCCTTTATTATTTTGAGAATCTAGCATAATTTGAGCATTTTTTCTGGCGTCAAACGATAATTGTTACGAGCATAAAATGCCAGTTTTACTAGCATAAACGGGAAAGTCCTAATGTTATGTGCGATGATAGAGTCGTCCACTTCCTCTAAACTGACATCACTGTGTGGTGAACACGGCACCACCATAATCTTCTTCAAATTCATTTAAAAAGGTGCTCATTTTTCAACCTACAATGTTCCCATGGTTCTCGGGTAGGATGCTCATTTTTTCGTTCATTTTGCTTCGCAAAAGTAGCTGTTTTCACGACTAATGTTATCTCTATATTTGCATTCAGTTTGATTCAGCGATTCGTAACTTGACCCAACGACCGGAAGTTAAAGTTCCAAAAAAATTGAGTAATGTTGTGCATGGCCCCTGGCAATCACACCACCAGGAAAACTTAATTGTAAGATGACCTCAAATCCGGGAAATACCCTGGCAGCCAAAAATAGCGTAAGCGCTCCGTGTTGTATCCTTAACATGACGTAACCTTCTCGTAAGGTCCGAGATTTGGGAGGAAAAACCCCCGTGCTTAACTTTACGTAATTCTAATATATTCAATAGCTATTCAGTGAATTTTTGTGCTCCCTTCATTGGCTGCTCGCGATCCGTGCTCCGCAGCCAATGCGAAAAATCTGTTCGCCGTGGCCGGACCCACAGCCACACGCCGGTGCTGTCGTTTCAATTGCAGTGTAGTATAGAGGGTGATAAAGTCCTGTTACAGCTGGCTAAGCCCCAATATCAGTATTTATGTACGGTGGCTCGTAGGGACAAGACACTTCCCCGAGAAAACAAAACACGTCCCAGAATCCAAAGACACTTTCCAGAATCCAAAACACGTCCCAGAATCTAAAAATATTTCCCAGAATCCAGAAACACATCCAAGAATCCAAAACACTTTTGGATTCTGGGACGTGTTTTGGATTCTGGGAAGTATTCTGTCCCTATGAGCCACGGTATTTATGCCGCCTTTGCTACCCGAAAATTCGAGTGTGGCTACTACTCGATTTAAAAGCTGAAATATAGGAATTTGTGAGATATGAATAAATATTATTATTCTATTACTATCAATTTATATTATCGATCCTTTGACTTCCTGGGCTTGAAAGGAAAAAATGCCTGGCTACGCCCCTGGAAGGGGAAATTACCCAGTTTTTCGACTGAAGTGGTAAAATGATCAAAAGAAAACACATGCAGAGGTCAGTCATGTCAGGTATTTCAAGTTCCCGCATGTTCAAGAGTTTCAGATCGACTGCCCTTGCGTCAGTCTGTCACTGTGTCTTTGAATTGCGTTCTAGTCTCTTGCGTTTTAGTCTCTTGGTTCTAGTCAAGCTGTAAACAGTAAGATACAGAGCGCAGACCATATAAGATCTTTATGAAAAAATCAATATGTCTACACTAATAACTGCCGTATTTAAAACTACTATCGGTTTGCTGGTGAATAAAGGAAGAGACAAACTGGCAGAAAAGTTGAATAAAGGCGATGTTACCGATCAGAAATTTCGAGGACTGATCGTCCGTGAAATGGACGAAATGCAGAAGAAGTTGGACGGGGTAGCAAGAAAGGATTTGTTAGCAGGTATCAGCCTTTTTCGGGAAGGAATCGAGTTGTTGTATGAAGTCTTTGAAAGTGCTAAGTCCAGTAGCGAGCATCGCGTGATAACAGCAACAGCAACAGTTGGGCGGTTCGATATTGCGACAGAAATGAGGAAAATGGAGCTTAAAGTCTTGGATGAATCCTCCACGAGGAAGCTTAGCAAAGCCAAGAGGAGATTTGAAGAAGCTCGTCTAGAAGCAGTAAAAGCTTTTAGTAATGAAGCTTTGGAGTTGCCTGATCGTCTGTTAGCTATGCAGTATCGACTGATGGCGACAGTGCTTGAGTCAGTTGACAATCCTACCGACGCGTTAGGAGCTTGTAGAGTGTGCCTTGAAGAGTTACACCGAGTGCCAGCTGTTAAGGAATCTTTCAAAGTTGAGTTGGAGGACGGATTGCGATTGAGAGCTCGCTTTAATAAAGACGAACGAAGGCAAATTATTTTCTCTGTCTGTCACTTGAATCGTGTTGTCTGTAATGTCATGCAAACGCTCCGTGACGGAAAAATGTGGACGTTGCCTTCGGTCGATACAGGGAAAGAGACAGTGGATCCGCTCCGCGACGGAAGACTTGTTAACGCATTGACGAAACAAAGCATGGAACATTGTTGTTTACTATGGTCATTTGGTCATGGGGGTGAAAACAAGCTGAAGGATCCGATGGGAATTGCTACAAACACCCAGGGCCAGTTTCTTGTAGCAGACTATGGGGATAAAACCTTGAAGGTGTTTGACCCCAACGGAAAGTTTGATTTTAGGTTCAATCCTCAAACTGACGACGCCGATACATATTTACAGGTTTGGGATGTCGCCATTGCGCACGTGGATGAAAATATCTATCTCCTGGTGAAACTGAAGAAGAGGTCGTTGCCATGGTATGAGCAGCTAGGGGAAGTGCGACAGGAAGTGCAGGTATTTAACAAGACAGCCGACTTACAGCACAAGTTTCCTGTGAGGACAGCAAAGAGTTGCATGGGTGGCACCAGACTAACAGTGAGCAGCAGCAAAATGCTGCTGTTGACAAATAACGTTGTTGATGTTTACAAGCTCAGTGGTGAGTTTGTTTGTAGCTTTGGAGAAGGCGTGTTCAAGTGCGCAAGAGATATCACTGTTACTTGTGACGGTCGCGTCATGGTATTGGACCCGATGAACCCAGACTGTTTCTGTTACTTATTCACTGTAGAGGGACAACAGCTCGCCAAATTTAACATCAAGATTGAACAAGATCGATATTATGCCATTGCATGTCACCCGACAAGTGAATATGTCGTTTTTGCTGGTCTTGCACTGGACACATGCCACCTGAAGCTAGCTATATACACCGTCAATGGCGAATTTGTTCGGCCAATTCAGCTGGATGAAAAACTAGTTTTGCGTCATGATCAAGTACGTGGAATTTCAGTGACCAAGGAGGGACACATTGCTGTAGCTTTTCGCGACATTTATTTCAAAGAAAAGGTAATAATTGCTTGAAGCTAAAAAATTTGATTTTGCGTTCCACGTTAGGAGAACGCAACAATAATCTTGGGATTCCTGTGGTACTCTGTTGGGATTCCTGTGGTACTCAAGAGTGACCTTTTCAGCAAACTTGTTTCGTCGTACGTCTGCATTTTCTGCGCTATCTTGAATAAGATTTAGCTCGTGTTATTTACGTGCATCACTGGTCCCATCAAGGTCAACAAGCAAGATGATTACACCGGGATATTTGAGTTCGGCTAAAGAATGAACCTTGGAGTTGTTTTCTAAGCGTGTTTTATCACCGAGCTGATGATTCTGCTACACCTTTTCCGGTCAATGCCGTTCAAATCCAGCTGGAACTTCGTAGAAACACACAAATAAAGACCAGGGCCCAGTTGTTCGAAGGCCGATTAGCGCTTAACCCAGGGTTAAATTTAACCAGGGTTTCTCGGATAATTTTCTCTCTTATCTGTAGAGCTTCCAATCATCAACTTGTAGACAAAAATAATTAAAACTAAAGTGCTTTTTAAGCTTTCAAATCTGAATTTAAATCTCGCACTTACCCTGGGTTATCTTAACCCAGCTTTGAACAACTCGGCTCAGGTAACATTTGTGCCTTGAGAGGTTTACCCATGCGTTTGAGCCTATTTACATATTTGTAGTTTAACCTCTTACATGCACGAAAAATATTCTTGGATAAAGTAAACTTGAGCCTATCAGTACAGGTTGTTACAACTGTAATGCTTTATTCACGTCTTGCATGATAAGTATCTCGCTTGTTAAAGCAAGCTAAGTTTAAAACATGTTGAAGTGACCTACATGAACTTAAAATAATCATGAGATGAAAAGTTTGTACAATGACAAAAGATTCTGTCCTGTTCTCTGACATCAGTAATCTAGCAAAAACCTAATATGTTTCCGTCGCTCGTATGATCATAGCCTGCGAGTAAGCTCTCCTACTTGGGGAAGCGAAGCAAGCCTCGCGAGAACACGAGAGCGAGGGGCCGAGGAAAGGCCTTTCCCCTGCCGCTCGCAGCTTCGCCGCTTGTTTGGGCGTTCTCGCGAGATTCGTTTCACTCGCCCAAATAGGAGAGCTTGCTCGCAGGCTACTATGATCATTGTTTTCACTTCAAGTCATTGTGTCACGCAAGAAGCCAGGACTTTTCAACCTTCGAGGCTACCATTTCTTCGAGGTTTGTAGTGACGTATTTATCTTTTTAAGCAGAACTTTCTACGATCTACTTTACATTTTTATCGACCATACTTGAGGCAGAATAAGACATGTTAGGAGTAGAGAGTTAATGAGTGAGATGTTTTGAAGCCGTATACGCGAAGAGCATTTTTTTAAGAAAAAAATGTTTACCTTTTAATTCATGATCTCTTCCGTGATTTTGAAATAATGTTTGACGACACAAAAGCTAATCTGGAGCTAAGAAAACTCGAACGCACTCATTAATCTATGATTACTGCTAGTCATAAATAAATGTCCTGAGGGCAAATTTGTGTATCCTTGCATCACTGGACATGACTGGATGAACCACTAATAACCAATCTCGTACCCAGAGCCTTCGTTACCCTTGTCCAGCGAAACAGGCAACGTATTCCTTAGTGCCGACCAAAGGGATCGCAGCCTCTGAAAACGTTATTGCAAGCTCACCTTTACTCTTTTGTACTGTTGTTCGAATTAAGTCTTGTTTAAGAGCTCTAAACTTTATAAAGAGACTAAACAAGGGCACCCAACGACCGAATGTTTCCAAATACGCCAGAAATGTCTCAGATGGCTTTCTCTGTGCTTTGGAAGCCCGTTTGGTTAATTTGGACTTGCCCTAAAAACAATTTATCTGTTCAGATGTCTTAGGGGAACTTTGCTCGTCACGAAAGTTTTAGGTGGCTTTTTCGTCTCATCCCGAAGTGTTAGCTACCCTTATGGGTCCAGTCGAAAGTTCGAGGGCATGAAGTAGCCTTGCTTTCATTAGAAAATTATAGGGACGTTTTGACTTTATACCGAAAGTTTTAGGAGACCTCTTTTAACAATAATCGCGATATCTTGGTATTAAAATGTGAATAACACAACCTCCGAAAATCGTAGTTAAGCTATTAGAAAACCTCCTAAAATTTTAGACGAATGGAACAATTATCCAGAAATTTTTAGCTTTTGTCAAGCTGTAGAAATTTCTAGGCAATATGTGCTCCATCGAACTGTTATTTTACAGAAAAGGGTCGCAGGGTGCCCCTGACTAAAGTAGCCAAAATTAATATAAATTATATTCAAACACATTACACTGCTTAAAATTATTTAACTGTCCATAGGGCCTTGTCATGTAATATCTTAAACTGCTATTAAAGCTTATTAATGAAAGCAAAAATTTTTGGTAGTATAATAATTATTACAAGTAATATGTGTCTGTGTGTAATCAGAAACGCAGGATGTAGCCAGGGCTTTGAGTTTCTGGCCATGTCTACTTACCAGAAGCATATAACCCCGAACGGGGCCAGTATATGCTTCTGGTTTGACTGAGATAAAATGAAGTAAAATTTCGTAATTGGCTACATCTCATTGGTGCAGCGAGAGAGCCTTTCAAGTGGTACGACTCGAATGAGTCAAACAAATGTCTCCAGAAGGTTGTTAAAAGGGCAGATAGCGCTATCCACCGGATAAATCCCCGGGGGGGTACTGCCATATATGGGCTATATAGGTATGTGCCGCTGTGAAGGGTATGGTTTTCAAGCAGTTTACTCTGGGATAGGGTATATAAATCAGAGCTTTTGGGTCTAGAATAGGGTATCATTTTTCAGGAAACTGATCAGTTGGTTGAAGATTTTATCTAGACTAGGGACTGTGGTATACGGTTTTGTTTTGGCTGGACTGTGCTAGTGACCTCAGTAGTTTCTAGAAATCAGCTACTCTAGGATAGGCGGGATTTGGGGAGTTCACTCTAGTATAGGGTAGCCAAATTCAGCTGGCTCTGGTATAGGTTAAGGGTTCCAGGGTCCATGCGACACATCCCCACCCAGAGATTCCCAAATTACCCCCCCGGGGATAAATCACTGTGCAGTGGATAAAAGTATAATGAAAACCAAGTGCATTAGCCACTAGATAGAGACATATCCGGTGCCCGCGTTACCCACCTTTTGAACAAATAGGGGCTGGTGGATTAGGATCAATATATGCCGGGATGAATAAAGTATGGTTAGAGCCTGAAAAAGAGAAACATTGTCGGCATGTATATTTCTCGTTCTGTAAGCTAACCACACAAGATTCTATGTTATGTTATTCCATTATGCGTTAGAAAAGTTATTACAATTTGCGTTGAAAGATTATTACATTTTGCGTTGAAAATTTTATTACATTTTGCGTCAATGTTATTACATTTTGCGTTAGTATTACATTTTGCGGCGATTCTTATTACATTTTGCGGCGATTATTACATTTTGCGGCGTAACAGCTGTTAATTATGACGCAAAATCTCTCACCACGCACAGAACCACGCTCGTAAGCTAACGCTTTTCCTTCTCCTCCCCCGTCCCTTTCTTTTGAGCCCGTCTCCATCTCCCTCGGGTACATTATGGACCCGCTTCAGACTTCCGCGGGCCTAATTATCCAAGATGGCGGAGTCAGCGCTCGCGGCTCGCGCCAAAATACGCCCGCCCTGCACGCTAAAACACAGGGTCCCACAAGAGTACAACAGTTTGCTTGTTAACGCATTGAACCGTATTTTTAGAAGCAATCTGTCCTTGAATAATTTCAAATGGCTGCTTACCTGACTGGAGCTTTCGTGCGTTCGAAATATTATACCCCGTTCTAGAAAACGCCTTTGAAATGGATTCCCCGTTCTAAATCATGACCTTCAAAATCATGACCCCGTTGGGCGGCAATACCCGTATAGGTAATGTATGGGAGTACCCCCCCCCCCCCGGGGGATTGAAGGCCTTGACTAAAGCTGGATCGGACCGAACTGGATCAACCCCTGTAACCCTATCCCTAACCTTCCTCAGTCATGTAGAGCCGATTAAAATACAGGAGTTGATGTTATCCGGTCCGATCCAGGTTTTGTTGACGCCTGTGCCTGACGACCATTTACGATTTCAGGTCGTCTATGAAAAACGTTGTGCCTGGAGCACTGAAACGGTATTTTTCTTCTTGGCCAGGGGCACCCAACGACAGTTTGCTCCTACATACATTGAAAACACTTTTTTCATTATCATTGTCAGGATCATTGTTATTACAGTGAATAATCTAGACTACGAGTAGTCCCCCATTTTTCCTCAGGGATAGTAGAGCGAGCGAAGCGCTCGCATTTCGCTCGCTCTACTATCCCTGAGGAAAAATGGGGGACTACTCGTAGTCTACAACGTCGATTTCCAGCGTAACAAAGCGTTGCAATATTGTTGCGACATTATTTTGAACAGTTCTAATATTGTTCCAACATTGCAACGAAGTTTTGCGCAACTAACTATCGGTGCGAATCGTCCCGTGCAGCAGCTCCTTACCTCGACCATTTTACTTTTGAGGGAGGAGGGATATTGGTGATTTCAGAGAAGAATATCCTGCAGACTGATTTCGAGGGAAAAACTGTTGCAATGAAAATAGGAAATACCTGTGGAAAACATGTCAGTCCTCAGTGCACTGAATAACAAAATATTATGGCGTATAATGCTAAGGGAAGAATCTTACACTGTTATATATCGGGGAACAAAATTTAATATATCTCCAGAAGTTTGGGGGAGGGGAAATTCTTACCCAAACTAGATCGCTCATACCCCCCACGACAAAAATAAAATGTTCCACCCCAACAGAGGATCTTCTTTGGTCTGCCCCTATACTCTTCTCTTCGTGGGAGGGACCGTGCGTGGGAGGCTCGTGACTACCCGGCTGATTACCGCTGATACACGAGCCAGAGTTCCAATATGGCGCCTCCAGCTCCTTCTTCGAGGAAACGAGTAAATTTAAAAGAAGAGGCGAAAACTGACGAACGGGAATTCTTTCAGCTATCACCTTTGCCTTTGAGCATTGTCATTATATTTTTGCTGATCTTATACTGGGTAAGATATCCATTTTATGATTCTTGTAACAGCTGTTCACTGTTGGAGAATGGGCAAGAGTTGGTCGAAATCTGGCTCATACTCAGTGTAAAAACCTGTGCACCTCACGAGTGACGTAAAACAACTAATACAAAGAAGCAGCCAACACAATAGAGCCAAGGAAAATAATAACTAGAAAACAAAGAAAAACTTCACTGGTTTTTACACCGAGGATGACCCGAAAGTCAATGATCTGCGCTGTCAGGTGCAGTGCTGTAATCCGGGAGACTCCAGATTTTGGACCGTATCTCCCGGTCTCCAGATTAGAGTCTGATATCTCCCGGATAATCGCCAAAGTTGCTATTTCTTGTAGACTCGACTTTCCGACCAAAAAATTTCAAATATTTTGCCTTGTTTGAGCTACCGTTACAGTTAACATGGAACGTCTTGTCATAAATTCTGGTATGCCACTGTAATTGAAGCAATACCGTAAAATTCCGAAAATAAGCCCCTCCATTTATAAGCCCCTCCAAATATAACCCCCTCAAACTGATAATGCAAAAAACCCTCCGTTAAATGGCCCCTCCAAATATAAGCCCCCCCGGGGGCTTGTACTTGGAAATTTCCCTCAAATGCAAAGTAAAACAAAGCAAAAAGTGTAAATTTTCTTCCAGCTATAAGGCTAGCCCAATCGATTTTGAGATGCAGATTTCCTTCCGTAGATAAGCGCCTCCGAATATAAGCCTCTCCAAAAATAATTCCCTCAAAAAAGGGTTAGGCCTTTGAAAAATGTAAGCCCCAGGGCTTATTTTCGGAATTTTACGGTAATCTGATAATGTGGCTAAATATGAACTGTTTATGTGCTATATACGTCAATCGGAACCAGCGAGCATTTTTGGCACAATTGACGTCATTTGTCATTCGATATTGCGTCATCTATCATTCCTTCCCTGTCAATTCTCACTCAACACTTGATGACATGGGGGGTTGACAGCCCTGCAGGTGGCTTGTCTAGGCAACAATAATATTTATAAATGCATTACTATGAACGGTTTTAACTCAGAAGTGATAAGTAGGTGGAGCATGATCATTCAGGCTTCTAGCCTGCTGGCAAGCTCTCCACTTGGGGGAGTTGCGAGAAATCACGCAAGAGCCACACACGAAATGAGATGTGAGTGTGAGAGGTGGGGAAAGAAGGAAGAGCTTCATTACTACCCTCCACATAGCATGCTAAGCGGTAAATAAAAATGCGACAGTGGACATGGAGTGTGACTCGTGGTGAGTGCCTGATGGACAATAAGGATCAGCGCTTTACTAACAGAATGTCTGAACCATACAAATTTTAGATAACACGTAGTGACATATTTGGGATAACAATGCAGAAAAAAATACATAACAATAAAATTCAATAATATTCAACAGTAACTAGCAAATGATCTTAAAGTTAAAGTCAATATTATGAATTCATATAAACTATAAGATCTACCTGGACATGCAGAAGTTAAGCAAACATGAAAAGTGAAATATGAAATAACAAAAATGAAAAACAACAACAAAAAGACAAAACAAAGAATTAAGGCTAAGAGAAAAATCTAGAAGAAATGCATAGCAATGATATGCTGCCCGGTACAAAAACCTGGAATGAAAAAAACCCAGTGGTACAAAAAAAAACCAGGAACATACTCCTAATTGATGTGATTGAATGCAGCGAATTGTGCTCGGAGGATAAGAGCTAAACTAAGTCTATTAAGTTCACTACTCACAGTGTTACATTGACAAGCGTTCATCGCAACGATCTCTTATAAATTTTCATTTCCACCCTTGAAACTGTAGGTAACCGCAAAGCGTTAAAACTGTCACCTGAAACAGAAACAAATGTGCCAGTTATGCTAGCATAATTTTCCAACAAAAGCAAAATATTTCATTCTCAAACTAAGACAAGACTACTAAAAGACAAAATCAACGAAAACACTGCATTTTAAAATTATGCATTATCTGAAAGCAGTTTAAGTGGAGATACATTTGTGAATTTTATCTTTCAGCTATCACCTAATAACTTGTTTCCCTTCTTTTTTGGGGGCTGATCTAAGAAGCAATGAATTCAATATGCCTTGGCAGCTGGTTCAATAGGAGTTTTGTGGGATGAAGGCTTTTCCTCTCATTTTTTGCAACCACTGGAAATACTCCTGGCCCCAGTTGTTCCAAAGGTGGATAACACTATTCACTGGATAAATCTCTGTCTATTGCATAGCACAATAATATTGTAATAAATGCTTACATACCTGAATTTTCTGACCCCAAAATCCTGAAAGATTGCTACCCCACTCTAGTAACTCTTATAAAAATGGAACCCCATAATAGTCAATCCAGCAACACATACATACATGTTTTTTATTTGAAGTCTTATACAATAAATAGTATATCAACTATTTCCAACTAACTAAAATTACAAACCACAATACCCAGTAGCCTACTAGGAAGGTCCCCCCCCCCCCCCCCCCCCCCGCCAAGGGGTTCAGAGCACTGGTCTCTTTCTGAGTTGCCCCAAGCCTCTGTTTCAAAGCAAGGCTAAGAGCAAAGCCATACTTATGAAAATGATTTTTATTCCAATGCAAATAAAACTCAGGGATTTTTACAAGAAAGGTTTTGCACTTAGCCTTTGAAAGTGAGAGGTTTTGGAACTCGGAAAGGGACTATTCTTCTTAGTAGAGCACAGGCTTAAGTGTTGCATGCCGGGGTTACCTTTAAATACATCACAATACCACTATACTTCCAAAACTGTGGAAAGTCCTAAACTTGTGCTCTAAGAAAAAAATTGAATGGAACCCAGGGCTCTGAAATCCAGGGTACCCAGCGTATGATTTCTAGGGAAAAAATTTGATTTTCCAGTCACCAAGGAGCAAAAGTTATGTGCCAGGGACCACCTGGTGCCGCTAGAGTCCTACCTTCTGTCCTCCTTGATTGCGTTATTATACTCACTCTCTATTTCTTGCAGTTTGTTTGCTACAATGTAGATGCTCTACCTTTGCAAGCATTGGGACCAGTAGGGAAAATGTTAGCATATTTAGAATCCAATTATTTGAAAGCATTAAGACTTGGGTGAGTACTTGAAACGTCACTCAAACTGTATTTTTAGCAGGGCTCTCACGTGTGCAAAGCGTGCACAGCAAGCACCATATAGATAGAAAATTTGGTTATCTATGCATCCGAGAAATTATGGTAGTGATTTGTAGTCATGTGACCATCCGTCCATCCGTCTGTACCACAGGCATACCAATGTAAAATAAGTCAATCAACAGGTGCGCCAATCAAATGCAACTCCAGGCTTTTTTGGATGGAAATCACATGGCCACCCGCATCTTGTGAAGCAGAGACAATTATTAAAGAGTCATTAAAGACAAAACAGAAAGCGGAAATTGTTTCTGCCTCCTTGTTGTCTAAAGTATTGATTTTAGCCTACATTAATGTCCACAAATTTGGAAATTATATAGAGAAAGAGAAAGACATAGAAAAGAAGAAAGTAGTTGACAGGATAGAGAAGCTCAATAAGAAAAAGAGCAACAGAGAGAGCCAGAGTGAGAGATAAAAAACAAAGGAGATGAGTTTCATTGGAAGACCAACATAAAAATTTTGCAGTGGCAGTGACAAAATGAGAAAATTATGCTAGTGCTCAGCATGGGTGAAAATGAGGGGCAATGAAAAAATAGTGAACAGGAATATAAGCAACAAATTTTGGGGGGAGCATATACGACATTTTCTTCATAAAATGTGTAACTAGAAAGTTTCACGTTGCAACAACGACAGCAAAGAAGTGTACAAAAAAGTGTGCTGCACGTGAAAAGTTCTTGACTGTTTATCTAATAATTAATTTTTATCTAAAATAGACCTATTTTTTTTTTGGCAGTTCTTGTTTCCATTACTGTTTAGCATTACACAATTTCATTTTTTGAGTGAAGTAAAA
>NC_133210.1:17842545-17995045 GCF_958299795.1 Porites lutea
CTGCTCCCAGGGTACCCATCATTTTGTACGCTAAAATGGTCTCAAATTAGACCCACACCTTCGTCCCTGTCCTTTTTCCTGTGTTAGTGTAAACTAGACACCAGTACATACCCAGGGGCCCCACTCACATATTTTAATGACGGGGGGGTCCGAAGGATTTTTTTGGGTCTGACATTTTGGCCAAAAGGGATTTTTTTCTATGAAAGACGCTGGGATTTTTTTGGGTCGTGAAAACAACACAGGGATTTTTTGGGGTATTGTATTTTTCATCAGCTCAAATCAACAATAACATAAGTGCAATTTACTGCTTGTGTGGTATTACGGGATATTTCTGAGATGGAAATCTATGTGAAAAGTAATTACCGGCACTCCGCGCGCATCTAATCCCTAGAGAAATATTCGATAGGTCACGTAATTCAAAGCCTTTCAAGCCAGTCATCAAGACCACAATGGAAACACTGTATACAAAGTGAACATTTTATGAATTAGATGTTTACCCGCTGATATATATCTATTATCAAATGATCACATTGCTATGTAAAAACAAAGGCAGGGAAAACTGATTTTGTAAACTAAACTCAAACCGGTAGTTAATGCTGTTGAGTTCCAGCAAGAGCTAAGAGGTCCAGTCAGTTGTGATCCCATTTTTGTTGTATGAAGAAGTTCTCTTGAAAATATTAGTAACATAACATTGTCTGTCCACCTTTTGAGATATCAGTTGCACAAAAACATGGTGAAGAGTCTGATGCCACGAGGTCTGTTACATTGGGATGTTTCGGTACAATAGCAAGCAAAGAATGTGCTAAGGACAAGACATGCTGTAGATGCCATAATGAATATCTTCCTGTAAAGTTGCCGCAGAAGATAGGATGAAGAGACACTATAACAGTCATGCGAGCTTTTTGTATTTGCTTTTGTATAGTTTTGTTTTTGACTAAAACCAAAGTTGAAGTTGACATGTTTTAGCTTTCCAGAAGATAAGTAATAAAATTTGCTGATGCAAAAACACTGAGGGATTTTTTAAGGTATGCTAAAAAAAGTAGGGATTTTTTTGGGTAGACAAATTCTGAAGTTGGGATTTTTTTGGCTATAAAATATGAACCTCTGTCGGACCCCCCCGTCATTAAAATATGTGAGTGGGGCCCCTGGGAGTACATATTAGTAGACCCAGGTACGTCTTGAATTAACACTCCTGGGTGGATACTTACCATCTTTGTTGCTCCCTTGCTATGATGGCAACCATTGTAGCAGAATGCAAAAATTTAGTGAAAATATCCTATAAATAAGTTCTTTTTTCAATGTAATATAGTCAACGCATGTAAGTGAAATGCAAAAAGGAACAGAACTTGGCTGCCACTTTCCAAATTTACTATGGTACTTTGGAGAGTACCGACAAATTATGCATGAGGGCTGAAGAAAGCATTCATTACTAAATTCAAGTATTTCTAGATATGTAAACCTTCCGCTTTCATACCGTATCGAAACAGAACTGACGTCAGAGGAAAACCACGGCAAAAAGGCGTCAAAAGGTTGTTTATGTGATTTAAGCGGGACTTGAAAATGTGCTACATGTAGAGAGTCACGAAAAATCACCGGGAGGGAACTGGAAACCACAAAAACAAAAACCTCGCTTCCATTCTTCTTTCTAGCTATTTTCTTCGTGCGTCTGCCATGTTTTCTTACTAGAAAGTTTTAGTGCAAAATGGCGAGAGATTTTGAGAATTCTTCCTCTAGGAGAGACAGAAGTCCATCTCCAAGACATGAACACAGGAGAACTCGGTATCCTCGTTCAAAATCACGCTCAAAATCGAGAAGTCGGAGCCGAAGCAGGGAAAGAAGCGGAAGCCGTGAACGTTTTCGGTACGTGCATTGCTATCTCATTTATAGTTTAACCTATCACTCCTAATTTTTGCAGATTCTTCGCGAATCCTACAGTAATTTGTAGAATTATGAAGTGTAAAGAGAAGCGAGAATCCAGGCCACTTTGAAGCTGTGGCCTTGGATGAGTGTCATGATAAAGTATCGGGGTATCCAATCGATGGAATCGATGATCGGAAAACCAATCGATCAATCGATATCAATCGATGAAATCAGTTAGTTGGTCTCGATTGGTATCAGCCAATCGATGATCAATCAATGACCACACAAAAATTGTTCATCAATTGCTATCGACTGACACAGCAACCTTGAACAGACATCACTCATGCTACCTGTGATGGGCTCCCGATGCTACCTGAAGCCCTGGGGATGAAATAAAGGTAAAACAATTTCAACCCAGTCTTCTCAACGCAAAGGATATATCCCGTTGCACATGTACTCAAATAACCCACTTGCCCATCATTGCCTTTCCGTTTCATCCGGAGTATTCAATTGATGGAAATCGATGATCAGAAAACCAATCAATAACCACACGAGTGGTCATCGATTATCAATATCAATCAATTAATTGATATTGACTGGCATTGACTGATATCGATTTCATCGATTGGATACCCCGGGTAAAGTGCATGATCATGCATTCATTCCGAACGCTCGTTTCGTCACGACTGTTTACATATATGTTTTTATTATATAAACACCAGTGAAATACCAGGTGAGATTTTGTACGAAAGCATGATATCTTAATTCACATGTGAAGAGATCACCGTTGCTATGACAACATAATAAATTGCTTCTTTCACAGGAAAAAGCTATTAAAGTGCTGTAGCGGTGTGTGACTGCCATCTTGAATCACCTAACATCTTTCATACATGTAGGTTCATACATTGAGTACTCACCTCAGACCATTTTGGAAAGTGGTTCTTACTTGTTATTCATTCTGTGTGGTCTTCATAGACATAATAAGATAACTTTATCCCTGTTTCTTAGAAGAAGGGGCCCTGGAGCTCCCCAAGTAAAAAATCTGGTAAAGACACTGAAACCGCTATAACAACATCAGCTGCATTAGCATTTCAGTAGTACAATGTATGCTATTATTATTATAATTAATTTTGTCAGGCATCACAGACACAAGAGAAGGCTCACCCCAGAAAGCTTTATGGACAAGTAAGTTAATTCTCTTGCATTTTTTCACTACTTTTTCTATAATTTGAAATTTATTAAAATAATAATAAGGACATGTAACATACCTGTTTGGATTTTGTCCTTTAAACTTTTTCTCCCTTCCTTCCTTGTTGGGTGGTCATCCACTGGCTCAAGTTACATGTAGGACCAATTTGAATGCTGAGCATATTGCACATACAGGTCAGAGCAAACACATGTGCTAGCTGCAACACCGTGGCAAAACGCACTGTGCATGAGCACAAAATTTAACATCCGGTCAGCTTTTTATTTCCAGTCTAGTATATAAACCAATTGCACAAGCAAAACATTGCCGTCGCGCCAAGTTTAAAAGCAAAAAGGGAGAAACAGACAAAAAAGGGGGCAAAAAAATCACGTCAGTCGATAGCTGATATATTTTTCTAGTGTCAAACTTTTGCACCACATGGTTATCTGGTTGCACCAACGCTTAAAATAATGTTTGAAGTTTGTAGGTCGCGAGTGCTCCACAAGACGAATTTGTTTTTACTGGCTTTCTTGCATGCTACTGGTTTAGCATTAGTTAATAAGGCGATAACTAAGAAAAGAATAGCAATACTTATTAATGAAATTACGTCATTATTATCATTAACACTAGGAACAGGAAATAAAAGTTTAGTCCGTTCAATAATTTTTTTTTATTATCAGAGAAAACAAGAACTCAAAACAAAAGATGGGCGGGATTTAATAAAAACCTTGACTTTGATGACTGCAGCCACGAATATCCGCAGCTTTCGGTACTGGGAAACTAAACATGCTTAAAATGTACTTCATTCAAGAAAATGCCTAGTTAATTCTTACTGTGCTTAATAGCAATTCAATAGAAAAATGCTGTTTCTATAGAAACTGTAACGACAGAAAAGAGACGTAATTTACTGCCATTACCCCTCTGCAGTACTTATAGCTCAGTGTCTGAAGGGGCTGGAAAAATGACTGAAACAAATAAATCAAATAATGTGCATGTACCATAAAAAGTTTAAGAGGCATTAGTCAAACAATATAAAATGTTCAAACCTATGGCAGACGATTGGAACTCAGAACTACTGAGGACAACTCCAGCTAGTAGTCGCAGCCGGACTTAAATGCAAAGATTTTCTTTGTTTCAAGTCCAATGCCTTAATCTCATGGCCATGATCACAACACCTACCAAATGTTTCTCTTGTTTTGTCACAGGCGTAGGAAAGCACGTGAAGCAATCAGTGCTTCAGGAGTCATTGAAGTTTGGGGTCTCTCTCCTAGAGAACCACCTCCTGAGTAAGGAGAGTTTAATCTGTTCTTTACAAGAATAAGCAGTTACAGTTAACTACATGTATAATTTTTCGGGAGGAAACCAACTCTAGGAACACAAGTCTTCTGAACAGGGCTCCCCCTTTGGGATAAACATCCCCCTACTACTTCCCCCTCCCTTCTTTAGTTTCTTGTGCATATGCTGAATTTTTGAGGTTAATATACACTCAGTGTATACTTTTATATCTTTTGTAAAAGGGTTTAAAAGTTCTGGGCTGGCACTAAGGGTGACAGGATTTTCCCTGGCTACCATTATCATGAGCCTTGGCTATTTTCATAGGAGGCAAAAGGAAAATAAAACCAAAAGAAAATTCCAAACCATTCAATTCAGGGCTGCCTACCGATAAAATACTTGCTTATACCCAGCAACTTGAAATCTTGGTGACAGCCCAGAAATTTACATTTATAAGTTCCTATAATTAGCAATAATTAATGAATGAGGCTGAGTATCTTATGAAGAGTTATGGAGATCGAGGAGGGTGTTACGGCCTTGACCGATAACACTTAACTGTATTTGAAACTTTATTTGAAAATTCTTGGAGGCCATGTTTAAAAACTTTACTTTGACCAAGCTCACCCTCTCCAACCACTCCTTACTGCTTGCCATAGAATTTCTGCTTCACTTTGATACATGTACATGGAAGCTGAAAAAATCTTATTCACACATAATATTGTCAAATTGTATTGACAGCTCTGATGAGGAGATGAGAACTGCAGTATCAAATGGAATAAAGAATAAACGTGAGTACATTTGACCTTACATAGTGATTGAAGAATGGTAATCATACTGACTGGTGTCTTAGCAAAATAAACAAACCTTTAAGTGCATTGGAACTTAAAGCTTACAGTGTACATCTGGCCAGCTTCTGTAACAGGGGAAAATAGCATCATTTGTGGCTTCATTGTAGCTCAGCCTTTTCAAATAAGGGGAAAAGTAAAACTGAGTGGGTTATGTTGTTGTCACATGATGTCATGGCGGCCATATTGATGTATCAAAACAATGAAAGGTGACCATGTTGGGGACCATTATGTCTGTGGGATTAATTTCTTTTCTTCTGCAAAAAGTTTCTTTCTTTTCTAAGGAAGTTGCTTATCCATTATCTATTTGCCACAACAAATTTGTCATGTTGCCTTGACAAATCACAAGTACAATGCGAACCAATGCATGGAACTTTACATTACATTGCATTTAGTTTTTGATTGATGTGCTTGGTGCTGTTTCCTGAACACAGTTTCCTAACGAAACTTGAGATTAACCCCTTAAGTCCCAATGGTGACCAACATCCATTTTCTCCTAACAATATTCATACCTTGTCAAGAGATTTGGTTATGAGAGTTAATAAAATGATCATCTAAGAGAAAATGCTTTGATCTTTTATCAAATTCTCAACACATTCTTAAAGGAAATATATAGAGATTAGTTTGGAGAATTTGTATCTGGATATTGGGGCTTAAAGGGTTAAGTGCTAATTTTCTGCAAAGGATTCTTCCATGCTCTTTTAGCTTCATGTTTTTTGTCAGTCCATCTCCAATTGAGTTATTGGTCATAACATGCATGAAGATCCTCCATTATTGTGGAAATGGTTGCAGAAAATTTGCTCCTTATTCTACAGGACCTTCTAGATGGTCTTTGATCCAAAATTGGACATACTGATTGAGGGTTGAAATCCTCACCTGAGATATCAAATGACCCAGTCATTATGTAAACACTATATTATGAAATCAAAAAATCATCCTGGTATGAAACTCGTGCTGGTGCATGTTTTCTCATGTAAACACTCCCTAATGTTCCTTCCCTTCCAATCCGTGAGTGAATGACAGAGACTTGTAAGGTGGTTCTAACTTTTGAGTCTCCAGATGAAATGCTACGGTGTGACGATTCAATTGAAATCTTTTCAGCAATAGGATTTCATGATACACTGTGTTCTTTTGTTTTTCTTTTTTTCTTTTGGAAATTGTGTTGAAATTTGACTCTGGTCACAATTGGGATTGAAATGGTTAAGACGCTCAGGACAAACTCAAGTGATGTTGTATTGTATCAGGGCAAAGAGGCCAAAAACCACACCCTGTGTAGCAACTTGTTTCCTTTTTAGCTCCACTCTCAGCTGATACTTTTATTACATTGACACTCGTTACATGTAGGTGTTTTAGCTGATAGTGAAAGTGAAGATGAGAGCAGCGAAGATGAAAAAAGGAGAAAAAAGGAGAAGAAGTCCAGCAAGAAAAAGAAAAGAAAATCACGTCATAAAAAGAAAAGGTGACTGGAACCCTTAACCTATACCAGAGCTAGTTCAGCTAAATTTTGCTACCCGATACTAGAGTAAACTCCCCAAATCCCCCCTATCCTAGAGTAGCTGTTTCCCTAGTCTAGATAAAATCGTCAATCAACTGATCAGTTTCCTGAAAAATGATACCCTTTTCTAGACCCAAAATTTAATGTTCTGATTTATATACCCTATTCTAGAGTAAACTGCTTGAAAACCATACCCTTCACAGTGGCACATAGAGACCTATATAGCCCATATATGGCAGTACCCCCCCCCCCCGGATGTAGAGTCAGTTGTACAGCTTGCCATTTGAGCAAGCTGTAATTTACAATCTGTACTATAGCATGTACTAGCCCAAGAGTCATTTTAACCAGTCTGAAAAAAAAATTGATTAGCAGGATTGATTACAGTTCTTCTGAATTTTAACTTTAAAATCCTGATAGCAAAATCCACTAGCCCTGGGCTAATCCGACATGCCTTTCTTTGCTCGCTGAATCTGTGGTTCCGAAAAGTATCCATACTCACCCTCTGGCAGTCATTGGAATTTACGAGGGGTAGCAGTCTAATACACTAGAGTTTTTAAAGAAAATGATGACCCTATTGAAGTGGAATTTCTCGAGAGGAATGGGTAGCGGTCAAACCATTAAACCCTGTAGGTGAGAGTATGGATATTTTCTGGACCAGCTTATTGTAACATGCTGGTAATATTGGAAAAAGTAGTTGAGCGCTTTTGTTTTACGTTTCGTGATACATTGTATTATTTTTATCTTTCCAGCAAAAAGCATCGCAAAAGGAGGACGAGGCATAAGTCAAGCTCGGAAAGTGAAGATGAATCTGAAGGTATTCAGTGTGGTATTCGTTCCGCCCGGACGACAGTCGATTCACCCGATGACAAATAACACTTTACAACACAGCGTATCAGAAATGTTTTTTAGTTAAGCTTGTATTCTACTACTGCGATTGCTAAAAAGAGTCAAGCGATCTCGATGGTCACATTCGAGAAATACTATAAGATTGTAAATAAAACTTAACTCTAAATGTACCGCCTCAGCGATCGCAACGATCGCTTAACGTCGATCTTTGATATATTTTGTGTGATATGCAGTCACTGTAGTTCACGCTTATTCCATTTTTTCAAATAAAAATCTGGCGAGTCGACTTACATCCGGGCGAAACGACCTGCTACCTTTAGTTAGAGGTTTTTAAAAATAGCTGTATAACAAAATGGCAACGTTGTTGCAGCCCCATCGTTTGTTGGGGACGCGAATTTTATGTCATGAATTTAGAAAACTTTCATATGCCCTATTCATTTTAACATACACATACAAAATATATGTTTCAAACAAATTTTCTTACTTGAAAATGATGTGAACTGCGTGCTTACAATATACTGCAGCGCTAACGCAGAGACCATGGGTTCGAATCCCGTGGAAGTCCCGAAATTTTTTCCGTTTTATTTGCAATTGCTTAAATAGCAATTACCACAGTGACGATCATATCTTCAATTTAAATTTTCTTACTCTTTCTTAATGCATATAGGATTTG
The DNA here is from genome assembly GCF_958299795.1 of Porites lutea. Classification (NCBI taxonomy): domain Eukaryota; kingdom Metazoa; phylum Cnidaria; class Anthozoa; order Scleractinia; family Poritidae; genus Porites; species Porites lutea. Next base: position 17,850,723 of record NC_133210.1, read on the forward strand.
ATTTCATAAGAAAATTTCCCTCAGCACACTGCAACACATCATAGCCAGTTTTAGAACCCGTTTCGTGCAGGTCTGTACTTATTAAGGGAGGTACTTATTGCAGCAAAAAGTTGTAAACTAATTTATCGGAGTCAGAAATTGTAAAATCTTTAAAAAAATCATTGAGCTATGGTGATTTACTCGACGGTCTTTTGGTGTCTTTTTCTTCACAGAAGGAGATGCTGATGTCGAGTGGCAAGAGGCCTGGATTGAAAAGAAGAAAGGTTGGTATCGTTAGTGTAGTTGTACAATGGACTTTGTAAGCATTTGTATCCTTTCCTCCGACTTAAAACTTAAAATGACAAGCAATTTATTTGTCAGAGAATTCTAATTTTAACGCCACAGACTAAAGTTTGCAACATCTTTAAATACATAAAGCCTTTGTCATTCACCACTTTCACATTGCCCATAATACACCTTTCTTACCCCACCCCCACCCCCCCCCCCCTCCGCAAAAAAAGTTTGCATACGACTTATTGTTTTCAATCTCTTCTTAGTATTAGTCGTCCCAAGGGAAGATAAAGGCAATGCTTTTTGGGGGAGTAGGGGTAAACAAGGTGTATTATAGGCAATGTGATATAATGGTGAATTCTGAAGCTCAGCGCGGAGGGCAGTTGCTTACAACGACTGTCGTTCTGTCAAACTCTTTCTTTTAACACCAGACATTTTCAATTACGTCCCTGATGAAGGATAAGGGTGAAAAGGGCGAGTTTTTCGCCCCCTTCCAAACTGAAGGCCTTTTCACAGATCAATTCTGAAGCTGCTTTAAATTGGAAAGCTTTATTCGTGGCACGCACTGCTCAGTTTATATTTATTTGACTGTTTGATTCTTAGACCAACTCAAAGAAGCTGATAATGGCGTTATAGGACCTGTACCACTGGTACAAGATGCAGCAAATCAGGATATCAGAGAGTAAGGGCAATTTAAATTTAAAACTAACGCGATTTAGAGAGAGTGACTCTCGGCCGTTTAGATTATCATGCGTTTCTGGGGAACTGCCCATCTACCCCTCCCTTAAGCCAACTTGTTGCCCTAAGTGAGAAGTAAGTGTTGATGTTGGCTTAGGAGAGGGGTAGGTGGGCAGTTTCCCAGAAATGTATAATGACCCTTATCGGATCATCATACGTATATCTTCGCTCACTTTTAACGTATCGCCTTTAAACTTGGTAAACTTGGGGAGTTTCCTAATTTTAAGGTGCTATTTCCAGCAGTGTCAATGGATATTCGCCGACTAGTCTTAAACAAAACTCGAAAAAAACCTTAGGGGTAAAGGTGTATCAGAATGTGCTTCACAAAGTCGCGTAATTTCAAAGACGTTTTTACGGTGGGCAAATGGATGTGAAAGAAATGTGTCTTAACACGAACCCAGCTACTTTGTGCTTTGTAACAAGCGGACAGAGACAGACTGAAAACGGTCGAGAAAAAATGGTGACGTAATGTTGTGAGACTGAGGCCTACTAGAGCTCTGTGCTATTTCTCCCATCTTACGCGGCGCAGGGTAAACACAAAACCTTCTTTATTCGTCCAGTCTTCGGTAACGAGCCTGCGATCTCTGCCCCACAGACCACTAATTAAAACCAAACTAACCCTACAGAATGAGCTGACACTGTTGTTTTGCTTTCCGCTTAACTTGTTCCTTTGTTATCAGCTTTGGTGGTGCGCTGTTGCCCGGTGAAGGTGAAGCTATGGCCCAGTATGTCAAGGAGGGTAAAAGAATTCCTCGTCGTGGTGAAATTGGCCTCACCAGTGATGAAATTGCCACTTTTGAATCCTCTGGCTTCGTTATGAGCGGAAGCAGGTTTGAATCCTTGTTTTGTGTTAGGCATATAAGACCTTTATATAAATAATTAATACGTTTCTGTTTAAAACCCAAAGATTTTCTCCGTATTTTGGCGTTGTGCCCTCACAAAAAAAATTACAAACAGACGTTTTCGAAAACGCTTGAAATTTTCTGGGTTTTTTTTGTTACTTTAATGTTGACGGGTAAAAAGAAAGGTTCTCGAAAACGCCGACATAACTACTCATACGCTACATGTTAATTTTAACAAGGGAACAGACGAGAGCGAAGCGTTTCTGACGAAAAGAAGCTCAATATTTGGAAAAAATGAACAGATAGTACATTAACTGGTATTTTTTACAACCTTGCCCATGTTCCACTTACTAGAAAATGAGAACTTAGCAAAAAAAGAATAACAAACGCCTTGGACTTTAGTCCGCGAAGAGCACATGTCGGAGCAAACGAAAACGTACCGTCAGATGTGCGTTTTTAATGGCTGATTGTGGACGGAGACGGTTTTTAAGCATTATGACGATCATGGCAACGGAAAAGTCACATTATGCTCGGAAATAATCGTGTCCATGATTATTTTGACGGTGTAAATTGAGCTTAAACCTCGGCCACAATTTTAATTTCTTAATTATGTAATGTTTTAAGACAGGTTTCTTCGATTATCATCATTATTGTCATTTTGTATGAATGGATGTATGTATTTATTTTATTTTCTATTCTCTCTTAAGACATCGTCGTATGGAAGCCGTCCGTCTGAGAAAAGAAAACCAGATTTATAGCGCTGATGAGAAGTAAGTTATTTTGTGTCTATTTACCCTTTTAAAAAATTTGTTTGTCGCATACAGGTATATACGACGTGCAGTTAAGCATCACTTTAGACGATGCGTTTATGAGTTTACAGTTGTACTTGTAGTCCAGGTAAAACCGCAAAATAAGGGCAATTTTGTGAAAGCTACTACCGTGCGGTATAGCTATTTGATAATGTACAGGTGGTTCTAACTTTTGTATCTGTGTACGAAATACTTGAGTGTGACCATTCAAATGAAAGCTACTGATCGTTACCTTCCTTTGTTGCTTTTTATTATGCTGTACATGGTGGTTCTCACTTTTCCAAATTTTGGAGTGTGTGGATGAAATCCTGTGGAGTGTCCATTCAAATAAAAGTTACTGAGTAGTACTTACCTCTGGTGCTATGTTTTATGCTGCACGCGGAAGTTCTAACTTTTCAAGTCTCTGGACGATATACTAAAGTGTGACCATTCCGTGAAAGCTACCTAGCAGACCTTCCTTGCGTTTCCAATTTTATCAAGCTTTGAATACAAAATGGTAAGGAATATTGATTTCTCATTTCCTTATCTTTCTCTCTTAGACGAGCATTGGCCATGTTTAATTACGAAGAAAGATCAAAGAGAGAGAACAAGATATTATCCGACTTCCGAGAGATGATTCACCAAAAAATCAACAACAAGAAATGAACTGTAAACCATAATTTTCCATTCGTACACCTTCTGTCATCTCCCATCCTGCATATTGAATTTATTAGTATTAGTATTAATATTAATATTATTATTATTATTATTATTATTATTATTTTAATTTAACTGTCGGACAGCAAACAGCTAAAATTGTACAGCGAACTGGTTTACAGTTCAGTTAGCAACAACGACGGCGACGGCGACGGCTACGGCTACGAAAACGTCACTTAAAAAGTGAATTGGCGCAACTTCAAACTTTATCTCACTTATTCCAACTCGTTCAGTCCGTCAAATGTTGGCAAATTTTTCTGGAGTTGAATTCTAAAAGACTGTATCAAAGTTCAGGAAAAGAAAAAGAAAGTCGTTGTCTTGTGTTCACGTTCTCGACAAAACGTGAAATTAGGCACTTTCAGGTTCTAGTGCAGCCACGGCAAAGGAGTGAAGAAAAAAGCCTGATGCAAGTGCAAAGTTTTGTTTTGCCAATCAAAACCTATTGCTTTTTTCCGTTCTCGTTGCCTTCACCTTAGTCGTTGCTTAAGGTCTCTATTCTAAGTCGGAGAAGGAGGATGCATCCATTATCGTAGGCATGACGACGTTAGTACGTTAACTCCAGCTGTACTCTTTAATAGGCCATTTCCGAGTTGTCCTAAGCCTCTATTTCAAAGCGAGGCTAAGTGCGAAGCCATTAATGTGAAAAATATTTTTTATTCTCATGCAAATAACAGGAAAGGTGGTGCACTTAGCCTCTTTTTGGCTTATTATCTTTTGTTCGCGCCCATTTTTGTGGATTTTTTACCTCTTGCCCCGATTGACTACCCCTTAGGTCTACGAGATCGCCCTAAAGCGCGGTCACTAGTCACTAACGAAAGTCATAAGCTTAGAGTTTCTTCTAAGAATCTGGCATCATATATACGTAAAACAGATTGGTTTGATTTTTACGTTCGTTAAGCTAGCATCCTAGAAGAGAAACCTGTTTTTAGGTCTCTTCGTGAAGCGCTTTTTTTATCTCTGTGGTGTTTCTGAATGACCACGTGCTTTGAATATGAAATCCACCCCCGTATTCTCGTCACAAATCTAAATTTCGATTGGTTGAGAGGAGCACTGCTAAAACACTATATTTGCAGAGGAACAAAACCATGCATAGGTAACATGGGAAGGTTACAAAGCTAACGAGAAGACTCATGGGAAGGCCCCAAGGTACTTTGTTCACTTTGTAAATTCTAAGTTCTTGTTTTCTACCACGATGATACTGTTTCCAGTCGTTACACAAGGAACTTCTCCCTGATGCGTGTACTAGCCTATTGTGAACTTATTTTACGTCAATAGACAATGATAGCTGCAATGATTGTATGCACGGGTCGTAAAGCGATGAAATGTAGTATATAATATTCGATTTTCATTTGGTACTTGTAAATGCATATGTTTTAAGTAATAAAGAACCCATAAAAAAACAAAGAGTTCTTGGGGTTGATCAAGTAGTCCGTTGAAGTTTTGGTGCCACTGTACTTGCTGTAGATTAATTACAATAAGAAAAGTATAGTTTGTTTATTCGGTGGATTGGTTAAGTTCCATCACTTGTAAATATATATCTGAAGTAACTCTTCGAGAACAAGAAAATATTATAATACACTTTGTATCACTAAGGTTGATAGTGCAATTGAATTTTAACTTTTGTATGTTCAGTTTTTGTTTTTGTGTTTTTGAGTTTGTCGGCATAGTGACGTAAGACACTGGGTTTGAAACAAACGAAATGACATTTTAATCGAGGATAACATTGCATTGAGCCACTACATTGAGGGTCTCAATGGGGTGGTGGCTTTTACGGTTATCGGCTAAAATTTTGGCTCATTTACGGCTATCGGTTAATTTTTTCCAGTTACGGTTAACAACAAAGTTAAAAATTAATTTCTTTTGTTTCAAGGAGTTAAATATTAATAAACCGGTATTTTTTGTATCTTTAAAGCAAAATAAAGGTCTTAGGATCATCTCGGGATGAAATAAGCCATTCTTTTGCAAAATTTTAACATTTGAAGGACTGTACAGAACGACTGTCTGCCGTTGCCTTGTCCGTAGGCCTCATTCTTCCGCGCGGCTGATGCGTTTCGGGTCACGTGGTCTGAGCGAGTTTTTTTCTCAGATACACCATCGAAATGCCTTGACCGAGATTGCGTGGGAAGACGCCGTAGCGTCAGAGAAAAACAGGGAATTGTTAAATGGAATTTTTGTTTATCGTCGACGTGTTTTACAAAGAGTGACATCTCTGCGTGTTGCTAGTATTTCGAGGGCACGACCTCCTGAAAATCTCAAATATTAATCCCCAGTAAGAAGCCAGATTTTCGCCGTAGAAAAAATTAGTTCTCCGAGAGAGCGGCGGCGGAAATGGAGCCCAGGTCTAGGTGGTCCTAGGTCAACACCTAAAAGCTAGGTGCTTGGCCTGACCTGCGTACGAGGTCAAAGTAGCCGGGAAATAAAAACGCAACCATAAGTGAGTTTAGCACCTTCCTTAAAATTAACAAATCTAGGGAACGATTTCTTTTACGGTTAACTCTTTCTTACCCTATTTACGGCTAACGGTTAAAATTTTTCAATTTTTACGGCTATCGACTAAATTTTTGGCCGTTTTACGCCTATCGGTTAACCCCATTGAGACCCTCTACATTGAGACTAGCAGCCTAATACCCATGATGCTCTCGGACTCGCTAAACCCTAGAAACTATCCTTCGAGTACCCAGCTATTTCTTACACTAGGCGCAGGTGAAATGTGGCGAGTAGAGGTCGCTTTTCCGCCTTGCTGCTACTTCCCAAGCTGAGGAGGATCCAGGATTTAGTGGCGGGGGCGGGGGGGGGGGGGGGGGTTCGGATAAATAGTCCCCGGAAAGGCAATTTCCAGGGTTTTAAAGGATAATTGTAGGTTGCCACACGCCTTTGAAACGACCCCTTTTTTAGCTGTTTTAATCATGGACTACTTCTTAAAAATTTACAACAATCGAGACCAATAACAAATATAGATCTTAAATAACGTGTGGGTATTTAACCCTCATTTTAGGCTGCTATGCTATCAATTCAACGGAAAATGATGATGGAGGACTACAACAACGAGACTGGAAATAGGCTAGCTATTTTCTAATTGTTCCAAGCTTCTGTTTTAAAACGAGGTCGACGAGGCAAATTGAGACCGGAAGCCTTTCAAGAAAATTCATTTTCACAGATGTCTCGTCGCTCAGCGGGAGGGTTGAAGATTTCTCTTCCCATGATAGTTTAACTTCTGGTAATTTATGCTGGCACTTGTTTTCACGTGGTTTAAATGTTACGCTAGTCTTTTAACTGTTTTTTCTTCGGTTAATTCTTCGAGGTATCTAATATGTTTTCTATAATCAACGAAGTTTCTTGAAGTTGTTACCAGAGACCTTAAAAGAGAATATTCTACTATATATTAAGTTTGTACAACATTTAGGTACTGGAATCGCTTTATTGCAGCACAAGCACCAATTTCTAATTAAAAGGGCACTATATCGGTAAGGTGTGAATCGATTTCAAGACCAATCCATTTCCGAGCTTATTAACCTATCACCTGTCGTTAAAGAAGAGAGGGGGCGTTTTAATTTTTCTGCTCGTTTTTGAATGGTCATCAACCATTTTTGCACTTGGCGGTGCAGTCCATAAGCGATCTTTGAAGTTACCATCATTTTTTTTACTTACATTACTCACAGTGATGTGAACCTGTAATATATACAACAAAGTCGAGAAAAATTTCCCTTCATGAATTCGCCTAATAATTATATGAACAGTTGATTGGCAATTAGATCGAGATGAAAATCATTGAGGAATGCTGAATGTCCAACAGAGCTGATGACATTGTTGTATACGGACAGACAACTGAGGAGTATGTAGAAATCTTGTGACATTGCTAGATCGATTACAGGAAAGAAACCTAACCCTTATCAAGGACAAGTGCAAGATTGGAATGAATCAAATTGTTTTCATTGGACTGATTTTAAGTGAGCATGGCTTGGAACCAACAGAGGAAAAGGTCAGAGCAGTTCGTGAAACAGAGCACCCGGCTTATCAGTTTCAGCTCAAGGTTCTTGCCAAATTTTGCGACAACCGCAGAACCACTACGAAAGTTGACACGACAAGACACCAAGTGGCAGCAGGAAAGAGAGGAAAATGAAGCGTTTGAGGCATTAAAGAATCAGTTAACTGAGGCGTCAATGATGGCCCACTACGACAAGAACGCTCCAACTGAGATAGTAACCGATTCGACCAAGTCGGACTTGGGGCAATACCCAGGGTCGTAACCAGGTATATGGGATCAGGGATCACAGTCACGGGATCGGGATCATAGACCCGGGATCCCGGGTCACAAGTCATGGGATCAGGATCAGCCATTTTTTGTGTGTGTCTTTGAGGGATCAGGGATCGAGCTTTTCAGATACTTCATTATTAATGAGAAACTAGACTACTTCGTTCAGCAAGGAAAAAGACCTCTTTTCAGGTATATTGAAAAAGCTTAAACCTCGCTTTATAATATTTTTGCCCTTCCGTCATGCAATCAGCAGTTTTAAAGCTTACCTTACTCGTATTTTATGGTTGACGTCCAGCGGTTTTACTAAAAACAAGGGTTTGGCTGGGGTGCTCAGTCTCGCAGGCTCATAAAACCTGGTCACATATTGCATTTACGCGCGCATTTGCGGTTTCCGCTGTGTCGGACTCTCGAAGAAGAGCAAGGTGGGCAAGTCAAGGAAAAGAAGTCGAGAACGACGGTATGAAAATCTAACTACTATTTTGCAATTTTTACCACACTCTTGCCATATTTTTCTGTTCAGATCATGGTTGTAAAATGCCGTGCGCAAATTGAAGGCCACTGTTGTTTATATTTCCAGATCACGTTCCTATTCTTGGTCGCCAGCGAGAGAACAGAGAGAACGGTCACAGCGATCAGCGAGCCGAACGCGATCTTCGAGCCGGCTAGTTAAGTGTTCTACTAATTCCTCTATTCAGCTTGATAAATTATTCGACATTAGGTTCTCATAGAAACACTGTAATTTCTCACGCGGTTATGGCTTCAAAAACCGTGACAAGGTCTTCACTATTCTGTTGCAATCTGCAACTGTGTCAGAAGGAGTAAATAGAGTAATAGAGAACAATGCATCAGATACATTGTCCTTGCCGGCCCTCAAAGGACATTTTTATTAACGAAGATCTCGGAAATCTCAGTCGAAAAGATCTCGTTCGCCGAATCGTCATCACAGACATGAAATGCATCAACGACCAAGGTAAAGCTAATTCGTTATTTGTAAATCTGATACCCTGAGGTGCATGTAAAAGTCACGCGGGCGAGTACATTACCACATTGTCACTAAGTGTCAGCAAGTATATCACTGAGTACTATCGCAGATATCAAGCAAGCGAATAAGCGAAAATATCGTGGGCAGTGGGGAAATGAAACGCTAAATGCACATCCTCGACCTTTAGATCAGTGTTTAGATACTGTTCATCCTGGTAACCAAAGTATTTTAAACGTGCTTTACTTCTGTCCAGTTTTTTCGAAGCCCTTGACCATCACTTTCATGCTAACAATCTATACCATGCTGCAGGAAGGCCACATTGACGATATGACAGCCAAATGGCTATCCCTAACGCCTAATCCTCCGCGTATCCCTATTTTCTACACACTTACAAAGATTCACAAACCGACGCCTGTCGGTGTACAGACATTGTAAGAAATACCTTGGGCGCCAGGCGGTGACCCCTGCTAACACCACGCCTCCTGTGAAGACAACAACCATGCCAACGACGCCTTGGAGGGACCTTGCAGTAGATTTGATGGATCCACTGTCAACAGGAGAGAGCTTACTTGTCACTGTCGATTATTATAGCCGATGGACTGAGGTGGATGTTTTTTAATTGTTCGAAACACAACTAGGGGTAGGTCATAAAGTGTCTAGAGAAGCACTTCACCCGCCACGGGATTCCAGAGACACTACGGACAGACAATGGTCAAATCAGGTAAGTCATGAGATGGAGGAATTCTTGGATAAGCTGCGGATCAAGCATAAGAGGACTATTCCTTTGTGGCCTAGAGCAAATGGAGAGGAGGAGCGACAAAACAAGTCACTGCTTAAGGCAATGCGTGTTGCCCATGCTGAAGGGAAACCATGGCAACGAGAATTGCAGAAAGATTTGTTAGCTTACAGACTAACACCTCACTGTAAAACCGGTGTCAGCCCTGCAGAGCTGTTGTATGGAAGGAGAATCCAAACCAAACTGCCATAGTTTGAAAGCACTGAGGAGGGAGAGAGACCTGGGGTAGATGTAATGATTGTATATTGGGCTGCCTGTGTAATTGGTGCTTGTAATGCATTGTAGATGTGGGCGAGTGTGAGAATTCAACATGGCCGACTGAAACGTGTTGTTTCCTGAGAGTATAATCCACCACCATCGAGGACTGGTCTGGCGTTCGGACATTGCAATTACTAGTTGACCTAGTTACTGGCATGCATTCTTATTAGCGGTTTTATTGTTTCCCAAATTATCTGCAGTCTTTTGTTAAACTGTAACCTTTCTAATCTTCATGTATTTTCTTCTATAGAACTAATCTGTTATTATGTGTTATAAGTTGTCATAGCCATTGTGTACTCTTCTTACATTAATACTTTATATTCATATATAAATTTAACTATTTTAGACTTCCTTAATAGCGTGGTAATTGCGTTTCCCCCTTCTCTTTCTTTCTTTTTTATGTGAGCTCTTTTCTGTGCTACAGATCTTTCTGACCTGTAATTTATTTCTATTCGTACCCCGCATACCCACACTGTATATTTCAACTGTAAGTACTTTCCTTAATATACATGCGAGTTACTAGAGTGCCTCCTCGGGATTTCGCCTTCTGGGCGAAATCACTGCGGGGGCAATGATCCGAAAAAGACGAAAAACTATGCGAGCTATAAACAGCCAGAAAACTTATCCCTAGGACGACCTTATCGCACTATGAAAAGTGATCCACGAACCACGTCGCAACAAAGGGCGGAATGAAATTAAATTGATTGCTCATTCAGTGGCCCATTATTGAAGGAATAACAGTTGTTGGAAACACCTCAAAAATGCCGTGCTTAGTTCATTTGTCTGGCAAGATATTTATTATATGCCAGGTGTGCAGTTTTTCTAATACAGAGGAAATGGAAACGCCGTTTTGGGGACCACGGAAATAAGCGCTGAAACTTATTTAACAAATGAGGAGGGACCCACAATAAAAGGGAGATTAAGCAATCACCACGACGACGGTGACGACAGGTTAAAAATCCAAGTTAATTTTGATTTAGTAAAATAACAAGTTGCAAAAATCTCGATGAATTCACATGAATTTAAAAAGAACTTGTCCGTGAAAAGAATATCGGAAAAGAAATGCAAGAATTTATTTGACTAATAATCTACATTCTCAAACAAATCAAAACAACATCAACTAAGTTTTAACAAACAGCGCTTAGGCCTCGGATCCAGACAGACATGCTTTTAAAACACATTTTTCTTGTGGATTTGCCTTCCATCCACGCTTATCCGACTAAAACTGTGACAGAAAACGTAACTTTTGAAAACGCTCTCCAGGGTGAAAACGCTCACTGCGCTTTTCATTAATTAACAAATAAAGCTTCGGTAAAATGGGCAACAAAAACGTGCAACTTTCTTTTGCAAGATTGCTGCAAAACGAGTTGAAGAGCAATGTTGAGCGTTTTAGCACAATCAACAACCCTCACCCCGTCAACAACCTGATTTGTTGCAAGACAGGTTCGGTGTGGGTGGTAAAACGCGCTACATCGCTATTCAACTCGTTTTGCAGCAATGTTGCCAGACAAATTTTTTTTTATTGCCCGTTTTACCGAACCTTGACACAAACTCTGACCGTTAAAAGCCAGCTTCAAATGCGTTTTTCGATGCCGCCAATAATAATTTCGATCACAAGCATCGAATCTTGAAACACAGAAAAGGCAAAGCGGATTGAAATTCACCAATCAATCATCACAAACCATGGCCTTTTGAACTTGATAAAGTAAAGTTCTTTTTCTAAGAGGTTCGCTAAGATGTTTGACGGCAGCGTTAGTTGGCTTTGAACTTCAGTTTTCACGTTTTTTTTGAAAAGCGCGAGTAAATAGGCTGGCTCTCCCTAGTGAAGAAAAAAATTTTCGAAAACGATGACGTCAAAGTATCCGATCTGATCGCTGAAACCTTGCCCAGCGATCAGAACAGGTACGTGTGGTCGCGAATTTTTTGAAAACAGAATTAATTCCTTTGGAAGAAAGAAATAACTAAGGCCTAGGCCAAACGCCGAACTTTTCATAAGACGAACCAAACTTACTGAGTTAGGTTCATGAAAAGTTCGAAGTCTGGCTCAGTTAAGTTTGGATCGTCCAACACGTTCTATTCGTCTGCTTAAGACGAATAGAATGTCTGAACATTGTCTACGGGACAAACGTCGATCTTCACATGCGACGAACTAAACTAATAGATTAAAAAGTTGAATAAGAATGTATATTAAGCCTCACTCGGGAGAAAATTTATAAAAATTGCGTTATAATCTGATTCAGTTAATTGGTTCGACGCGTCCTAAGTTCGACTTCTGACCCAAGAGACGATCTTAACTTAATTTAGGTCGACCCAAATTAGAGTTTAGTTCGTCCCATGAAAAGTTCAACGTTTGGCCAAGGCCTAATACTTGTGGAAAGGGTCGTAAAGAAACATTCTTTCCACCTTCATGACAGAATTATTTTATTTTGTCACGTGTTGGCTATACATTACCCACACCCCCCACATTTTAAATAGAAAGTTCGGTGTATATTATCATTCATTTGCTTGCCAGAACGTTTCATTGTACTCAAAATGCCTCGTTGTTTTCTTCTTGAATTGCTCGACATTTTCGTAGTTGACTCTTAACCCAGTCAGAAAACTGAAATTCTGAACCGTCACTATACGATGAGCCTGTGACAGAATTAGTTTCTCTTTTGCTTGCTGTCCATTTATCCCATCCTTCATTTTCCCAGTCATAACTATCATTACTTCTGCCATATTCTTGAATTTCATCATAAGCATCGTCTTTAGATGTCTGTTCACGGTTCAAGGTCCGATCTGAGAACTGTTCCTGATGTCCAGACTCTTCTTCTGACACTTGATCAAAACAACCTACCATCGAGCTTAACGTCATCTTTTGTACATAGGGCCGGTGAATCCTTTTAAAAAGAGGGTCGCCCTCTTGCCCTTGAATTTCACGGCATATTTGCACCTGTTGGTTTGCCCATTGTGTGAACTGAAATGTTGGTGTCTCGGAAAACTCAGATTCTTTACAAGGACTATCTTCAGTGAAGTTTACATCATGAGTTTCTTTGTATTTTGATTTTGCATCTCTTTTCCCATGAGAAAAATCATCACAACTTGCATTTGTACAAAGGCTACATTGAACTGATTGTTCATTTTGAATTTCTCTGCACTTAGCTATTTGATCTTTTTTCCACTGAGAAAAATCCCAGCTACTTGAGGCAGTAAATGGACTATCGGTATAATCATAACAACTTTCGTCTTGCACTTCCTTGCATTTAGCTATCTGAACTTGTTTCCACTGAGAAAAATCACAGCTTCTTGCAGCTCTAGAATGGTTACCGGTATTTTCATCACAGATTTCATCTTGAATTTCCTTGCATTTTGCTATTTGATCTTTTTTCCACTGAGAAAAATCCCAGCTACATGAAGCTGCGGTAAATGGACTACCGGTATATTCATCAAAGCTTTTGTCTTGAATTTCCTTGCATTTAGCTATTTGATCTTTTTTCCATTGAGAGAAATCAAATGATGGACTCATTTCACTTTCCACTGGTAATGACTGGGTCTCTTCTTTAAGGATGCATAGAGGTAAATTATCACCACTTTTCAAAGTGCGGCATTTCTTGCGTGGAGGGCCAGAAGAAGCAATCACAAAGTCACTGTCTTCAAATAACCTACCCTGCTTTGCTGAGTTAGTTTCAAGACACTCCCAAAAGTCTTCAAAAGACTCATCCAATTGCGATATCCCACTGACGTTCAAATCATTGGAGCAATCCACTTCTTTTTCTTGATTAGAAGGTGCTTCTGTCAAATACCCTGTGAAACAAAAAAAATATTTTGACCCAGATGTACTAATATCAATGGCATTATTACAACTAGATCAACCACCACATGAGGGTTAGCTTAGTTTGTAGACAGCCACCTTCAGAGAGGGATGTTGAGGATTTCGATCCCTGGGTTGTACATTGTACTAATACTCAGGGCCCAGCTGTTTGCAAAATAATTTCCCCAAGAAAGGACCCTGGAAACAAGGTAAGTTTCTCAAAGAAAAATTTTTATCATAACCCAGAGTCAACTTTTAGTTTATATTACAGGCCTTGAAATAATGGCCAGTCAACAGACACTGTCCAGCCAGAATGGCGACTTGACCAGCGAAAAACTTCACGCGCAGGTCATGTTGAACAATCGTGCACATGCTTGTTCTTAGATAAACGGTCAAATTTTTACCTGTAACTCTTAGATTTTGTCTCCTTGTAAAAACACAATCACGTTCACCAATGGAAAATTACACAAGGACTGGTTAACCTTTTTTCCCAATAATATGACAGGTCAGAAACAAGACTTGACCGAGCAAAAAATAATATCTTTGAATGGTTGTTGTGTCTGCAACCTTTTGAAGATTATTTTGAGCCCTGGGATTCTTGTTGTTTTGTTCAAAAAGATTTTTTATTTTAATTATAAATAGTTATTTTATAATAACAGCTGAGTCCAAACATCAAATTGTAGGAAAAAAGCAATTTGAAGGAATATGCTCTTGTAAGCACTCAGATATGAATTTAAATTTGATACTACCATAAGTTATCTTTAACCTTTATTGAGCAACAGCTAGGGTCTAAAAACAACTGAGAAAGAAGGTAGAATAAGACACCGCATTTGCCCTGTAAAATGGCTTGACCTGCTACATTGCTACCTTAAAGGTGAGGCGCCTGTTAGTATTGTTGCTTTAAGAGCAGTGAAAATTTAGGGTGTTGCTTTTAAGCAAATATGGTACACTACATGCAAACCTACAGAGGATAGTGGGTGGTATACATATACATGTAGAGTATTTTGATATCTTTACATCAACAAGACAACATGCTTGAAATTTTAAAGGGATTCCATAGGGGGAGAAAGGGGTGGGGGGGGGGGGGTGACTTCCCCATAAAAATAATGGCAGTGCTACATATAGTAGGGCAAGTTTGAAAGTGCACCCTTAGCAGATAAAAGGATCTTGTTTAATTTTGTGGGCAAGGCTCAAATTTATTTTAACCCCTGGGTGGTGCTGCAACTGATTTAGTCAATCAGTAACAGAAGTCTTTGCCTCATTTTCATTGGCTTAGGGTGCTAAAAATGCCTTTAACTAAAAGGTACAACCTACCAAGTGAGGGTACATGTAAAAATGGTCATTTAAGGTTTTGGCAATGGGCTTCAAAAAATCCAACCGACCTTTGCAATGACCATTGTTGCAAAGGTCAGGTTCCCGGTCAAGCCTGAATTTTTTCAGTTTCTCTTTTAATTGAGGAACTTTCAACTTTCAAAACTTTTCTTTTGTTTCCTTGAATTTGGCATACTTGAGAAAGAAACTGTATAAATTGAGTTAGATCTTTGTTAAGCATGCACTCCATGTTGACAGGAAACAGTTTCAAACCCAGGCCTAGTGGCAATGCACTTGGTACGGCAGCCTTTGTCACTACCATAGGTTTATCAATAACTGGATGCCTGCTCTTCAAAAACTAGTTTGATGAGAGAAGACAAGATTGACTACATGTAGTTCAGAAGTTCAGGCAGCCCTGTTTAAACCAGTACAAATACACAACTCGGATCTCCTTTAAGGTATGAAGGGTATCCCTGTTACTTTAATTCCGCTCCCATCCCCCAGGGTCAAAGGTGAGTTTGATTTTATACCCTCCTAGTAATAGGCTAATAAGGATGTGCCACTGAATGGGGTCCTATTTTCACGACTAGGTTGACTTTTATTTGGTTACACTTCCGAAAGATGGGTGTAGCATCCATATATACACACACATACATCTCTGCGCACAGCTGAAATCTGGAAAATATATATTTTTTATTCCCCGAAAGCATTTTGATTGATAAATGTTTCACATTATGTTGTCTTTACCCATCTAAAGGGTAGACATCTCACCCTTTGATTATAACCTTCTTGATGGCGTCACTGTTTTACCTTTTTTCGTAAACATTGCACCTTACCCCACAACAATAGAGATGTAAATCAAACAACAAATTATTGCATTTTCCTTCATATTTTTTTAACTGAAAATGTCCTGGGGAAAATGTGGGAAATGACATTTCTGGGCCCCCTAAATTTGCCCCTGGATCCCCCTAGTTTGCAGTACATGTACCAATGTTTCTTTCAGTGCATAAACCTTCAAAACCTCACCCTATGCCCCTGAAAGAGTTACTAGAATTGGGTCGCACATTTTCCGCATTTTGAGATTAAGAAAAATTTTGTTTCTAGGAATTTTAAAAAATGTGTGAATTCATTTTAGGATGACTGACCTACTAGGCTATGTAAACCAAAAGTGGCAAAGTAAATTCCATTTGCCCAAAAGTGACAGAGACAGGGTCTATAATTGGCCACAGATTAGACTATAATGGGGTAGGGGGTAAGGTTTCTGAGAGGCCAGCGGCTTCAATAAACCCAGCAAAAATTGACCCAAGTACCGCCACCCCCTCCCCCCCCCCCGCCCCGACCCCTGGCGTGCTGGTATCGCGGAGAAGCAGTGAGGGGAGACAGTAACTGGATGCAAACGATTGCAATTTATAAATATTATTCCATTATTCTTGCATCTTATTAACTTACCGGTATCAGAGGTATTTTCCTTTTGTTTTCTCTTGACTGAAATTTTCGCCGGCAGTTTTCCCTTCAAGCAGCCAGCTCGTTCTGAAACACCTTCCAGAATTTTACCACGCCTGGAATCTTTTGAATAAGTTTCTGACCTAAAGTATTTATTAATTTTAGTCTGCTTAGCACTTTGTAACTTCTTTCTTGATCTTGGGGATAGCGGAGAGCTCGAAACTCGAATGTCGAGCCCGTTGCTTCGCTTAGCAGACGCACGTAACAAAAACTTCTGTTTTGATTTCTTTGCTTTTCCACTCTTTTGCAGAGGAAGCTGAGTTGATCTTTTTTCTTTCGTAGAAAGCCATAGCCCGCAACCTTCTGCTCGACACGACATTAATTTAAGCATAAAGAAGTCGGAAAAGAATACGAAATGCAGAAGAAGACGCTTGCAACATCATGGAACAAAACCGAACAAAACTACTATTCCAAATGGCGCGCCAAAGGAAGCCTCGCTTTCATCATACCGCTTGACTTAAGTAGGGGACCCTGGGGTTGCAAACGATCCAACGTAAAAAGTAAGCTCTAAAATATAATTGCAAATATCTCTAGCTACTCTTTTATCAAAGAAAAAAGTAAATTAAAATATTTGCCATAATCCTCTTTTACAGGTAAACTAGAGGTACAGAATGTATAATCTCTTCTGTCAGAGTTGCGATCTCCATCCCATGGGTCTCCCCTGATGTTTTGGTAAATCTCGCAAAAGGCACGATCTGAGGCATCGATCGATGATGGTGGTACCCAGCAGGTATATTCCTTATCGAACGAGGAATTTTAAGCTTGTTTAAGCTTCCGATTCGTTGCATTGGCCTCTGCAAACAGGGTCGTAAGATGGCGAGTAGTGGCGAGACAAAAAAACATCGTTCGCCGGTGAATATTATTTCAGTGGACATTGGCACCACAACGATTTCGTGTCATCATTTCGACCAGTCTGGGATCTCTGTTTACCAAACATCGAGAAAGGTCAGCAAAATAATAGCTCATTCAAAGTTAGATTTCACTTTACAAAGTCGGCGTAAGCATGATTTGTGTTTGTCAACGTTTCTCTCTTTTAAGAAAGCGCAGATGAAAAATTTTCAGTCTCTGAAAGATTCTTGCTTTTCCGATCCAAATTCATGCCCAAACTACCAAGGCCTGACTTTTTTGATTACCCAGCTGATCGGGTCGAAGAAATCAGTGAAGAAATAGGCACAATTTAAACCGTACAGTTACGATGTTTGATCGGTTAAAATTTTGTGCTATTAAATCTAAAATGACATTGAAGTACATGTAAGCTTATACAGAAAGCTTGTTTCTCTTTCTAGTAGTTTGCTCATTAATTTCTCAGAATTCAGTCAGACTGATTCTTCAAAGAAAGAGTTCAAATGAACGGTGACAACTGAAGGAAGTTTAATAAGAAATTTAGTAGCTTAGTGACCGACATCTTCTGTTCGCAATGGGGCATATCGCAGTCGACTTTCTTGATATTGGTCATTAAGTAGATCTATGTAGCGGTTATTTTATGCAAATTCAAAAAAGGAAGAAACAAGATTTGTCCTTTGTGCCATTAATATTTTATAAACTACGATGTGTTTCTATAAATGGGACTGATGTCTTGACCGTTTGAAGATGCTTTTTGCTAATTCAAGTTGTCTTATAATTGAGCTCATACTCATTCTTTCAAAGAGAGTTTTTTTCAATATTCAGAGGTTTATTTTATTAGCTTCATCAGAAAATGATAAGGATATGCTAATGAGGCAGAAAATGTACAGTTTTGTAAACAAGGATTCGCCTATAGGTGGTGGACTAGAGATGCCTACACTAAGTATACAAGTGAGGGAAGGGGTGTGGGTCTGGGATATGGAAAAAAGGGCCCACCATTTTATTGGTGTATTAAATAAAATTTAATGTCATGCCTATGAGGCGTGTAGGGTTCAAGCAGTGTTTAAGGGGTTCCCGGGCTTCCTCTCCACCACTTTACTATTTGTATAAGAGTTATCACAGAGTTATGACTGGGGATGAAAATCTTCCCTTGCTCTCATGAACATTCACATTGACTAGAATATTGACAAAATTGCTAGTGGCATCTCTGTTTGAAAACACCTGGGCTTTCTGTGGCTTGTTAACCTTCTGTCACCAAATAATATTGGAAAGTGCGAATCCTAGGAAAAATGCAAAGAAAATGAAAATAACACTTTCAGTCACTATTTATCCAGTGTCCTAAATGTGCTTATGTATACCATCCATGTCTTTGCATGACCTATCCTAGTCGACTTCAGTCTCTTTTACTATTAAATATTACTCCCTTTCTTATGATAATATGTTGTTACTAAGTTATTTAAATATTGCTAACAGGTTAAACTCCTCCATCCCCAGCCTGGATGGGTTGAGATTGACCCTCAAGTGTTATGGGAACAGTTTGTTGATGTTATAACAGAAGTCTTGGAAGGTATTGCAGGCAGGGTAAAATTGTAAATTATTGCCAGTGGTTTTTAAAAACTTGGGCTTTTTATATTGCTAATTATCTTTCTTGATAAAATGTTTGGGATCAGTATACATGTAAGATTCTTGGAAACTGCCAACCTACCCCTCCCCTAACCCAACATTTTACCCTTAGTGAGAGAGCAGTATTTTTTAGATTCTGGGAAACTGCTCACCTACCTCTCCCTTAACCCAATCTTTGCCTGGCCCTCCCCCCATTTAAGTTAGAATTTAGTGTAAACATTGGTTTAGTGGGTATGTGGGTATGTAGGTGTGCATTTCCTCAGACATTTTACTGGATGATTCACAATGTTAATGATTTTCAATGTGGAGATACATGTAACTGACTCATTTTTTGCGGTTAAAGCATCAAATCTTCATGCAGAGGATGTCACAGCCCTGGGTATTTCCACCATGAGAGGCACTTTTATAACATGGGACAGGTAACATTAATACTAGTATTCTTTTTAACTTTATTAGTCTCTCTTGCGTAAGCAGTGAGACTCATAATCTGCAAGCTGCCCTTTTTCTTCTTCATATTAAGGACACAAAAGGGCGGTTGGGGTCCCAGGTATTCCTTGTGGAGACCGTGGAAACTGGGAATAAGAATCGTTGCGTGACCGAAGCCACACATGTTTTGCAAAGAAAGCTTAGGAAAGAATATTAAATGTGATTTTAGAGCTTTTCCTGAACTGCGGTCGGTCCACGAATTCTATCACTTGAAAGGGTTTTTTAATAACTTTGGAACAAGTGAACCGTTCACTGGTTGAAAAAAAAAAAGAACAAGAAGAATTCTTTTTTTATTAATCTTAATAAGCAAAGGCAATAACTGGTGTAAATAGTATTGTATGCAAATGAGCCTTGTGATGAGCATGCAGTTTATTTTTGGCGATGATTGAAATGATGTGCCATGTTCTCATCATGGTGTAATTTCTCTCAAATAGAGGCCCTTGAATTTTCGTGTAATAATTATACACGTGTATCAAACCTGTGACCGCGGACGTATCTCTGATCGTTGCTGACACGCATACTAAATCAATTCGGAAACAAATCTTCAAATGCGATATAAAAAGTAAATATAAGAATACTCTACCATTGATAAAGTAGGATGTGAAAAACCTTTAGTGGGTATATCCTGTTTCGTCTGAAATTAATCGCCTCCACATTTCTTATGTAATCTTCAAGCACACAAGCAAGACTAAACGCCAATATTAAGAGCATTCTTGTTTACCATCAAACGTATTTGAAAGTTTAGATATTTTATCGTCTATATTTCACATACATGAACAGTTGGCCCCCTCCATGGTTTTTTCAACTTTTGACATGGACCAGTTAGGGAAAATCCGTCGACAGACACACCTCTGGAAAAAGCGCCTTAAAATGAGTTACAATTGCCAAGTTTGAAAGTGATATGTCTAAGGTGAGCGAAGATGTAGGTCCACAAAGTTGCGAAAATTTACAGATGTTTGTATGGTGGAGCACAAGTTTAGATGCCCCCACCATATACAAACATCTGTAAAATTGTGCAACTTTGAGGAGCTTATATCTTTGTTAGTTTTCAACACTTAACTTTTCCAGCAGAGTTGATGGATTTTCTCTAATTTGTCCATGCCAAAAGTTGAAAAAAATGTGGAAAGTCTATTATTATGTATAGTGATAGTCATGCCTTTTTTTATAATTGTTCCTTTTTTAGGCAAACTGGCCGGCCATATCACAACTTCATCACCTGGCAAGACTTAAGGTCACATAATTATGTTGAGAGCTGGAATAAATCACTTACCCTTAAGGTCAGAGAAAGGATCTTAACTTATTATTGACAGTAAATGTAATTTAATTATGTTGAGAAATGGAATAAATCACTTTTATTTAACAACATGAGCGCATGTTGGATATGAGATGGTAAATAGCCAACGAGGCATGTAGCGCTGAGTTGGCTTTTTACCATCTGATATCGTGACTTCATTTGTCATTGCCGTTATGGCATTTTCCAGTATTTCTTATACTGCATCGTTAGAAAGCTCACAAAATCTATTTTTTCCATCACTTTGTCCTAGAGAAAGTAAATGATTTGCCTCCTGCAGGAAATTTTCGCTTGGCAACACTTAGCATAATTTTTTCCCATATAAGGACAAACTAAGGTATAAGAGATGATAATAACTGAGATTGAATGAACCAATCAGAATACTAGAAATGCATTATCCAAGGCTGACAATTTAATAATACCTGCATACTCAAGGTCAGGCATGTCTAATGCTCCTAAAAAAATGTTTTCAGCAAATTTTTCTAGCCTTGGGTAAATTGACTAGGTAAATATATGGCTTTAATGTTTAAAGAAACAAATACAGAACTTCCCTTTTGATATATGAATGATAACTGGTTGCTGTGCAAAAACAAAGCTTGAATGCCGGAATGTTATTTACAAAGCGAAACGAAAATAGAGCCTGATCTCAGGTTATTGCTGTTCCAGGTAAAAAATGTTAAATGTCATAAGCCCTTTTTCCACCCAGCAATATCATAAAAATTGTAGTTATAGTTAGTTTAAAAAGGTTCATTAACCCATTTGCCCCTGGAAATTTTGCCGAAAAACATGTTTAAAGCTAGTCCAGCAGTTTTCTGCTCACTGTCGTGCTATAAAGAGCTATGGTGTCCTTGATTGAATTGTGCTCATTCTGGTATGGTTTGAAAGATCTCTTCACTCTGCACAAGTTAGCAGACAAAGTTGTCCTTGACCATTAAAACTGATGACATCACAAGCAGTAGAAGGGATGTGGATTTGCACGGGTGGTTATGGGCAACTCAGGGGCAAATGGGTTAAAAATATTAACCCTCTGCAAATTATTGCTTACAGAAAATTTGCTATTGTGTGAAGATATGAACTCACTTGCCTCTCTGTTTGTTTCAGAGTCTGAATGTTGGTTCTAAATTTCTTCACATGATTTCAAGACAAAAGAA
Source organism: Porites lutea (assembly GCF_958299795.1). Taxonomy (NCBI): domain Eukaryota; kingdom Metazoa; phylum Cnidaria; class Anthozoa; order Scleractinia; family Poritidae; genus Porites; species Porites lutea. Next base: position 17,872,367 of record NC_133210.1, read on the forward strand.
ATACCTTGCTGGAAGTGTAATTAGTTTTTCAACACAGCATGTAAGTGACTTCCAGTCTATAAAAGTGGATCCTAATTGAATGTTGTTTCATCTGTGGTATATGTATTCTTTGAACAGGCTGTCACATGTGAAGCTTTCTTTCATTAAATTAAAAAGAGGTCTTAGTCATGGCTTAGTTTTTAAGATTTTTGGTTGACAGAGGTCAAGATAATTGAATGTTATTAATTTAACTTCTTTTTGTTGCATTTTTAGACATCAATAAGACTCCATTGGTTACTAAAAAGTCATCCTGAAGTAAGTGTTTGCATGCAGTATTATATATTATCGTACAGCATTAGCTGGGTTCATATGATGGGGTTTTTTCTTTTTTTCAGGGGATTAGGGACAGGGCATGACCTCAGGCTAGGGTTCATATTTCGTCTTATCTTCTTGTGTATTCAATTATGTCTTATGCAACATTTAAAGTTAAAAAAAAACATGTTGTTTTATTTTTAACCCCTACATATAAGCTTGTGGGATTGGGTGCCCTGTTGCCCTGCATTGAAAATGCAAATCCAAACCCACAGCAAAATGATTATTACCTCACTTGCCTGCCACACTCCTCCCTCATACCCCTTCTTATCCGACAACGCATAACAAGGAAGCCAAACTTGCTCCTCACTTCATAAAGATCTGCAAACATCTAAATAAACGATTGCTGCCCTGTGTAGCAATATCTTCATTAGTTTTCTGCCTATCACTCAACTAGTTAAAAGAGGAAAAAAAACTGTTGAAGGGTCAATTTATTAATCAACACCTTCTTCCTTTCAGTTGGCTAAAAAGGCAGATGTTGGTGTGCTCGCATTTGGTACTATTGACTCCTGGTTAGTCTGGAAACTTACAAGAGGTAAGTAATTAAATTCTTTACAAGTGTAAATGTAGGTTGACAAGTGACGCCAACCCAAAAGGAAACAAGAATGGTAGATACATGTACATTAATTTGAAATTCATATGCCTGTTTGTATATCTCTCATTGTAATGTAAAGAAGGGAAAGATAATTCCACTGTTCATGTGTAACGGGGTGCTAAGAAAATTAAATTTCCAGCTTGCGTGGCAGGCATTTTATAGGGAAGAGGGAAGGAGAAGAGCGAAGGCGCGTTAGGAGAAAAACTTTCTTGCACACTGATAAAAAGGTCTGGGTAAAGGTGTGCAGAAACCAAGGAGGCCTTATGGAGAGACTTTAACTTGAATTTTGTAGCTTGACGAACTTAGTAGTATTATCGCATCCCCCCCACCAAACCCCTGGATGGGATACTAGTCTATCCGGGTTTACCCCAGCGGTATGTCGCTAGTACCCATTTATGTACCCTACCTTGCAGTAAAGCGTGCCAGGCACAAGAAAGGGAGTGGGAGGGGGGGCGGGGGAGGAGGAGAGGAAAAGGAGGAGGAATCCCTTTCCTTCCCTCCCCGATCCCCTCTCCCTTTTTCCCTCGAAGCCTGCCACGCAGACTGATATCCGGGCAGTTCATGCGTTGGATAGCACTATCCACCGGACAAATCTCTACCCAGTGGATTAGTACTATGGAAACCAATTACGTCATCCACTTAATAGAGGTTTCGTGAATAGCGTTACCCACCTTTCAAACAACTGGGCCCCGGGTAAGGAGAGATGTAGTAAAGCAAAGTCTCCTGTGAAGGGTAACAACTTAACGCCAAGGCTTGAATACGGACCTTTAAATGTGATGTTTGAGGTATTACCCCGTTATCAGTCACTACGCCTTTACTTTTGCATATCGAATGGGATGCACAACAGGTACAAATATGCGTAGAAACTAGATAAATTATTCATCTTCCGTTGTGACTGACATCTTGTGTAATGATTGTTTTTCCAAAGGACAGCTTCACGTCACAGATTACTCCAATGCAAGCAGCACAGGAATGTTTGATCCTTTCGTTGTGAGTGATAATTTTATAGTTTTTGGACATTAGACACGGTAAAAACAGTGAAACCTGTATTCACAGCTTATTAATTTAGCGGACCCCATATTAAGTGGACATCTTTTTTTAAGCGGATGAATAGCTCAGAATGTGTCAAACGTTTCTTCCCATAGTTTTCAGTAAACGGACACCTCTATTAAGCGGACAGCAGAAAAGGTGCCGTGGGTGCCCGCCTAAAACAGGTTTCACTGTATGACTTAAAGAACCGTTGGCTAAAATGTCACTTACAAAGTTACCCTGCGAGCAGAGGCTACATTTTCGCCCGCCAGCTCATACCGCGAAAATGTAACCTCTGCTTGCAGGGTATCGCAAAGTAAATTAGCGAGCTGATTCAACTGTCATTTTTCTTCGCTATTGTTCCACATCGTTCAGCTGTCAAATGTTGATGAATTTTTTCTGGGGTTGAATTCTAAAGGCCTGTATCTTAGTTCAGAAAAAGAAAATTGTGTCTGGTCTTCACGTTCATCATATCATAAAACATAAAATTTCGCAGTTTCAAGTCCTAGTCGTGCAAAAAAGTGTGATGCACGTGCGGAGTTGTTCATTTGCTAATCTAACCCTACAGGACAGGCGTCGATGCAAAAGCTCCCTAACTTCGGTCTCGTTTCTTACACTGAGGGAGCTCGTCAATTTGAAGTGCTTTATTCACTAAGGAATAATTTCCTGAGAAGTCGGTTACACTGCGCCAGGAACCAAATAAGGTCAAATATCATTTGCCGAATATGAGCAAGACATAGAGTTTTGACTATCGACTATTTTCAGTCTTTTGAAAACAAAGATATTCTTTTTTTTTTACGACAAAAACTGGTAACGATTTGTTCTTTTTTTGAGAGTGATGGTTAAGTTAATTTTTGAATGGTAATAGCAAGGCGTTTGGCTTTTTGGAACAGACCTAACTTCACAAGAGAACTGCATAAAGAAGTGAGTTGATGACGTTCTCGTTAATATATTTTTTTTGGCAGATGGAGTGGAGTTCAATAATGACCAGCCTACTCGGAGTACCTTTATCAATCTTACCACGAATAGTTGATACAAGGTAGATGATACAGTGAAACTTTTAAAGTGTTTGAAAACTGGAACTGCTGTCCCCAGTATTTCATTGGACTCGGACAAGACGCTTTACCATGGAAAAACCCGATTATTAAAATGAAAAAAAAAAAAATCATGGGTTTCAGCGTTTGACTCCGCCGCATGTCGCATATCTGGAAGTGCTAGTTTAGACCCCACTGCCTTCGCCCTCTCATGTCCGTTTTTAATGAGGAGGACACCCTAAGGATTGAGGTGTATCTGGAGTTACTGTTAAGATTGTGAAAGTAGTTTTAATTTTTAAAAAAAATGACTTTGTAAGGGTAACGCTATTACTGGTAATCCAGTGAGTTTACATTGTGGCCCACAAATACTGAAGGACAGAAACAAAGAATATTGAAATAAACATAAATGTTTTGTGACCAAGAAGTAGAACTAGAGACTACCTTGAACAAATCCAGCTAGCCGTTTGGGGGGGGGGGGGGGGGGGGGGGAGGTGGGTGGGTGGCTTTTGAGGGATTTGAATTCAGGCCCTCCGGATTGCAAGTCCAGCGGTTCACACTCTTTTTTCACATAAGAATGTTGTTTTTCCGACCCAGGCTGAAAATTCTTATTCTTAGATTCTTATTCTTATTCTTATTCTTAATTATAAATTCTAGCTCATGGCATTTCCGCTTTAGACTGTATTGAGGTTTCAATTACCAGTGTTCTTGTTGGTGAAAGGAATAATTCTTTTACGGTTAAGTTAAAAACATAAATTGTTCTATATTTACGGAACTCACAGCCTCAGGTTTATTCTTAAAATATTCTTAAAATTTCGCAAATTTCAGCCTCGATATTCTTATAAAATATATTGTTATAGGAAAGACTGTAACCGCTCAATCCTAATTCTATATGCTGTAAAAGTATCATCTCTCCGGTAGATCATCTACAAAAAGGTTCTTTGTCTACTTTCTGAACAAACCTTACACACATGTGGCGTCTCCTCTGGAATTTGAACCTGGGCCTCATAGCTGGTGGTGACTGGGATGGGGGAAGGGCTCTTCTTATACCCGCGCGTCCCCTACTACCCTCAAATTACGGGATCATTTGTGGTTTCTGGGTAACTGACCACCTACCCCTCCCCTAAGTCGACATCAGCACTTGCTTCTCACTTGAGGCAAAATTGTGACTCAGGGGAGGGGTAGGTGGTCAGTTACCCAGAAACCTCAAATGATAGTCAAATTTACGACTGACAATGCTTGTAAGTTGCAAACAAATTCCTCAAAATTTCGTTTTAATTCATTCGATATTTGTTACCAAGGGAGTCATGAAAAACCAGCGGAGGCTTTTATATGCAATGAACGGCGAGAACGAGCAAAGGAGTCAGAGTAATTTATTGAAATTTCTAATGTAGTTGTGCTGTTTAACTCTCTTCTTTTCATTTTTCTTCTCTTAGCGGAAGAATCTGTGAAAGCCATAAAGATATTTTTGGTGCACCAATTCCTGTGAGGTCTTTGGTAAGCAGCGCTCATTTTTTTTGTCAATGGTCAAGATTGCTTTAGACACAAACCCCGAGTCTTTAAAAAGGTCTGGATGGACGAAGTACGTCGTATTGTGAATGTTAAAGACATTTCTGTTTGCATCATGTTAATGGTCTGTGCTTGTTACCCAACGGTCTGAAATTGTGTGCAATGGAATATGCCACCAGCACTTAAAAATTTTCTCAGTATACAACTTTTTTATCGTTTTTTGTACCATGCCATCGAAAACAATTAGTGCGCCAGACAGACGTGCAGCTCACGATGGAGTCAGAACGGCGCTGGCTATATTTTCTATGGCATAGCATAAATCCTTGTTCAGGACGCAGTCGGGGTTAATTGTTAGATTCGTGTGACCGTATCAGAGTCGACATTGCCCAATATTTGCCACTTTAGAAAAGAGAAAGGAACTGGAGCCGAAATGTGTCCCGCAATTGTGCCTGGGATCGTTACTGGGAAGACGCCAGTCAGTTATTGGCCAATTTTTTTCCCCTGTCCCAAGTAACAATCCCGAAAGTCAACTTGGCCCAGTTTACATCTCATTTCTAAAGTGGCAAATTATCCGATATTTTTGGGTGTTAGCCTGATCCCCCAACGATGTGTCCAAGGTATGCAGGATCGCTACGATCCCTTAACTTCGTTTCAACGATTTTATGGAAGTTAAGTTTTTGTCTGTTTGTTTATTTATTTATTTTTTGATACTCAGCTATAACTGGCTTACCTTTCCATTTAAGGTCGCTGACCAACAGGCCGCTGTGTTTGGCCAGTGTTGTTTCGACGTTGGAGACGTGAATTGTACCATGGGGACTGGATCGTTTATAGATATAAATACTGGTTCCTATCCACACGCTTCTGTGGCAGGTAATTCCAAACTCCGCAACCTACTTTTCACGGGACTGCAATTACTTCGATGACCGCCACATGGCTTTTTTGATTTACGTTATGCGTGATTTAACTCAGAACCTCCAGCTATACAAGATCTTTCAAACCTACATGTAGATATTGAGTGACAATTTTAAAATCAAAGTATAAAAAGGCTACCGTATCATCATTAATCTTCGGTTGTATGAGTTTCACGAAAACTTAAAAGCCGTTTTTCGTTAGTCTGAGTAAACGTCAACTTTTCGTGACGTCACCACTGGTTTTCCCGCGAAATGAATTCTGAGAAACGACTGCAGAAATTCCGTTCTGATGACTTGTCACTACCCAGATCTGGGTAGAAATCATAGCCTGCGTAGCAAACGTTTCCGTTTGGTGTCGGAGCAAAGACGGGATTTTCGGTTTTGGCCGCGCGAAAAATGGAACGAGAGCGACGTTCTTTTATTCGCGCCATTTTTCGCGTGGTCTTTGACTCTCGTTTTTTGTTCCTTGCTCCGAAACCGTGCGGGAACGTTTGTTTCGCAAGCTGGTTCGAGAGGGTTCCGTAAAAAAGTTTGTAAATGAAAATTTTGATCGCATCAAAACAGGTCCTTTTCTTTTTCCCAGGTCTATATCCGCTGGTAGGATGGAAGATAGGAGGAGAAACAGTGTATTTAGCAGAAGGAAACGCTGCAGGGTGTGGTACAGCGATGGAATGGGCTCGACAAATGGGTAAAAACTTGAATTTAAACTTCTTAAACTGAGGGGAACAGGAAAGTTTTTCATTCATATCATTGCTCCACCATTTTCACCGGATGAAAAAAATAGCTGACGTTTCTTCCAGCTCGATTTTTGTGTTCTTGCGACTTATCTAACGTGGAAGTCGCGAACACAAACAGCGAGTTTTCGTTTGGGATACCTCCCCTAACGATATAACCTCAGGAAAATTCACCGACCGAATTTAATAAACTAAGCGAGTTGGAATGATAACTTTGAAAGAAAAAGACTGGAGCGGATTCACTCTTTCGAGACTTTTTAACCGGCGTTGTTGTCGTGACTGCTTGAAAACAAATGCTGGAGATATGAAAATGAGTTTACCTCGGTGTAAAAACCAGAGAATTTGTTTTTTCTTTTCACCTTTTGTTTTTTGTTGTTGTCGTTGTTCTGTTTCCTTGACGTCTTTGTTGTCTTTGTTTTAAGTCACCCCGTGAGTTTTAGAGGTTCTTACATAGGGGACGAGTTTTCGGGTCGCTCTAGTAGAAAATTTCAAGGGGCAACGGAACATTTTGACGGAATGATACAAATATTTGTGTTCCATTTCTTCAAAGCCAATTTTGATAACAGTTTCAGGGCTATCACGGCCGTTTTCGTTAAATGGAACTGTCTTGTGCAATTTAGATGGTAAACGCAATTCTGGAAAAATATTTTCCAGTCCTGAATTTTGGGCTCTTTCTATCCAACCAAAACGTCCGGTTTGAATTTTCGGGCAACTTCCAGTAGCGAACGGAACAGCATTTTCCAAAATCTCCAAAAACGAGGACAATTTGGCGAGGTATACCTTTCCATTAAACCTCGCTCCTGGAATTTTTGGCGGAGCTCTCGCGCGCGAAGCGCGCAGCGGAGCACCATGGGTAAGAAAATGTGGTAAACTACCCATCCGAGAAAATTTGGTAACCACGTGACCGTACACCGACCGCCCGACCGTCCTTCCGCACCACAGGCATACCAATGTAAAATAACTCAATCAACAGGTATGGCAACCCAAATGCAACTCGAGGTTATTTTGACGGGAAATCGCATAGCCACCCGCGTCTTGTAGAGCAGAAACAACTAAAGAGTCAATGAAGAGGTAAAATGGAAATTGGAAATTGTCTCTGTATCCGTGTTTTCTAAAGTGTTAAGCTTAGATTAATTGTTATGTCCACAAATTTGGAATATAGAGCAAGAGAAAAACAGAGAAAGCTCAACGAGAAAAAGGGCGACAGAGATTTAGAGCGAGAGATGAAAAACAAAGGAGACATTTTTTTGTTGGAAGAACAACATGAAAATTTTGTAACGGCGGTGACAAAATGAGAAATGCTAGCGGCCACCAAATGAATGCAAGGTGAAAAAATTAATGAGAAGCAGTGAAAAAAAAGTGAACGAAAAAAACGTGTAACTAAGAAGTTTCTGGAAGTTTCACGTTGTAGTCGTGCAAAAAAACGGCAAAGAAATGTACAAAAAAAGTGTGATGCACGTGCAAAGTTGCTTTTTGCTAATTAGACCTATTGTAAGTTGTTTTTCACCGTTCTCCGGCGTTGCCTTCGCCGCTTAGCATTACATGATTTTGTATTTTGTTTGAACAAACTATAAATATTATCGAGAGCTTCGCTTTTAGCCCTGGCTAAATCTATATATCAGAATTTTCGGTTGAGTGGTTCGCTTTTCCGAAATTCAACAGTTTCCGGAATTTCTGGAAACTTTTCCGGGAAATTTCTGTATCTTTTTCCAAGGGTGGATTCACTTGTAACAAACACGTATAGCTGTCGCATTTGCTTGCTGGAATTGTTTATTGTTTTTGAGCTCAAAACAAAAAATTCCAGCAGGCAAATGCGACCGCTATACGCTTATGTTGCCAATGAATCCACCCTACATTTTCGAAAGTTTTGGTTGAATGGAAAGCGCACTTTGCTTACCATTTGCCCAAACCGTGAACCAACTGGTTTGTCCATGTAAATAGTAAAGAACCGTGCATTTCTAAGGTCATTTTTTGTCAAAAGCGACTCGACTGAAGTTATTTGTGATTACTACATTGTGAAGACGCATCACGTACCTTTCTGAAACTCGCTTGAAACATTCTCCCCCTGAAGTCGAAGCTTCCACACATTAACACACTGAGTCTTTTCCCTCTGCCTTAACCTCAGGACACTCCAACGACCAACACGAGCAGCAAGTTTGACTAAAAAAGACTTCATCTTACCAGTTATTCATTAAGTTGCTTGGCGAACAACAACAAGCCACATGTTTATTTTTCACGTGCAAATTCCGCCAAGGCCTTTCGGAATCATGCCTGTATGCATTTGAAATGAAGGAAAGTTGGTCCGCTGAAAAAAATGTGTGTATGTTTTTGGGAGGCTTAGAAAATTGAACCTTATATATGTGATCTCTTGATGAAAATATGGCATATATGTATACAGATGTAGCCTGTGAGCAAGTTCTCCGGGGTGCTCTGGCGGCGAGGCGGGAAAAGGAAGAAGAGCTTGCAACTTCGTCCCCGGAATTTGAATTCCTCCTCCAATTCCCCTGTGGCTCCCCGTCAACTGAGATGTCAGATTTTCGCCAATCAGTGCGAAGCGGAAACGAGCGCGAATGTAAACTAACATTAAGGCCATTTATACGAGGAAAAATAAGACGCCTCTTACATAAGACGCGTCTTAAATAAGACGCGAACTTTCCGTATAAAAGGCACATTTCGTCTAAAATAAGACGCGGCTTAGCTAAGACGCGTCTTATTAGATAAGACATGCTCGTATAAATGGTACAGTTCGCGTCTTATTTAAGACGCGTCTTATTTTTCCTCTAATAAGAAACACGTGAAAGCACGCGTCAAGGGTAATGACGTCATTACTAATGTCATCTCCGCCAATCAGCATTTCGCATCAACTTTTTCGATGCAGATATTCAAATTCCAGAGACAAAGATAGCCTGAATTTCGTCCGATTGCTTCGAGTCGTTTTCTCCTCTCAGCAAGTTAGAGAGTGATAACGACTCGAAGTAATCGGATGAAATTCAGGTTAGAGACATAGAGCGCTTACCATTTCTATGAAAATCCGGTAATTCCGGGGAGAATTCAAATGGAACGGCTCATTCCGGTGGAAATTTTCCGGAAAAACAGTTACACCTTTCGAGGTATTACATTTTTCCCGTTTTTATCGAAACAGCCGAAATTTCTTGTACCATTGTCTGGTAAACCAGTGCCAGGCTTCCTCTTGAGGCAAAAGGTGATTTGACCCACGCCCACTCGTTATCAGGCGTTTTGCAAATGGTACAACTTTAACCCATTCCTCGTTTCGGAAACTTTTTCAAGTCCAGTACCATTTGTCAGAAATTTTTAACCAAATTTTCTTACTAATGGTAAGGGCTCATAGTTGCAAGCTCTCCTTCCTTTTCCCGCCACGCCCCCAGAGCGCCCTGGTGAGCCAGCTCGCAGGCTAATACAGATGCTTCCTTTCCCAGAAATTTCTGTGACTTTGGCTTTGTCCATACCATGGATAATAGCCTTTCTGTCATCGATGGTCCATGCCGATGCGTTTTCGAAGCGCTGTACTCAGTTTCTTCTCACCAAAAACACATCGAATGTTTCGTGCGCTTTCGTTTTTATTAGTGCTCTCTACGAATATCTACATTCACACTAGAGCCATTTATAGGGGAGAAAAATAAGACGCGTCTTACATAAGTCGAGTCTAAAATAAGACAGGAACTGTATACGAGCTTGTGAAATGGCGCCTAATTTAAGGCTACTGCATCAGACGAATTTTTGACCGGCTAAAAAATTTGATGGGACACTTCGTTCTCAACGGGACCGCTTAATATTTTCGCACTGTTCACACGGAATTGTGAATGGCTGGGCGTCTGAATTTTTGTACGGCTGTTAAAAATGTCGCAAAACAAGTACGTTCGCGATATTTCAAACTTGATTTTCAGGACTCCAGTTCGCATGATTTGTTAAATCTCGGCGAATTATTTTAGAGTTGAGTTGTCCGAGATGTACCAAAAGTGTGAGATGTACATAAAGTATTTACGTTTTTCTTGTTTACGATTTACTTATCCTCCTATTAAAATTAAGACTCCTCTTTTCTTTAAGGTTTTTACGATGATGTGTCGCTGACAAGTGATACGGCATTCTCCGTCGACAGTAAGTCACATTTTTTACAAAAAGTAAAGGCTACTTTTAGACAATTTTCAAAGTTTGTTTTCTTTCATATCTTTAGGCTCAGAGGGTGTTTACTTCGTTCCAGCGTTTAATGGATTGCAGGTGAAGCTTTACTGTAATGTAACGTCACTGAAATATCTCATGTATTTTATCAGAAGCTTGGTGTTATATGCTTCTGATTTTATCTTTAGTCAGTACAATAAGGGTGTATCCTGTCAATCTGGAAACACGTTCAGATTGTTCAATGTTAAGAATTTACAGTTTCCTAGATGCAAATATTCTTATCGGTTTATTTTGCAAGGCAGCTCATATTGAGTATTAAATTTTGCAAGCTGGTTATTTTCGAGCATCGTTGGCTGGCTAGGCCGGCGTTTAGCTGCATATGTTGACCTTAAAGGCAAGATTTCTATGGCTGGTCCACTCTAAAGGAGGTTTTTCCGTATTCATAAATGTTTCGGGTTTTGTACATTTAAAGTATTCAGATTCGCGGACGTTTGTACACATCGGAAAGTCCACGAACATTTATTTGGATGAAAAGTATCCACTTCAGATTCCGGATTCAAACTCTCCAAAACGAATCTGGTACAAAAATGTTTCGGATTCGTGCCGAAATCTCCTCTTTGTTTACCTAGCCTTTAAGGCGCAACCTGTGAGCATGCTCCTTCCGTCTCCTTCGGCTTTCTAGCTCTTTCTTCGTCTTATATACTCCAAAAGAAAGCCTGTATACAGGTTATGTAAGAAGCTGTGGGCTTTGTGCTGAAAATGTTTGTTTGTTTGTTTTTTCATTGCAGGCCCCCATAAACGATAACAAGGCTTGCGTATCGCTGATGGGCATCAAATCGACCACAAAAAAGGCGCATATCGTAAGAGCAATTCTGGAATCAATAGCTTATAGGTGAGCGTCACTCTTTCTGAACCACACAATCACTTCTACTTGACTTGATGGTGAGTTACTTATTTTAGATACCTTGAAGTGTATACACCTCAAAAGCCCATGGGTCGCTTTGCTTATTTGATTTTGGGTTTGTAAAACTTTGCTGATTTATTGAAACAAAGTCTATAGACGCCGCCCAAGGTAACAGGAAAAAAAAAATCACAGAAATCTAGGTAGGTCCGCAATAAGTCCGCAATGTAAGTAACAATCTGATTAATTTAGCATTACTTCTTGGTTTACGTCCACAGGTTTACGCAATTATATGAAACTGTGGTAGACGAGACACATATTCCCCTCATGTCGTCAATCAAGTGAGTATCTCTGAACACAAGAAAGAAAAAAAAATATTATTCGAAAAAAAAGGAACATTTATTAAAGAAGGTTGTGCTGAAAAAAGGACTGTTAGGGAACTTTCTTTTAATGGCCAAACGTTTTGTTCCATCCGGACTGAAACGTTAGGACTACATAACAGCATAAAACACAGTACCACAGGAAAGTACCCCACAGCATCTTTCAGATGATATACGTGTACTGATTACAGGTAGCCATTACGACACCTGAAGGAAGATCACGAGGTAATCCCTATATTAAGACCTCTCCTAACAGAGAAACCACCCAGCCCAGGAAAGGTCGGTAACATCACCGGAGTCTACGTCCCCTACTCTTTTCGAACAGTCGTGTGGGTTCTTTTACATCCCACAAGAACCAGATGAGTGAAAGTGCTTTGAGACGGGACCTACGGCTTTTCGTCCTTATCAGAGAAGACTAGAAAGTCTAACCGTTTGCAGATGTCATTACAAAGACAGCACTTTCTACTCAGTTATTTAAAGATCCTGAGTGTTAGTCCTTCCGGGGTTTGAACCCACGATTTCCCGCTCAGCAGACCGGCGCTCTTCCAACTGAGCTAACCAGGCGGCGGTTAAATGGTCATCTTCAGACTCAACAGATGAATCCACCTTGTGCAGCATAGTAAATAGTACCACAGGAAACTGCCACTCAGTAACTTTCATTAGAATGGTTGACTTGCACTCAAAGATTTCGTCCACTGATTCAAAAGTTAGAACCATCTTGTACACTATGATAAATAGTACCACAGAAAAGTGCTGCTCTGCGACCCTTATTTGAACGATCACGTGCACTTCAGGCAGCACCTCACTTATTTGCTATTCAATAGTTTTCACACAGAATGGTGACGGATGCTTTTAGTTTCATCAGTAGTCTCAAAAATTAAATTTCCTTTTTTACACCAAAGGACAGTAGATTAAATCCGAAAAGCTTTATTTTTGTACGTTCATACATGCGCACTTCAAAAATTCAAACAGGCTCAACATGTGTAACGATCTTTTTTTCAGAGTCGGCGGTGGGATTTCCAACAATGACTTTGTCTTGGAGATAATGAGCAGTTTAACATGTCAAACCATTGACCGCCCCTCACAGACTGACATGTCAACGCTTGGAGCTGCATTCCTTGCAGGACTAGCCGCAGGTATGATCTAATGCTCTCTTCACACTATACTGGAAAGATTTACGTGCTAACACAAAACGTTATCCGGTAGTATAGTATGAACACCTATCCGATATGTGACTCTTCACTTTGGAGATCGGTGCGGAACAGCTTCGCTCCGTTAAATATATTGCGCCGAAATCACAGTTCTTATGTGTGAACAGTAGCCCAACCCGGTATGGTTTGGTGCCGGCGCAAAAGCTATAGTATGAACACCTGTATATCCGATATGTGCATGACTCTTCACTTTAGAGATCGGCGCGGCGTAGCTTCGCTCCTCGCTGAAATCACCGTTCTTTATATGTGTGAACAGAAGCCCTACCCGGTATGGTTTGGTGCCGTCGCAAAAGCTATTCGGTAGTATAGTATGTACACCTATCCGATATGTGACTCTCCAGGTTAGAGATCGGCGCGGCACAGCTTCGCTCCCTTAACTGAATATATTGCACTGAAATCACCGTTCTTATGTGCGAACAGAAGCCCTACCCGGTATGGTTTTTGTGCTGGTGCAAAAGCTATCCAGTAGAACACTGATTGTGGGATATGTTAGCTGGCGAGCAAGCTCTCCATTTCAAGCCTTGAGAGAACGCGCGAGCGAGAGGCGAAGGCTCTCGCTTCTTTCCCGTTCCGCTCAAGCGTGACTTCTTGCGAGTTTTTCAAATCAGGAGAGCTTGTCTGCCGGCTGGGAACATGTGCGAGAGTTATCTCAAATTTTACTTGTTCATTTATTTAATGAGCCATACTGCAAAAAAAGAAAAAAGTTGCTCTTTTGGGGAACCAGCTAGAAGAAGCCAAACTAAATAAAGACATACCTCACAAGCTTTGTACTGTTGGCACCCGTTGCACGCTTTTCTGACCTTGGTGGTAGTTTAATGCTTTCCCGCCCACTTCAGCTGTTCGATGCGAAACTATTCAAACCGCGCAGGCAGCCCATTCCCAGTTTTTATCTCCCGCTCTTTGAACTAGCCGCATACATTTCCGCGCCCGTAACTTCAGGGGCGTGTACTTACTTCTGATTGGCTCAGTGCTGTATTTTGCATATTTCCTTTGATTGGCCAGATACTTACCTTACTTAGAGCTCAAAAAAGTCCTTTCCGGTGGTGTGGGACTAGTAGATTTCCTTCCGGTTGTGCGGGACTAGTAGATTTGCTTGCTAGGCAACCACCTCCTCTATAGCTCACAATCATGCATAAAGTCGAGCAAGAAGTGGCCTCGGGCAAGCAGAATGTGAGAGCTGGAATTCAAGTTTTTTACCAGCCCTGTTACTGTTGTCTTAGTTAACGTTATCGTGTCCTTACATTAATTTATTGTTTTTTTATTCAGGCGTATGGAAATCACGCGATGAATTGAAAGCGATCCGTTGTTCTCAGGCCCTGTTCCAACCCAAAACATCCATAAGGGAGCGATTCTTGAAGACATTCGACGAATGGAAGGAAGCCTTACACAGAAGTAAAAATTGGTACAAGTGGGAGTAGTCAGAGTCTGTAAGGTCTCTTTAATTAATATCACATTGTGTATAATATATCTTTAATATCTTTATATATTTTTAAGTCAGGACATGTTTGCACCATAGAGCAGTAACTTTTCGAATGTTGATTTTTAGACTGTTTGTATGAGAACACAAAATTCCCCAATATTCTTAAAACATTACTTCAGTATTATCGGCAAACATATATACATTTATGTTTATTATCCGCAAACGAGAACACAAAATCGATCAAAATCCTTAAACAGTAAATCGCGGGTATTATCCGCTAACATTAAATTCTCAATGTGCCTAAGGAAATATTGAGATTCGAGGGAAAAAATTAACTGTTTCCCGAGGAGCCAGTCTTTAAGTGATTTTTCATATAGCTGGAAATTCATTAAACCTCGCTGTGACGGCGGTCGTCGGTCAGCATTCGCGGGTAACAGTGCACAGTTATACTCCTGACGTCATAGATTTTGCACTGTTACCAGCTCAGAGGTTTTGGCGGGGAACAATTTCAATGTTAGATGTCATGTGACCTCGAAGTAACCAATCATGATGAGAGCGCGCGCTGTTGGGAAAAATTTCCAGGTATATAACAAATGTGATTGTTATCCACAAACGAATATACTTGGTTTTTGCTAAGAAATAATCATTATTTGCAAACTGTAATCAATGATCGATAATCGCAAAATGCTAAGCTGTGTAAAGATATTTTTAGCCAAAAATTAGTTGATGAAAACTCTATATTTATAATTATACATTACAAACGTGAGTCAGTTTTATCTGTACAATAGAATAAGCATTTTAATTGTTGATGTAGATAGTCAGTAGAGACCCTTCCACGGAATTTTTACAACTTTTGACATGTATGACCTGTTAGGGAAAATTAAAATTGCCTCGCTTGAAGGTGATACGTCTTAAGCGAGCGTTAAAGGTATTCTTTTCAGTGGACACGACGGATTTTCCCTAACTTGTCCCTGTCAAAAGTTGAAAAAAACCGTGGAAAGATCTATTGTATGTCCAAAGTGATTCGATTTTGCTTTACTTTGGCGTCATGGCGCTTGTGCGCTTGTGATTGATTAATAACAGCCTACTTCAATTTATCTGCCTTTAGGTAAAAAAACCTTTATATGTTGCAAAAATCCCAGGCGATCGAAGATTTACTTGTTTCCCGATCGTGCCAGATTTTACTGATATCTCAGGAAGATCAAACAGTCCGTCCATGACGCCATTTTGATTTGTGTGGGGAAGGGTGGAGGATTGGAACCGAGCAAAAACGATAAACCATCCATCTCCCACATCTCGGACAAAAAAACATTGAGTTTCCTTAATGATATGTCGAGAATGATCGCCGACTATAGCTAAAATCTGGGACGCGTGGGAAAAATAGAAACGCTTCCGATTCTTTAAGTCTGTCCCCGGTTGTCTTGTCTACTATATTTGGGATGGTCGGAAAACAGTAAAATCCTCGGTCGTCTGGGATTTTTCCGGCACTTTATTGGGAAAACCAGGCCTAAAACAAGACTTTCTTTGCTCTTCTGGGCGTGTTTCCCGCCCTTGGTGCTACTGTACCCATTGGCTTCGGGTTTTGATTTGCTTGTTTAATTTCCTGCCTGTATTGTGATTGGAGAAAGCAATACAGTAGAAGCTCTCCTAACGGACACTCTCGTAAGTGGACAGTTCTACATACGGCCACCTGCACAAAACCCTGTTTTTCTCGACGCCCATACACCCTCTGTATTTTTACATTCCCTTAAGCGGCCGGCTCCAGTTACGCGTCCCTAGGGTGTCCGCACACGAGAGCTTCCACTGTAGTCTATTTCGGCATCCCCAAAACCGTCACTTCCAAAATGAGGCTAACTGCGAATTCTGTCATAGTCATGAAAATGAGTTTAATTTGCATGAAAGCTTAAAACTATTTTCATATCAAAATGACTTCGGTACCTATGTAATGTTACGCCGTGTAGACCTTTGAAACTACTGATGAAACAAAGAATAACCTCTGAACCTGTCGTGGCTTCAAATTCTAATTTATCTACCTCGTGTGGTACCCCCAATTCCCTGTATTAGGCAAACGCTCAAATCGCCTCTTAAGAAGCGAGAAGGGAACTGGGCCGAGTTGACTATCGCAAAGACTTCTGGGAATATTACTAGGGATAGGGGAAAAATTGGCCAATAGCTGACCGGCGAATCCCCAGTAAAGATCCCTGAAGTCTTTGCGAAAGTTAACTCGACCCACTCCATTAAAGACATAACACTTATATACCCTCGTTTTCAAAAACAGACTGGTGCAACTCGCCAAAAGCTTGTTTATTTGGTTTTGATCACTGAACTGTGGTTTACGTTATTTATGAGAGTCTTAAAAGGCACATGAACTTGGAAATATTTATGCTATTGAGGTACATTCTTGGAGACTCAGGAGGAGTTGGTCGGGTCGACGGTATTTTCGTAGTCTTTGAATCGTGTTGTTAAGAACTTTTTGCCGTGCAAGCGCCGTCGTCCCGACCGCCTGCCCCTGGGTCTTTTAGGATAACTGCAATATAATTTTAGGTAGTTTTAACTATATATATATATATATATATATCTGGTGAGAATTAAAACATGCTCTATTTCAACTTGAATTTGTTATTATTGAGCCTTGCAGGGCCTGGATCCGGATCTTTAGATGCGATTTCCAAAGCACTAACCGCAGGGTGATCGAGTCTCCCACTTCAGACGATCGACAAGGGCTTTCTGGCATAGATGTAGCCTCTTCCAGGCTCTCAGATAGTCGTGCAGTAAAATGTGATGCGAAAAAACGCGCAAGGTCTGGGGAGATAGAGGGCGCGCGCGTCTTATTTTCGCTTGGCTTGCTTTATTTTCGCGACGAGGCAACTACCTGAGAGCCTGGCACAGGCTAGCATAAATCATAGATGCGAGTCTAGGCTCTCTTCCAAACCCTCCGTCTCTCAAAATCGACTAGCCAAAAGTCTCGGTCTACTTCCCCTCCGGAAATTGACAAGATCCAATATTATCTTTACATTGTTTTTACCCTATTTTTGACGTACGGTGAAAATAGATTAAATAGATCCTTGGGGTCGGTACTCGATCTCGCTTCCTCCAACCCTTAGTCAGGGGAGTAATGATTGGCTACATGATTTTGTCAATCCACAGACTCGAATACAAGGTCAAATTTCAAAAAGTTAAAACCTCGTTTTGTACTGCACCCTGTATAGTACACAAAAGAGGGGGAAATCTCTAGTGTTCCCCTGGCGCGGCCTGTAAAAAAAAGCAAACAGCGGGCGCCAGCTACGCGGGCCAGGTCAAGCTCCTGTATTCCTCACGACGGTTGCGCTCTTGGGGCCTGTTTTCGGTTCTGGCGTAACAAAATTGCATTTCCTGTACGGCGACATTTTTTCGGCAGATTTCCTTCCGATCTTTTTTTGCATTTTTTACAACCCAGTTAACAGCTCAACTCTTAGCTTAGTCTCCGCTGCAAAGCTAAGCCTTCCGTTGGGTCTCATAGATTTCGCCCTTTTCCAGAACTTTTTAGAAGGAAAGCCACAGTCGGAGTTATAATCTTCAGGGGTCGTGGTATTCTCTAGACTTGAAATGATTTTGGGTTGAATGAATTCATTCAGCTGCGACATACAAGTATAACAAATCGCATTTGGCCTTCCTAATATTTTAGGTGAATAAATTTAAGGCGGGCAAATGCGCCTGTTAGTTTTACGTCGTGTTTACTGAAAAGATGCATGAATTCACCCTTAGTCAGAAGTCTCCAACATCAAACTTTTAATTTCCCTTTCTTTTTAGTAACCAGACCATCATAGAGTAAAAGCGAGCCGAAAGAGTAGTGAGGAGGTTCTTATCTTGATTGATCATATACTATATTCTCATGACGCGACTACAATGCTCAGGTGCACCCAACGACTGTTTTCTGTGAAATATCTGTTCGGATAAGCAAAAATTACCTAGAATTTTCTATAGCTTGAGGAAGGCTAAAAATTTCTAGATGACCGTTCCATTCATGCACAACTTTCGAAGCTTATCTAATAAATTCCCTACGATTTTCTGAAGTTTAATTTTTCCCATTTCACTCCCCAGGTTAGGCTATTTTTCGTAGAGAAAGGAAACCTAAAATTTTCGGAATCGAAAATGCGATGCAGAGGGGAATCAGAAAAACTATCACTTTCGTAAAACTTGAAATTACAGCTAAAATTTTCGGGAAAATAATTCTGAAGCCCTTGTAATTTCGAAAAGACTCAAGTTGTCCTAGGATGACCGAACAGATATAAATTTTTTAGCACCACTTAGAATACATAGCTAGAGATCTAAAAGTACTCTGGATAGTCTAAAGCCATTTAGGAGGAAACCGTTGTTGGGTACCCCTGAATGCTATTAGCCTGAATTTCAGACCCCGAGTCGTTTTTACTCCCTCATTTGCTGTGCGAGTAAAAACGACTGGAAGTAATTGTCTGAAATTCTCGCTAAACTGCTATGAGAATGTTAGGTTGATCAGCCTATAAAAAAAAGAGCTCAGGGTAAATGATTCCGTTTACGACGAGCTTCAACCGAAATTCTCGAGCATTAAAAATGATATAATCACACTTTCAAATGAACTGAGAAAAACTTTAAAACCAACAATCTAACTGACGAACTCAAATTCATCAAGCCAACCCTGGCCTCCCCTATCACAAACTGATTTCCTTTAAAAATTTTTTTCCTCACACGGACAATTGAAGCGGTTGTCTATTTTCGATCAATTCTATGATCGACAAATTGCGTGGTTTAATATATACCTCTGAACCCTAAAAAAGTTCAATTTACTTTTCTTTCGTAAATTGAATCGGTCACGCTACTTTAGACAATTGCAGCACCTAATTATTGGGGGGAGAAAATTGCTCCAGTTTTAAATCTTGCAATTTCGATTCCCCTTACTGATGCGTTCTTACACAGGCGAGTATGGCTTCGGAATCCTCTATATATATTTCTGTAATGTGGCGCCGGGCTTTTGTCGGTTTTTGGGACAAAGGGAACATTAAAGAGATCTAGAGACGCAATTTTGTTGTCTGGCAACTGGAGCATTCGGCCCCCTGTTCTGCTCATCATAAAGCGAAAACGCAACAACGTCAGTCGAGACTTCTAAACATTTCATCAGACCGCCCTGTTTTGTTGGGAATTTTTTTTTATCTTTATACCGTAAATCCGCTATCAATCTATTAAGCCCCCTCGCTCTAATAACCCCCCTCAACCCCCACCCACTTTTCAGGGGAAGAAAGTTAATAAGCTCCCCTCCCCTTGCACTTATTGTTCTTACTTCATTTGAACTGATCCGGGATTGCTTATTCACGTGTTGGAAGGTCGGCTTTGTGTTAGATCCTCCTCTGCATGACCTCCAACTTCTTGTACTTGAGCTTTTCCACTTCGCATTCTAGGTCTTTATGGAGAAACGATCCACCATCGTCCAGCAAATTTAATAAGTGCCCGTCTCTATTAAGCGCCCCCCCCCCCCCCCCCCCCCGCCCCTCAAACTTGTCTGAAATAAGTAAGCCGGCCCAAGGGGTAAATAGAGGATTTACGGTATTTGTAAAACAAGATGTTTTAAAGCGAATTTCAATCTTTGGCCACACTTGGCAACAAGAAATTGGGCGTGTTCATTATTTAGGGCCCGCTTGTTCGAACACTAATTATTGCTTAACCCGGTGTTAAATTTTAATCCGAGTACCTGTTTCTTCTCAATTTCTGAGTTGATTTAACCTACCATTTTGGAGTGTCCAAAAATCAAATTGTACGCGAAAATAGTTTAATGAATTGCTTTGTAAAAGTACGTAGCTCGAGTCTACGCAACGCAAGCGCTTCGATCTGATGAATTCAAATTTCCTGCTAACCTTGGGTTCAGTCTCAAACCTTACGTGTACATCCTATCCCTGATTATTCCTTACTGACCATGACAAAGCATAAAACAGTTAAAGTTATGATGCAGTGCGTGTGCAGACAAATACGTGATGAGTTAATTTCGAAAGCGGCTGTTGACTTCCTTCTCAAAGAAGGAAGTTTCATTTTAAATTGAACAAATGTTAAATTATTATTTTGATATCAGTAAAAAATTACAACTAAGTTGAATACTTCTCGGTCCTTCTTTCCGTGTCAAATTCGTGCGACTACTTAATCTTTAAAAATAGGCATTAAAGTTTCTGTACGTGAATTAAGACGGCGGTGTAGTATTTCCTGAATGAAAAATAAACATTACATCGAAATGACATATTTAATCGCGAAACGTGGAGAAATCGGTACAGCCCACCCCTAGTATTGGAGGAAGCAAGGCGGAAACAGAACAAGACAATCAAATTTAAATCCCATTTGATGTCTTAGCAAGGTTTACGAAGTGCCATCCGCTCTCTGTTGCAATTTAATCATTTTCTCCTGAGCTACGGAAAAACCTTTCGAGCTTAACATTAAATACTGACCTCTCTGTGCATGTACACACTGTATTAGGTCGCTTTATGTCAAAACGCTGGCTCAAGATGATGTTCCCCAGAGATGAAACCGGAGGTTCATATTTTGACGGTGTCGTGGCGGCGTCTATAAACAGGCGTTGTGATATATATTCCCGCCTACCAATCAGGTTCAGTGAAAAATAGTTTTAAAAGAGAGAAAGGAAGCAATAATCGGCGAGGAAGACAATATTTCGGTTTTACGTGCTTGTGATCATAGCTGTATGTCTAGTTAAACATGACACAAGTTGATACACTTGTCTGCTGAACTACGATCGGAGAGATATATCAAGCCATTCAATTCGACAATATTTGAAGTTTCAGGTGAGCAAACTTTGTATACGTAGTTGTAAAACTTTTTTATTTTCAAGTTAACACCTACAAGAGAACTAGCGAAAGAAGAGTTTCTTCATGGGAGAAATCACGATCTCTACGAATGTAAATTATCAGTCCAGTAGGTTACTAACTTTGAGGAGGGTCACACTTTAGGTTATCAATTCAGAAACTATTCAACTTAAAAGTAAACTCTCAGTTGTAATGAACCAGACACAGTAGAGTCGAAAACTAAGTGCAAACCAATTCAACAACATACGGTCACAGCTTTCGAAATCTGAATCGCCATTGAAATATAGTAACACTGATGATTTTATCCATAGACTAAGAGCCTAGCAATATTTACAATTTGATAAACAGCACCACGTTAGGGTATTGGCAAATGTCCCTAATTTGAAACGTCAACAAGATCCGCGACCGCGTGATCTTTTTCATACATCGTCTTTAGTTTTTTTACGCGCGTAAAGCCCGAGTTTTAAAAGTTTACGCCCCCTGACGCTCGTAAAATTTACTCGATAGTGGAAATCCACGTTGACGCTCTTCCCAAACACACATAACTGTGGTCCCGAACGCGTGTCTAATAATGGTAGAGTCCAGCTTTCGCCATTTTCAAATATGGTGTTTAAGATAACCCAACGGCAAAGAAAACGTTACTTAAAGAGTGAATTTGCGTTCTCTCAAAACTTTATCGCGATTTTTCCGACACCCCCAAATTGTTGGTGAACTCTTTTTAAGTTAGCCTAAACAAAGTTCAAGTCAAGAAAGAGAAAAAAAAACTCCCTTCTCGTTTGTTTACGTCCACCGTGAAATGAGAAAAAAAAAATTTCACGTGGCAAAGTATTGTGCCAAAAGGGTGACTCACTGCCGATTAAACCCCTTGCTTTTTTGATTTCTAGGTTGTCGTCGCCGTCAGACAACTTAATTAAGTCCCTAATGATAAGTGAGGTTAATCTCAACTGTTCTGAAGGTCACACTCCTTTTAGGTATCAGATATACAAACTGTTCTAAAATTGTTCCAGGATTGTTAGACAGCCAAGTTCTTGATCGTTATTTAAGATCAAGTTACATAAGCTCTCGTAGAAGCAACGAAAAAAGAAAGAAAGAGAATACGAAAATCTAGACCACATGACGTCAAGTCCGCCATATGTTGCCGATGTTGGTAAACATTAAAACGGTGGCCATGTTGGTTTCCTGTGGGAGATGAAATCTTTCCTCATGATGTAAACGCTTTCTTTTGTAGCAGCAAATTGGAAAGCTACTGGTCACGTGAATGAAAACGCTCTGTAGGCCAAATCTCGACCGCAAAGCTCTTTTGCGCGCATTCGATTGCCAACCTCGACCCCAGGTCGCATTTTTCTTTTAATTTCCCGTTCAAACTGGGCTGCAGTTGAGGCGTTTTCTTCGGGCGCGCGAATGTTTTTTCTCTCGAAAGCGACATGTTGAAACTACAAAAGAGAGGAGGAAATGGGGCGAGGCTTGGGCAGCGGCGGAGGGCTTGAGGGGGCGGATGACAGATAAGCCTGACCCTCACCTCCCCGCTTCCCTTCTTACGCCCTAGCATCTACCCTAAGGGTTGCTATTTGTAATCTCTCCAATCTTACTCTGTCATAAAATCAAACATGGAGGTTACAACAATACGAACATAAACAAGCAGCTCTTGCCCGCCTAAAATACGCCTACACTGAAGGCTACGTTAAAACTCACACAAACATGGTTGCGCCTGGCCAGGCTTTGATAAACAGGCTTCAATAAACATTATTATTGCACATTATTTGAGTATCAATGTATTTAGCACGAAGATGAACGTACTAATTGAGGACACTATTTTTACGTCTCCAACTCAAGAAGGGACCGCCATTTTACGGTGGTAATCCAAGCGAAGGTCTAGCCGTTTGTAGGGTTGAAATGCAGTACCTTCATTTCAAGTTATTTTTAGACCCTGAGTTTTGGTTTGGTCCCGGGAATCGAAAGCCGAAACCTCCCGCTCTGCAGTGCAGTCAAGTGCTCTATCACCTGAGCTAATCCGTGCAACGGTTAAAGACAAAGCCAGCGTAGTGGTGCAGCCACAAGATGAATCTAGGGCGCATTTGAACGCCCGCGTCGAACCTCTCCCCCAGGGATTTTAAGTTTTCAAAGAGAGAAAAACCCCGGACGGAAACTAGGTTATTTCCGCGTCCTCTTCTCTTGCGGCGAGCACCGTCGTTACAGCTTATTTCAGCACCTACTTAGCCTGAAGCGAGTAGGCGTCTTGGAGGCGTGGCCGCCTTACGCAGCTTTCCTCCCTTGCCACAGGTCACTCGAGATTAAACTGCTCTAGTCTCATGTCGACTTTCACGTACAAGTACTTTGCAAAATCACATAATCTCGTGACCAGTATATTTTTGCCAGCTTTCTTTTCCACATTTCCCTTCCGGTTTAAAAAAAAAGGCGTTAAGTCTTTTTCGCGGAAATTGTGCACAGCCATGAGGTAAGCTGTATAAGGATATCAATTCCGCCACAAACTATTTCCAATAGTCGGCTTCATTGCAGCATCAGAATCTAGATTCGGGGTCATCGTTGACCATATCACTGGCCTCGATTAAAAATCCATATAAGCTTGGATTGGGATTTAGATTTCGTGACTGCAAGAGGATCCTTGTCTCTTTTGAAGCCTGGCGAAACATTCTTCGCGACCTCTAGGCAGGACCATATTGGATCAAAGTAAGGTCAAATAAGAGACAGCGTAAATGAACTTAATCGAAATTAAGAAAAAGTGATCTGGCTTGGGGGTACATGTACCTCCACCGATTTAAAGTTCTATTGACTGTCCAGTCTCACAACAAGAGCAAAATCGTGCGAGTGATTTTTGTCGGCATTTCTTTTCATGTTTATTTAATACTAACATAAATATAAAAAAAAATAAAGCTGTTTTTCATTTCGATTTTAGGTCTGAAGTTAAAGGAATAATATTTTATAAACGACTATTTTTGATAAAAATATGCTTGACCTTGGACTATTTTATTGTCTTCACATTTAGCAGAGGTACAAATCAATTTAGCATCAATTGCTTCGAATTGCAGACCAATCAGGCGCGGGCCTTCTGATCCGTAAAAATAATACTGGTAATGCCGGTTTAAAGCTGTTTAAATCGCCCTTTTCAAATTTTACAATATTAACCCCTACCTGAAATTAAAAAAAATGGATTGAACAAAAATAAAATATTGCTTCAAAGTCACGCGATCGATAAAAACATGCAATATCGTGTGCACAAAATTGTGAGATATTTAAATTAGTCGAGGGCACTCGAAGGATGCTAAATTTCGATATAAGAGAGACATGGAAGACTTAAAGTTTAGTGTGTAAAGTTATACTTCCGTACTACAATACAGAAAATAAATATACCACCAGACCAAGGTCAGCTTATACTACTTAGCCTAAGGGGAAACCAGCCGACCAATTAGGTTATTCGTGAAGACAAGAGCCGACATTTACGCTTATAAGTTTCCGCGTTTTTCGACTCAAAAAGCTAAGATAAGTATAGGTTTTGGTCTAATACTTTTGAGTCCTTTTGCTGTAAACGTCTCTTATGGAGAGAACGCGAAAGAATATAGTGATTTTTTATTCTTGTGAACGATCGAACTTCGCTTGTGTAGGCTTTTGTTTGTTGTCTGGAACAGAGAAAGATAAATTTAGCGGGAAAATATTTTTGCAAGGTAAGCAGTTTTTTTTTGAAAATTTCCATTTTGTTTCGCCTGTGATTTGTTAGCAACAGTTTAAATCCTTATTTCGAACGTAAGTAAAAAATATTTTTGCCCGTATTATAGTATTAAGCCGTTGCGTGTCTCACGTTATGTTAAATAGCGATTCCGCTAACTAGCTATAGTCCGTTTCAAATTTAAATATATATGAAACCCGTGGTGGAACTATAGCAGTCATCATATCTACAGTATTTTTTGAATAAGAATGGCTTGTGATAGGTAACCAGTAACCTTCACGTTGTAATTCCTTCGACATTCGGAAGATCGTATTAGTTACGGATAAAGTAATCAAGCCAAAATAGACATCGAATTAGAATAGCATAAATTTGAATCCGGTAGCTTTCCAGAGAAAACTCACGCAAATACACAGAAGAGCTTGCGTGGTTCAAGGTATCTCTCACGTGATTAGAATAGCGAGTTTTGATTGGTCAAATTGATTCGTGTACGCCACGGCGTGTTCACTGTTCCTACCCCTCTAGTGTGGAGACGTTGATTTCGACAATGAAGCTTCGTTTCTTTATATAGAAATGTACGGATTTAGAAGTGGAAAGAGCAAGGTTGGAGATAATGATTACTGGTCGCGTTAAAATCTCCTGAAAGACGCATGGTTTATATGAACTTCGCGGCAGTGTCCGAACTTCTCTTCTGTCCTTTGTTTTGTTGTGGCGATTGAAATTCACTTCTGTCACTCGAGTTCACGTTGATTTGAGAGCCGAAACTGGTAAAGTAGGCGAACTTGGCCAGTAATATGCTCAATGGTTTCCCAAGTGGATGTCTTGAGCGATCGAGAAAAAGAGATTTTATCGAATTATGACAGGTTAGAGTTGAATGTGCTTGTTTGGGTGTCCTGAATTCTTCATATCGTTTCATTGGTTGTGCTGACCGTTGTTAATCTCTCGTTTCTCTAGCCGCCTGTACGGATTTTTACGAGTTCAAGATCCTGTTGGAGAACCGTCCTTGCCTGATCTGACTCATAAAGCATTGTTACAGAAGGTGTGTATGGAAGTTTGCAAACTTCTAGCTCGTAATTCGTGAATCGTGTTGCTCGAATAGTCATGGTCTGAGCTTAGCTTCCAGTAGCATACTACGGTATTGTCTGTTCGCCGAGCAATTACAGCTTACTGTAGGTTGTACGCGGAATAAGGGAAGATCTGATTTACAGGAAGTGATTTATCTGTATTGTAATTTTTACCGTTATTTTTAGGGTGTAGCTTTTCTCGAGAAGGAGTTACGACACGAAGGAAAGACGATACACCCGTCCACCTTCTGCAAACTAGGACACATTCACCTGTTGCTCGAAGATTTTCCGAAAGGTACAAAAAATTCCTGCGTTTCACTTAACGTTTACTTTCAAAATACGTCGCAAAAAGCAACAAATCTTTGTTTAAAGTAGGAAAGTTGTTATTTCATGCTATCCGATGTTCATTTCGAGAGAACTTGCACTTGTATGGCTTACAGCGCAGCTTATATAAGACGGTAAGCTGTCTTAAATAGTATTGATTTAATTCAGTGTATATTTGCTTTCAATCTGTGGCCTTTAAAATTTTTCCTCGTTTTATTTTCAGCTCTTTCAGCCTATCAGAGGTTCTTTAACGCTCGACAAGTTGATCACTGGAAGGTAATGATTACAAATAATTTGATTAAGCTATATTCCCTTGACTGTGCATCTAATCGTATTTAATAAATTTGGTTTTCTTGTGCATTTGTTGTAATCAAAAGATTAATAGGTGCTCAGATTATGTCTGCGCATCAGAAATGGTGTAAAGATGGAACATCATAAGTGTTAAATCGTGTCGACGGAACTTGTCTGTTTGCACGTGAAAATGGCCGGCACTTTTCATATTACAGTCGCGCGCCGATCTTGTCGTTGCAAACGAGTTACGCTTAAAATTCCCTCAAATTTACAGTTCTGAATAATTCTTTTAAATTCTCTCTTTTTTTGCAAACAAACCCCTCTAAATGTGGTTTAAAGTTTAAATGAAGATTCCATGTCTCGCTCCAAAAATATTTTACCGATTAACTTTCTAACGTTTCATTAACCATCCTTTCAAGCAAACATACAGTTTTCTGCTTTCAGACAAAAGCTAGTTGGCTACATGAATAATTGAAAAGTTATTTTTGCTTTTTATCAATTCTGAGCTCTTCGTGTTGAAATCAAGGCAGAACGGAAGTCGATTTAAACCATTTAAACACTGCTCAGGGAAAATCCCTCAAATAAGTGATTTTTGGTTGCTAATTTTGTCGATTTTCCAAAGTTGTAGTTGTGTGCTATTTATTGTTCTTTTGAAGATATCAAATGATATTTGACTTTCCTTTTTTGCATTCAACTTACTTTACCGTGAAATTGCTGTGTTACATTTTAATTTGAAATATATGTTTTCAATTGCATGAAACTTTATACTGTCAACAGAATGATGTTTTTATTGACATCATAATAACCCTTTACAGAAATGTACTTTGTACTTAAATAAACAAGTGTAGAAAATTTGGGAAAAAAGTGGTTGATTTCACGATAGCTGTTATATGTATGTGTGTGCACTCACTTGTCTCTATAAATGTGACCTCAGGCTCAAAAATGTTTAAGGATTTATTTTTCTTGTACAATCAACCCTTCTTTATGGACAGCCACTTAATACGGACTCCTCATTGTTATGGACAGTTTGCTTTGTCCCTGGGGAAAGAAAGCCCTTACATTTTTCTCTAAACTCAACCTGCGTAATATGGACACTTTGTTACTACCGACATTCTCTATGGTCCCCTCAGTGTCTGTATTAATTAGCGTGCATTCAACAAAGATTTAAGTGCAAAATAATAATAGCTGGATAGACCAATACAAACTGTTTGTTGACAGAGCTGGGAATAATTTAAACATTTCTATTAATAGAGATGTTTATTAAAGTTTACCATTGGACATTCAATACATAGATGACTTTATTACATGCACACAAAATGTGTACAAAATATAAAAATAGAAAATTAAAGACAGTTACCAAAGGACAGTTACTAGGTGATCATAGATTGTACTGTAGGATTTATAAGAGAAAACTTAAATGCAATGTTTAAAGTGATCCTGCTTTTGATTGTCTGGATAAAATTTGTTTTGGTTAAGGCTAGTGATCTATGTGGATCTTCTTTTGAGGCAGGTAGATCTATCAGCGGTTAGAAAAATAATAAAGAAAATACATGTATTACTTTGCAATTTACTAAGCAGCCATTCAATTGGCAAAAATTTTGCTGATTAAGATATTTAACAAATTTTGACTTACTGATGGCACAACTACCACTGGGGCAAAAGGGAAAACAATGTTTCTGTGAAAAGGGAAAATGTTAGTAAAAGCACCCATTTGTAGAACCTCTTAGTTTTACAGAATTGTGTGGAGTTTTGGGAACTGTGCCAAATTGTCTCAGTTTGAGCAAACGTGTCAGGCTCCCAGATGTGAAGCCTGTCAGAAGCCCTGATATGATAAGAGTATGTCTTTGGGTTTCGATAGCCAGGATGGTAATGGATTTGCAGCTAAAAAAAATGGAGCAAACTTTTTCAATTTTAACTCCTGTATTGGGAAAAATGACCAAAAACTGATCATTCTTTAATTACTTTGGTGAGTAGAATTTACCTTTTCAGGAGAGGAAAACTGCAACTGATTGTTTCTGCCAAATTTTAATCTTTATGTAAAGCAGGTTGTACAGAGTATGACAGGATGATTTTCAAAATTACAAGTTGACTAATCTTGGTTAAAAGATGGTCAAAACAGTACTTCCAGTAAAGACCTTGAAATCGAAAAAATTGTGCATTTCGGTTTCCAATCTTAAGTCATGATTATTTTGGTTTTTTCTGTTTGAGACATTTTGAGCTTATTGCAAGTTTGAAATTGGTTATGTAACCAGAAGTCAGTTACATAACAATTCAGAATCATAGAAATTGTGTTACCGGTATTTTCATATAATTTTGTATTCAAATATATCTGCATTGTGGTTTGTTTCTTTAGCACAGAAAAAAGAAAATACTGTATGAGCTGAATATGAGAGCCTTGAAAGTCATTGATCACAAATTTTCTCAGCAGAAGTGTTTTGGTAAAATTTGTTCTCAGGGTAAACCAGAATTTCATTTGTCCGCCCTGAATAATTATAGAACCAGGAAAAAAGAAGGAACTTCTGAAGCAAACTAGGTTGACATGGGGTTTTGACCCTTGAATGGATTTTGCTTACAGCTTAAAACAAAAGTTGTTTTCCTATGAGGTCCTCTTAAGAATGGAATGGGGGATGGGGGGGGGGGGGGGGGGCAGGGGGATACATAATTTTTAGAATCTGTAGTTTCAGGTGTTGAGGAGAAAGCCAATTCCGTGTGGATATTTTACCATATAAAAAAATTGTATTTGTGGTTGTCCTCGTCTCTGTCACAGTTTCCACCCATCTTGAAACATGTCCATTGTCACCGTTTAATCTGTCTTAACTTGCTGTTTCAAGGCCACATCGCTCTTCAAAATTATATCTTAACAGGGCCTCTCCAATGTTTCCTTAATCTTTTGCACATACTAACAAATGTAATCTATTATAATTATTTATATTTAATTTATTAATTTATAGCCCTAGTTATTACCTAGTTCATATATACACGTGCCACTGAATCAACAAATTGATAACCAAGTATCATGTTGTCCATAAACTTAGAAGTTAGTTATGAATCAATAATTAAAATCTCAGCCAAAGCAATGTTACAATAGATCGACACCTCAGGACCATAAAGTGAGAAACTCAGAAACCAGATACTTACTGTAACCTTTTCACAGCAAAATAATTTGGAGATTTAAAACAGACTATATTTGATGCCTGAAGCTACATAAGAGGTAGCTGAAGCTAAGCTGAAGATATTTGCAGATTACTTGTTTCAATCACACAAAAGTAACAGTTTGACTTTTTTGGGGGTTTTTATGGGTGATATGTGGTTTTGTGTAAAGCCCAATGTGATGCAGATAAACAACTAAACTGTCAAAATTATAATTACCCTAGTTTTATTCAGTATGGTTCATCTAAATTTGTCTTTTTTTAAACCATTTTCAGGATGCTGCATTTCTTTACGGTTTAGGGATTGTGTATTTCAATTTCTCTGCATATCTCTGGTAAGTTCATTGACAGTTCTTCAGTTGTGTACTTTCTGCTGAACACCCATGGAAACTATTTTTAAGTTTTCTCCATATGTATAGAGAAACCTGGGTGCTTTAATTTTTTTTGAGAGGGCATTCTCTTCACCAAAGGTTAAATATTACACTGTATGTTTTAATACTGTCATAAATTTGAACTTACAGCAATTTAAATAACATATGTTTGTCTTGGGAATAATATTACTCTGAAGATTTGATCCAAATGAAATAGCTACACTGTACAGCATACACATTTAAAGAGGTCTGTCCAACAGTGAGAGCTTTATCCTTAGTCAATGGTCATTTTTTTTCCTCTACATAATCAAAAAGAAGGATCATTAATTTTGTGGTTGATGTTCTTGTGTTAAAACAGGGCAGTAAAGATTTTCCAGCAAGTGCTGTACATAGATCCAAGTTTCAATTGCTCCAATGAAGTTCACCTCAGATTGGGAATTATTTTCAAAGCACAAGGAAGCAGTGAAGCAAGCATAAAGGTATCAACTCTTTAGATTTGTTAGTTAGCTGGTCATGATAAACTTACTAACCAAGACCAAATACTGAGCATTTATTGAAGTTAGTATAGTTGCCAGCACCTCACAAACACCTTATTCGTCCAAAACTGTTGACACATTTTTGATTGACGAAACAAAAACACAGAAACTCACATTTCAAGACTTCATAGCCAATAACGTCACAGTTTAACTGATATAATTATGCGCCACAACATCTGACTTAATCAGGTCTTCTGATAGGGTGCGATGAAAAATCAGAAATTATGCGGCACTTTCAGGGCAGATTGTGCGATAAGATTTTGCGTTTTTTTTTTCAGGGCTAGTTTACATTGTTTTACCAGGTTTCAAAGGAGAAAAAACACTTTAATGTTATTTAACAGGCAGTTTGAATGTAAAGGAATAGTAAAACATCTATTGTAAAACAAAAAAAATTGTTGTCCAATTATCTTGATTCGGAAATAAAAAACAATGACAAAAGAAAATAAAAGGACACTTGTTTAATATTACATGACGCTGTTACACTGCTGACCACACTGCTTGTCTCTGAAATAAAAGTTGCTGCCCAGATACCGTGATCGAAGGTTTCAGATGTCTTTCAAGGTTTTCTTTAGTCACTGTGGCAAATCACCTAAAATAACATCAAGATTGGGAAAATGTGTTATCTAAGTTAGAATTCATTGTTTACTACACTTGAATTTAGCATTTTTTTACGAATTATGCGATTTTCCTCAAATTGTGCGATCAGACGCGATTTGAGGTCAATTGTGCAAAATCACACCATTGCGTAATATCAGATGGCCTGCTTAATTGACCAATCGGGTCAACAATTCAGAGTTCCATACCATCTACTGACAAGATACAATTCACTTTATCTCTGAAGATTAGTTCTACACAGGTTGTCGAAACATCAATCACTGTCAGCAATAGTCCTAATTAGGATTATACATTGTACTGACCTGCCTCAATAAGCATGTTCATGCACCCACATACCGTAAAATTTCGTATAGAAACTACAAGGTAATTGTATTGCATGTTGACAAAATTGATGTGAGCTTAATCGAAGACAATGCAAATCACTGAAAGCCGTTACAAGTAAATGTAGATTGCAAGTACAGTAGTTCCTCTGTTTTGTTACCATGTACCTCTTAAATGCCTTAGTCTATTAAAATACATTGTAACAGTGAACTTGTGTCAACCATTTAATTGGTCAACTTAAGTTCTAACATAGCTCTGACTTAAAAGTGAAAATGAAAAATATAATGACAGTCTGGTTTTATTTTCTAGCACTTTCAAATGGCCCTAATGGATTCCAGTCCTTGTTCATTGTCAAAAGTTGAGAGTAAGTTTGAATAGCTTGTAAAAAATGTCTTCCTTG
Source organism: Porites lutea (assembly GCF_958299795.1). NCBI lineage: Eukaryota > Metazoa > Cnidaria > Anthozoa > Scleractinia > Poritidae > Porites > Porites lutea. The sequence goes on from NC_133210.1 coordinate 17,904,141, forward strand.
TTAGAAAATTGTACACAGTTAAATTCACAAGTCATTATTCATTGATACTATGCTGTATTGAAGAAATAGTAATATAATTTAATAATGTTGCGATGTAAAAGTTTGTTTAATGGCTCTCCATGTGTTTGACTTGTAAGGTTCATGTCATTGTGCAGAGTGTTTTTCAAATTAATACGGACTTAATTTGAAAGAAACTTTGAGCAAAACTAGCCCCAGCTGAATTTTTATTGAAAGTGTTCATGCAAGATATTAGATTGAGAGCTGAGGTGTGAAAAAAAGGTATTTCTTCTGTCACAAACATTTTAACAACTGTATCAGTACACTTAATCACATCAACCATATTTAGAACCAGTTTTGCATTCTTTCCAATCCCCTCTTTTAGGCATAATTTACTTTTTGATGTTCATGTAGAGTAAGTTCTGACACTGTAACTACAGCTGTACATGCTATGCTGTTACCTGATACTGTGTACCCTTGTCTAGCCATGCAATTTGCTGCCTATCTGCATAATTGCTATCCCTTCACAAGATAGTCATACCGAAATGCTTATGATGTAATGTTCTTTTATTCGAACTTTGCGATAGGCCATTTGCGCGATGATGTCATTTTACTACTACAATGACGAGAATCCTTCATGGCTTTGCTCTCTTGTGCAAATTAGGGCTTTTGTTTATTAAAGCTCACTTAGATTACCAAATTTACAATGTAAATATGAATGGAGAAACGAAAAGGATTCTGGCTGTAGTAGTAAAATGAACCATTTTGCAAATGGCCTGTTACAGATAATCAACCTCTTTGCCATGTTTATGTACAGTGTACATGTATGTTTGCAAGACCGTATTGTTAATTCTTGTTATTTTGCCAATTTTGAAAAATTTTAGTTCGATTTCACCTTGGCCACCTTTTTGAGATGCAGAACAAGTGTGACTTAGCACAAGAAATGTATGAAACCATAATAGAGACTCCGAACGTACCTAACAGCATCAGAGCTAATGCCTATAAACAACTTGGTGAGTACAAACAGTGTCAGTTATCAACAGGTTCATGAGGCAGTATACATATGTCGAGATATGAAGCATGCGGGAAGTTTGGAGAACAGCCAAGTGCAACTGTATCCTCTTCAAACTTTGCAAAGAATGATTTGCATGCTCCATAGCTCACGCATATAAACAACAACACTCCCCTACTCACCTACTACCTGTTAACAAATTAACACATTATCAGTCATAACAGGCCTCACTCAGCTAAACCAATATCAGAGGCAACTGAGGCTGTTACTTTGTTTAAAATTTTGAAGTTTCTTGTGAGAGAATAGTGTGCCTTATGGTAAACATGGCCAGTATGATGGCAAAAGAAATGAAAACACTTTTTCCTGATATATTTGCCTATGAGGGAATTTTTGTTCAGTTATGGTCCTATTATCCATGGAATCCTTATGGGATAAGAGACAAAACTGAACCCTGATAATGACAGCCTTACTAATGTGACACATGCTTTTTAAGGCAGCAGATTAGTTATGTGAGTAATTCCATTCACCTTTGTAGACAGTCATAGTGATAGTCAAATCTGTAAAATACCAATGAAGTCACTGGGAAACTCTGTCTTATTAGAAGTACGAAAGGTTAGCCTTGGTGATGATGGTTGTACATTTATTGTTTGTCTCTGAACAGGGTGGATGTATTATAACAAGGAACACCTTGGAGATAGAGCATCCAGAATGGAGAAAGCTGTTCAGTTGTTACTAAAAGCAATTGAAACAGATCCTAATAGTGGTGCTGCCTGGTACTTAATAGGGAGGTGGGTGGAGATGATTGTCTGTACTAAGCACAATTAAATTAGCTGTTCAAAGTGAAATACAGTCATGTACATTTACAGGACATGTTTTCCATAAAACATTTGTTGATGTTACAGCTGTATTTGTCTAAAACATTTTAAACCCCAATTGAAAGGAGTCTCTCTTTAAAAGTGAGTCATCTCAAGTGATCCCAAAATCGGCATTTTACATTCCTAAGCAATATGATAACCATGCCTGCCCATTTAACAGTGGATTTCCCTCTCTGGTGTCCTAAGTTTGACTCCCAGTCTGACCTCATGCCAGAGATACACTATTTGTAAAATATTCTGAGTAAACGAGGTTAACTGTTGGGATTTTTAACTTGTTTTATTCACAATACATGTAAGTGTTTCAAATGTATGTTTCATCATACTGAGAGGCCTTTCAAGGGGAAGAGATAACTTCCTTAAGTGTTTAAGAGGGCTAGATGATGGGTGGCTGGGTGTGGGAAAGGTGACTATAACTTGGAATAATATTGACAACCATTTAGAGATACAGTATCAATGGACCAATGCCCCTGAAAAAAATGTTCATTTCATGTGACAATAATGTTGTCATTTTATTCTGGATTAATTTTTCTATGTGAACAATTTCTTTTACCAGATGTTATGCCATGCAAGGAAAGGTGCATGATGCTTTCACATCTTATCGACAAGCTATTGATAAATCAGAGGCCAATGCTGACACTTGGTGCTCAATAGGGTAAGGTTTTCTGTGTTAAAATTTTAAGTCACAGTTGGGAAATTCTTCTCAGGATTGAGTGTGGCATTCTTAATTAATTTATTTATTACTTCAACTGAATTTGTCCTAATTAAATAAATGCACCCTTCCCCCCTTTTTTAATCACAAAGATGCATATTTATGCTCAGGTTTTAAGTGACTATAAGTATTTGTGGATTTGATTTGTTTTCTCAACCATTGCAAAATTAAAGAAACATTCAGTTGTATCAATTATATTTTATTTTATGAGTTATTGTGCCATACAGCTAATAGTTAATTCTTCTGTTCTCCTTCAGAGTTTTGTACCAACAGCAGAATCAGCCCATGGATGCTCTTCAGGCTTATGTATGTGCCATCCAATTGGACCCCACCCATGTGGCCGCATGGACAGATCTGGGTATTCTATATGAAGCCTGTGAACAACTGGGGTACGAATTTTTTTAAAATTATTTTTGGACATGGCTTCTACAAGTATGCAGTGAAGTATCCTGCAGCACTCTAGTTGTATTGATGTATGATGGCTGTCAATTGGCTGACCTATTCATCCTTAGTAATACTAGTGAATTGACTACTTGATGTTAATGTACCAAATGACCAACCAACCAGTCCTGCATTTACACTTTGTAGTGTAACCTACTGACCAACTAGCCTGTACATGCATGCACCTTCTGACCCACTGACCAACCAACTTTATAACATTAAGTCTTCCTTATCACCTCACCAACCAACCCACCTCTTGCCTTCCAATTAACCAACCTACTAACCTTGCAGTGTTACTAAGTAACCCACTGGCTGCCCTCCTTACTGTCCAACCAATCAATCTACCAACCACCTTACTGACCAACCTATTGACTGCTTGCGTCACTGACTCATCAACCAACCTACCGACTGCCTTTCTTACTATCTAACGAACCAACCTACTGACTGCCCTCCAAACCAACTTACCAATCAACCTACTGACTGCATTCCAGTCCTTAATGCTGACATACCGCTAACAACCAACCAAATTACTCGCTCTCTGGCCTACATACCCACCTACAGTGTACCTACATACCTACATTGTATCCACTGTCCTACTTACTTAATTGTAATTTAATACTTTAATGTGCAGATATTTCTCTCAATACTTCTGTCTCAGTCTTTAATACTATCTAACCGGTTCTTTTACCTTACTCTACTTGTGACTAAATTTTGTTCTTGATCTCTTCTTTAGTGATGCCATTTCATGTTACAGTGCAGCCAGGAGATATGGTGAGTTCTTTGATAATTCCTTGGTTGTTGTATGTGATATGTTTTCATTTTTTCGTTATGAAAATTAAATTTTAAGAAGGCAGCTGAGGATGCCATTTTGCCTTGAAAAATTCCATTAGTCCTTGAATACTATTTGTTGAAAAAGAGTTTGACATTGTTAAAAAATTGATCTCCAGTTTCTTCCTTAAACATGTACAGTATTGTAGTTTCGTCTGATAGAGTATGGAAATTATTTGGTAATAATGTGGGACTAAAATTGTAGGGAGGTGTATCATACACACCTGTAATGTCTATTATGCAGTGAATTATGTGACTTTATTTCAAGTAGATTTGGCATACAGCACTTAGATGTAGAGTTTGTTTTTATAGAATGTTTAAGAGGATTGTTTTGGCTCAGTTCCCAAAGCTAGAAAGCCTTGAATGAGCATTAAAGTTTGCTATTTTTTGATAATTATTAGTTATTATGTGATTTCTCATGATTAGATGTGATTTAAAATCAGTTGTTGTAGGATCCCCTAATTGTGTTAATATCTGAAGCCCATTGTCTGGAAAAAGTGTAAAAATACTTCAAATACCAAAGCTTATGGTAATAAAAAGGAGTAAGAGTGGAAGTTACCAAAAAGTAACATTGTAGTGTTCTGTCTCACAGGTGCTACAGACAGCACCATTGAGGCACGTGTCAAAGCCCTGCAGGCTCAGCTAGCGATGATGCCACAGCAAGGAGAAGGTCAGAAGAAGTAAGTGTGCTTCTTTTCTACTTCTTTATTGGTGGAAAAGGATTTCTTTACTGAAAAGCAACTTTGAAAAAAATCAAAATGCCGCTACACATTTCTAGAAGCATATGTCAAAGGCAGCCCTTTATAACCAATAATGTCATATTCAAGGTCATTTATTTCCCATGCAGATTTTCACACTAGAGGTTTTGGACCACTTTTGTAACACCTCTCTTTTCAGGAATATCCCATCTGTTGAGGAAGCTTGGAAGTTGCCAATTCCAGCAGAGCTCACAACAAGAACAATACGAAATGCACAGGTACACTTGTAAGCTCTATGGGGAGAAGGTTCTGTATGTTATAAGGAAACATTGCTTGAAAAAAAGTGCAACTTGACAAAAGTTAATGGAAATTTGTAAATTGTGTAAACAGTTGAACTTTATGGTTCAGTACAGTCATGTTAGTTGTGCCCTGGGCCCAGTTGTTCTAGATGGTGAATAGTACTAGTTTCTCCAAGATTTATCCGCTGGATAGTGCTATCCAACGTTTGAACAACCCTGACCTGGTGGATAGTGCTATCCAGCCAGGGCACAGGAAATTGTCCGATTTACTGAGATCCTGGAAACCTGCATGTTCACTTAACAGTTGTACTGTCTAACACATTCTAATAATGATATCGATAATTCCCATTAACATTGTCAGTTAAAGATGCCTATCCTCATTTATAGGTAAAATTACTAACCAGTGGTCAGATACAAGCTCTGCAGCCTCAGCAGCAACAACAACTTCAACAGCTTTACCTACAACAACAAGCACAAGTGCAACAACAACAACAACAGCAAGTTGCTGTACTGAACAGTTCACAAGTTAATACTCAAGCTCACTTGGACGACACTAAGAATGTGACAAATCATGCTGCCTTTCAAGGCACAAAAGCAGAAAATCATGTTCATCTTAATGCAAATCAAACTTATCAGCAGGGCATTCCTGGTACAAGTTTACATAATAACTGGTCAGAAATAACTGTGCCACAAGTGACTCAAAATGGAGTGATTGCGAATTCTAGCAGTAGTGGGGTACAAGCTAGTACAGCACAAGGAATGTCTGATCAGTCTGTGTTAATATCACAACCGCACGCCACTGTTTTGTCACAGGCAGACTCATTTCAAACCCAGGTGTGCCGTGAGTCTACTGTGAGTGCTATGGAAACGGCCTACGCAGGAGCTCAACTGTTACAAGCAAATGCCACAATAGGCTCAGACTCTGGAACTTTATCAACACTTTCATCAAACTTTGTTTCAACGTCTTCTGATGTACTTCTCAGTCAAAGTGTTGTTTGTTGTCAAGGAACGACTTTAACTTCCAGTGGATTAGTGACTACAGCATCAATGCCTACATCAGAACCTAGTTTGCGAAGTGGAATTGATACAACTATTTTAAGTGAAATTAATTGTTCGACTGATGCTAAGTCCAGTCCGCTAACAGGGAGTAGTGACCCGACACTTAGTAATGGTCCTATTTCCAGCTATTCAGTGTTTTCATCGTCAAATGCTTGTGCGAGTGGTATGGCTATTTCTCCGTTCTCGTCCCCTAATTATGTCATGTCACCCACACAGAAATCACCTTTCCATACTGGAGCAACCCTCTCCCCAAGTATCACTCAGCCACTCTCTATCAACCCGAGCTGTTTATCACCAAGTTCAGGTCTACCGGGAGGGCACTCTGCATTCTCCCCTTCTCTTATCCCATCAGACCTCTTGTCACCGACAAAACAGCTAGCAGTCATCTCACCTGCATCCTCCAAGTCACCATTTAATCTCAGTTCAGGAGGTGATAGTTTGGCTGTGCCAAAATTAAATTTATTGTATGATTCCATGGCCATTCCATGTCCTCCACCGACACCCACTCCTCCGCTACCCACTGACAAGCTGTCACCACAAACACCAAGTATTTATGTAAGTATAATTTTATTTTAACTCCTTGTAACTATTGAAATGGTGAAATAATACATGATACAGTGGCATCAAACTGTACAGACATTATTAGCAGGCTCAAGTCATGGTACCAAGGATGGGGTGGTTTCTCCCACTTTAACATGCATATCACCCCAAATTTGATGAAATGTTGATGAATTCTACAGTGTACTTGCTTTCATCTTTCAAACGAGGTACCATTTGCGTAAATCAGGTAAAACTAGCAACCTTCATGCTCAGTTAAAGAGTACAAAATTTGCCTATTTGAACAGATTTTGGTCAGAAGGTCATGTAGATAATTTTTTTTATATATATAGTTCTTTGGGTCGAGTGAAGCAATGACCTATTCTGAGGCATTGTTCTTAGCTCTGCCCTGCTTTGTTGTGGCTTCTGCTTCAACTCCTCTTCCATCGCTCTCTTCCGATAATTATATTGTACTCTTAGATAAACTCAGATAACTCGCCAATGGCTTTTTGTCATAAGGATTAACAACATCTTCATATTAAGCCCCTCCGCTTTTGTGGGTAGTTGGGCCATAATTTTGGACTTCTTCTTGGAAGTTTTGCTAGTCGCTGGATATTTGGTACAGACCCAGGACTAAAATTCCTTTCTGAGTCAAAATCGATGCTTGATAGGCTTTCAGAGAGAGATTTTCTTAGACAGGAAGATGGTGGTTCAAATAAGCCTAAGCAACAACGACAGCAACGAGAACGGCAAAGAAGCAAGTTTGGATTAGCGAAACAACCGTTTTGCACGAACACCACACTTTTTTGCATGCACGACAATGATGTGGAAATTTCTAATTTCACGTTTTTGCGGAGGATGTAAACATGAGAAAACGATTTTCTAATAATTAGAGAATCGAAGAATAAAATTATTCTTTTTTTAAACCTTGATACAGTCCTTTAGAATATAACTTCAGAAAAATACACTAACATTTGACATATTGTACGAGATGTGACATGGACAAAGAGCAATGAAAATTGAAACAGCATGGATTCCCCTTTTTAGAGACAGTCTCACACGACGTCAAACTCTGACATGTGTGCTGGGCATATCAAAGTGGACAATGCCTCAAAATAGGTCACCCACCCCGGCCTAAGATATCATGGTATAAGATAAAATTCTACATGTTAAAAAATCTGTAAAAAAAATTGAGATTAATCTCAAATTGAAAGCAATTGGTGGCATTGCTTATTACAAGCTAAAGTTTTCTTTTTTATTCTATTCTTTAACAAGTAATCAGGGTTGTCATTAAGAGCCGCTGGCTGGGGATTTTCCCCGGCTACTAAGAGAGTGGCCCCCGGCTACTTTTATTGGAAAATTGAAGAAAAATAGAACTAAAACAAATCTCTAGCTGTTTGATTCCCCTCCTACTTGTTGTATTTACCTGGCAACTTGAAATCTTAGTGACAACCCTGAGTAATATATTAGGGGTGAAATGCACTTTTAGCTCTTGTCGTAAGAGAGAATTAATGTTGAATGTTGTCAAGAACATTTTCATGGGATTTTAGGAGATAATGATAATGACTGAGAAGTTTAAACTCATTTATACCTTATCCCAACTTGGTTATAATGTTTTGTTTTTGAAATGTTTAAGCTGTGATTAGCTATTATACTTCTCAAACTCATTAACAATTCATAAAGGAAATACAAAGGAAATTTATATTTAGTGTTTGGAAATCAGATGAAAAACTGCTCATTTTTGCATCAGATCCCTAATTTCTCCTTCTAAAATGATTTTGTTTGAGAAGCAATATATTTTGACACAGTGTTTCATCACCAGATGAAACACCTCAAATTTCGTCAAAAATACTCTGTTGCAAGTTGCATTTTTATAACTCTCTCCTCGATATTTCATCTGGTAATGAAACACTGTGTCTCATGCTAATATATTACATGAAATTCCGTTTGTGCCTTTATTACAAGTTTTTAAATACGTTTTTTAATGTTAGGTTGAGAACAAGAAGGATGCATTTTCAGCAGCCCTTCAAAATCTGGTTGTGGACAATGCCAATCCCATTCTAGTTATCAGAGGACTAGCCGCAGCTCTTAGATTAGGTTTGTATAAATTTATGTTTTTTTCTTTTCATAAAACATTGAGAATTGCCATGGGTTGAAGAATGAGTCTGAAGATTTTAGTGCTTTGAGGAAGTTCTTGGAATGGGCATTAATTCACAAAAGATCTTCCACAAGTAGGATTTGAGCAATCTACAAACAACCGCAAAAGCATGCACAATGACACTGGCAGGTGAACCATTGTGTTAGTCCTGGAAAGCTGCATAATGTGCATTTTTTTATGCCGTTAGATTGTTTGTACATCACTGCAGGCAATATTACCACTATTGTGCAAAATTATCTCAAGTTGAACTTCATGTAAATTAAATGTAGCCCGGTTATAAGCCATAAATAATTGGTTTTTTTGTTCGATATTATTAATAAAGGATGCGTTTATTTTTATTGGTTATAATATTATATTAACTTTTGTCTTTCATTTTTGATACTTGCAGATTTAAGTTTATTTTCTACTAAAACTCTGGTTGAAACGAGTGGAGATCATCAGGTGGAAGTCAGAACTCAGGTCTGTATTATTTTTATTTCCTTTACATTTATAGTGGAGGGATGTAAATAAATTAATGGTTTACAAAAGCAACAAGTGGTCCAAACAACAAATTAAAAGGTCAAGTGCAGTTTCTGTTAATTGGAGTATTATCATTTAGTTCCTTTCAATAGGTAGTGTCACCAAGAATAATTTACTGTTTGTATGAATGGCAATATGAAAAATGATAATGGCCAAGTCTTGCTACACGTTTGTAGTAGAAACTCTGCTAGCTTAAAATAAAAAGCAGAAACAAAAACCCTTGACTGAGAACAGGAGACAGTTGACTGGAACTTGCCAAAGTTGAGCCAACATTTTCAGTGAAAGAAAAAATTTTGAAATGTAAAGCCACCTATCGTATTGTAATGGTGCATCTATTTATTTAGACTGTGTTGACAGTGTTGACAGTCTTACCTGTGTTTTGGAAGTAATTTTTGTAATTTGTATTTTCAGAGGCTCCAGGCTTCAGATGAAAACTGGGATGCAGCTGGGGAGAATAAAGTTTGGCTTTGTGAGAGTAGCAGGTAAAGGTTATTATGTTTTGAACAACTTTACACGAGTGTTGTGCTCGCAGTCACAGCACTCAATAGTTGCAACCACCTTGTTCAGCGTGATAAATAGTGCCAGATGAAAGTGCTGTACATTAGCTTTCATTTGATGGTACCACATCAAGATTTCTTGACCAGAGTTAGAATTAGACTCACTTTTTGTAGGGTAAATGAACATTGCAAGTAGAATACCAGAGTATACAATGCAGGAAAATACAGCTATATGTTACAAGTCAAAATTATATTTCAGGTTAACCTTAGTTGATTCTCAGATTATCTTTGTCTCCTAGGTCCTCATTCATGAATAATCAGGGCTAGGAGACAAAGGAAATTGAGAATCAACCTAGGTTATCGAAATGTAACCTGAATATAATTTTAACCTGTAACAGATACACTAACATGTATCGAATGTTGATTTCTAGGTCCTTCACAACCATTGCAAAGTATGCTCAGTACCAGGCCAACTCGTTTCAGGAGTCTTTGAAGGTAGAACCCTAGTAATGTTAAATGACATGTAACTCGCGAAACACTATGTTCCATTGATTCTCGCCATTGAAAACTTCTGGTGTCTATATATGTGTGTATGACATGTAAAATGGTCCCTCCTGTATGGTATAGCAATAACCTCTGACACTATTTCGTTCGTGCCTAAAAAAACTGAAAGGTTGATGTCTATTTATCGTAGTTTGTTTAGTTTAGATGGGTAAGGTATATTTTGTTTTTTCTTTGTTTGTTTTCTGGTTTACACTTCAGGAGGAGCAAGAAAGGCGGTCAGGGATTAAGGAACCTTCTCATTCAGACAGTGACTCTTCATCAGGCTCCAAGAAGTATGTAAAAACCACAGTAGCACAATTGCTGGGAATTGAAGATTTTTTTTAAATGATCATATCGCCATGATCTATGTTGTCATAGTGATGGTCATGATGCCTCTGTCATTGCTGTTGATGCTTATGCTGATGATGTGGATGGGAATTGTGGATGAGGATGATGATGATGATGATGATGAGTAAGCGGAGGCGGTAAAGGGTCTGTGATGTTGATGATGATGATAGTGGTAACGATGAGGAAGATGTATGGTGATGATGATAATGATGCTGACGATAATGAAGCTCAGGTGGACGGTGGTGACATTAGAGAGATTAAGATTCACGTTTACGACATATCGGCAAACGGAAAACGTCAGTTGAGAATTTCTCAGAATAGAAAATAAGCAGTTAAAAAACAGTCCAGAACGATTCTTTTGGATAAAACTGGGATAAAACTACTTATTTTTGTGTAGAAGCAATAAACAGTAAACGAAAAATAAGGGAAAAAATTGGTCACGTGGTACAAATTCACGTCTGCCGCAAACGGCTAACGACAGACTCAAGTTGAGAATTTCTCAGAATAAAAAATAAGCAGATGAAAACAGTCCCGAACGATTCCTATGGTTAAAACTGGCAAAAAAACTACTTATTTTTGTGCAGAAGCAATAAAGAGTAAAAGGAAAATAAGGGGGAAACTTGGTCACGTGGTAGAAATTCACGTTTGCCGTTTGGCGTAAACGTGAATCTTAATCTCTCTATTAACAAACCTGAGGCTGAGGAGGCTGATGGTGACGTTAATGAGACTAAGGATGAAATTGATCATTGCTGGGGGGGTGATGATGATAATGAAGGGGAGGGTGACATTGAAAATAAATATAGTAAAGATGCTGCATGCTTTTTTTGAGGAGAGAGGGCGTCTGTACACGCCGTTGACGTCGATGTTGATGATGAAGATGATGATGATTGTGATGATGATAATAACGAGAATGGCTAAAACAATAATGATGTGCTTATACTAGTATATTATGTCTTTACGAGGAAGATTACCCGTGGGTAAATTCCCAGAATGTAACTTGGTGAATCACTTTTTGTATTTTAGCGGCAAAAAAAGCAAAGGAAAGAAATTTAAATGGATCAAGTTTGGCACCAATGTCGACCTTTCAGATGAGAGGAAGTGAGTTCAACTATGAAAATGTTCCTTTAATGTATTTTTATAAACTTTTTAACCGGATTGTATAAATTATAAATTTCTATTTCTGTACAGATGGAAAGCTCAGCTTCAAGAACTCACAAAGCTTCCACCATTTGCAAAGGTAAGTATCAGTAAACCTAGGCTTCCCGTAGTCACTTACAGGACTCGTTCACGTGTAACATGATGGTTTGTAAATCAAGGCCATAGTACAGAAAAAACCTGCCTTTAAGAACCTGGGTTTTAAAAATCTGTTGGGCATAATTTGCCAGTTAGACCCCCTCTATATAATATATGTATATATATATGTTCTTATTTCTTTAAATCTGTAAAAAAAATCTGTACACTTGGGTAAGTAAGTTGAGTCAACGTTCAGGATTCTCTTTGGAGACATAAATACCTTATGACTCCAGCTGCAAGTGTAATGGTATCAGGTTTTTACCTAACGAATAAGCTGAATTCCACTAAATAATACTCTTAGCCACGATGTTTTTTTCTTCTTTAGAAATTAAGAACCTATTCAAGAACCTAAATATACTAAATAAGAACCTGTTTAGGCTAGCTTGGGGGAAATGCAGGTTCTTAGTCGCGAGTGTTTTTGGTGTATTTGACTAAGGTGTAACATAACTAGTTTCACCTACTGACTTTGTGTTGATTTTTTAGGTTGTGAGCCCTGGAAACATGTTGAGCCATATTGGTCACACTATTCTAGGGATGAATTCCGTGCAGTTGTACATGAAGATACCAGGGTGCCGGACACCAGGTAGGTGCTTTAATGAGGGTTTGTAACATAACACCACATAACATTACATAACGTAACGTAACATAACATAACATAACATAACTCAGCACTTTGGGCGAGTTGACTAAAAATTTTGGGCGACATAGCTCTGATTCCGGGCAACTTGACCGTAAACAGGTAAGGGTTCAGACAAGACTAAGACGAGCAAGAAGTGGCCGTGGGCAAGCGAAATGCGAGAGCTGCTTGCCCAAATGACAAACTGGAATTCAAGTTTTTTTTCGAGCCCTGAGAAGTACTTTAAAAACGAGTAACTTCCTTTGTGTGTTCTGTACTTTGTCCTGTTCTTCGTGGGTTGCTGTTTATGTAATAAATTCCCTTGTCTTATCAGGTCATCAAGAAAACAACAATTTCTTTGCCATCAATATAAACATTGGTCCAGGAGACTGTGAGTGGTTTGCCACGCCTACGGAATATTGGGGAGTACTTCATAACATGTGTGAAAAGTAAGTTACTACAAAACGAAATGAAAGGGTTATAGTGTAACCGATAATTTATGCAGGGTATAGAAATATATGTAAATTATGCAAATTTATGTCGAGTTTTGACCACTCTGTTTAAACAAATAAATACCTCATTAATAATCCTATCCTTTCGAGCCAAACGCAAAAAAACACCTGAGTTATTACAACCACCTCGCTTTTGCGATCAGGATTTTGTAGCTTAATGGTGGTCACACTAACAGGTTCCAACGTACTATTACTAATTATTGATAATATTTCTTCAAATTAATTTAAATTGATGACCATAATTTCTTTTAATTGCCAGTTGCAGTGTTACAGCATAAGATTTTCAGTTATTCTCTCTGGAATACTGCACCACATGGTCCTCAGTGGCAGAGCGACATTTTGTTAAAAATCAGTGATTTATATTGATAAAAACTGACTGGTTGTCTGTTTTTCTTACCGTTGCAGGAATAATCTGAATTTCTTAACAGGTAAATAAATATTCGTGATTCCTTGGTATTTGTAGCACAGTTTATTTTATCTAACCCACTCCGGAGACCTTCTGAACTTATAGGCGGTAAGTAAAAAGGTAAACTGACGAAAGTTCAGGCCCGGGTTGCTCAAACGTTGGATAGCCCTATCCACCGGATAAATCACTTTAATATATATTTTTTCGCGCGCTCTGAGTGGCTACTCAACCAGTGAATATCCTGCACTATTCACTGATTCACCTCCAGTTCCTCCGAGCGAGCGACGCCCAATTCACTTGAGTTGCGAGCAAAATGCCTTCCCGGTTTGCTGCCGTAACAAAGAAAGAAATTCCATAACTAATCAAGCGAGCTGTTCCCGAAATACACGAAGAAGATGACAAAGTTCGGTTTGGAAGTTTTAACAGGTAGAGCTTTGCCTTTTTGACTCGAATTTATCGATAAAACCGGTGAAAAAGTTTTTTGTTTACAAATGCAAATTAAGCTTAAGTCTTGCGTTACTTTATTTAGTTGACTTGTTCATAAATAAGCTTCCAAATTCCAATTCGGTCTGGAACGAACGGATACATTTAAACTAGTTTTAAGAACTCTTAGGTTCCTAAGTGTTTTGTGTTGTTTTGATTTGTAAAGGTTCTTGGTGGCCTATACTGGAGGAGCTGTATGAGGAGCGTGTTCCAGTGTATAGATTTATCCAGAGACCTGGGGATCTGGTCTGGCTTAATCCAGGAGTGGTTCATTGGGTGCAGTCATTGGTAAGATTTTATTTATAGGGAGGTTAAGCACGTCAACCGGAAGTGAATCCTTGTCCCTTTAAATATGCCTTAACGCTACCAAGTTTCTTGGCCCTTATAACGACGATTTGCCCGAAAATATGGGTAAAAACACTGCCCAAGAATGTAAAAAGTTCACTTCCGGTTTACGAGCGTCGCTCAAAAACGCCTTTGCTCCCTGAGCTTAAGAACGTCAACCGGAAGTGAGGCCTTTTTTCTTTTAATGTGCCATGACGACACCAAATCTGTCTTGCTAAGTGCCTTGACTCTTGTACAGACGATCTGTCCGCAGTGTTGGAATGGAGCATTAGCTTTGCCAAAAAATACAAGGAGTCCACTTTCGGTTGACGTGCGTCGCTCAAAAACGCCTTTGCTTAAGCCGCGCTATAAGCAGCATTCAAACCCATCAAATCCTTTCACTCCCGAAACTGGTACAGATAAATATTCAATGAAAATCCGAAATGTCATTGTGTAAAGGATTAAGAAGTAAGTTACTGCTCAGTCGCTTGCAGAGGTGCTCAGTCACTTTATTTAACGGAGAGGGAATATGCAAGCCGTTACGATCAAGTACCTGTTTTCACGCTAGGGTAATTTTAGTAGTCACGAGTTCTGATGATGTGTGTTTACTTTGTAGGGATGGTGTAATAATATCGCATGGAACGTAGGTCCATTGACAGAAAAGATGTACAATGCTGCAATCGACAGATATGAGTGGAATAAACTACAAGGCAAGAATCGTTATGTCGCACAACTGCACTCACCATCATCTTGTTCTAGCCTGTGTACAGACCCTATTAATTTTTCCTGGGGGGGGGGGGGTGGTCTGCTCGCAGGCTTATGTCGTTCAGGTTTATTTTATTCACGCTTATTCAATTTATTGCAATAGAATCCCCCAAATGAGTAATCGTGAGAGAAAAATGAAGAAAGAACATAACAAGAAATGCGTAGAGGAGAAAGAAGCAAAGCTTTCGAGTTTACCAGTGTAATTAGTGAGACAGAAAATAAGGTTGCACTATTGCAACGTTCTGTCTTAGGGACTAGACAAACAAGTGGATACAATTCCGAAATATTTGCATTATTTATTTTCAGTATTGGTGTCAACTTTTTTCGTATTGTTACATTGAGATTCCAGAAGTAAATTCTTCCTAAGTCTACTATCCATGTTCGGGGTTGTAATATTCTTCTTTCTGATGTTATTTATTTCAGGTGAGAAATCCATCGTTTGCATGATTCATCTTTCGTGGAACGTGGCTAGGAATGTTAAAATTGCAGAAAGAAAGTTATACGAACACATCAGGTTAGTGGTGGTAACATTTCAGTTCGCTTGTCATCGAAAATCACACCGTCCGCTCCATATCTAGTGCCCTTTCAACCAAATCTCAAACGGGTAGACACACCAAAAAAACTGAAAAGCTTGCGACCGTTCTTAACCTTTTATGCCCTTTTATCCAAATGTAATTCCACCGACTGCTGATCTTCGTCCTTAGAGATTTAGTTTCAAAAAGAGAGTTTGATAAAAGATCAAAGCATTTTGTCTTTGGTGATCATTTAAAAATTTTCGTACCCTTCTCTCTGGATTATTTTTGTGTGGATATTGTTGGCAGAAAATTGATGTTGCTCACT
The DNA here is from genome assembly GCF_958299795.1 of Porites lutea. NCBI lineage: Eukaryota > Metazoa > Cnidaria > Anthozoa > Scleractinia > Poritidae > Porites > Porites lutea. The sequence goes on from NC_133210.1 coordinate 17,919,900, forward strand.
CTTTAGATTTTGAGGGTAAAGGAGACCTCCATGCCTTGAACCAATAGACCTCCCCCCCCCCCCCCCCCCCCCGCGAGGCGAAAGCTTACCCGCAACCTGCCTTTTTAATATTGATGCCTCGACACGTTTAAATGACTTTTTTTCCCTTTCTTATGTTGCGACAGAGTGGTGCTGGCCAGGTCGCTCAGATACTGCCAGATTACTGTGGAGAAACTAAAGCAAACTGGGATTGAGGTGATGTGGCATGGCAAGAAAGACAATGAAGGATCTCACTACTGTGCTCAGTGCGAGGTGAGATGCCTAACAACAGCATTGCTTTCACATACAATTTTTTTTTACAATAACTTTGCAATTTCTCGCTTGCTGATTGGTGGAGGGCTATAGTCTGTGAGAATAAGAACCATGGAAATGACTTGATGATGGCACAATTTGTTTTCCTCTGCCTCTCGCAAGCGACTGTCTGAGAAACTTTAACTGCCAATTTTATTGTAAAAAAAAACAAGCACAATAATTTACCATGGTCTATGCCCTTTTTGACATGGAAATGACGTCAAAATGCTAAAAAATTTTGGTCTTTCTTCAGGAACCAAACAATAGAGTTCTCCGAGGGACTTTATTGTTTGTTTCACTTTGTATTGTTTCTTTTGTTGTACGTAATCTGTGCCTCGGTACCAACAGAAGGAATCAAAACTTTGCAGTGAAATCATTCTCCTGCGGCTCTTGGTTCTATTAGAGTCGTAAACATTTTGACGTCACTTCTGTGGTTGTCTAGAGGGTGGGCTATTGGGAAAAAAAGATGGCGAAAGCAAAACTGTGCCATGATATCCTCACACGTTGTGTTGTCCTTTAACATCTTCTTTAAACGTTCTGGTGTTGCAGGTGGAAGTGTTTAATATTCTTTTTGTGACGGACAACAAAAAGCATTTAGTTTACTGTCAAGATTGCGCAAGGAAAACCAGTGCTAATCTCAGTGGATTTATTGTCCTCAATCAGGTAAGAAGAGATTGTACTTTCTTTCTCCCAACTGGTCGGCAACGGCATGTCGACTTAAACAGTGAAACAAGTTAACTAAAAAATAAGACCGATCTTTTTACCGCTCAAAGTCTAGAATTCTTCAAAAAATGCAAAGGTTTGCACATTATAATGGCTCAGCATACAAAACTACAGTAATCGTAATTTTTTGGTGGATGGGGGAGAAGTTGAGTTGACGATTAGTAATATTAGCAACGCATTTAAAGAGTCACATGCCTTAATAGTGTGAGACAAAATCATTTTCCACCTCTTTTATTTTTAACAGCCATTGGAATATCATTTCGGAAATGATAGTCACCCTTATCGTGCCCTACATTTCAGCTTTTAACTTTTCTCAGCATTCCCGCAGTGTAACCCTGAAGCAATAACTCCATCATATATGCCTATTTGAGGACATATTTACCTTATAAACCCTTATTTCGATACGCTTATATACTTTTCTTGATACATTTTTTTCCGATGATAGCGAAAGGAATGTTTTGTAGTTATTAGTTAGTTTACGCAACAGGACGGCAGGATAAACAGGAATGCAAAACGCTTGTGCGTGACAATACAATACAATACAATAACTTTCTTTAAAGAGGGAAGCGCAATAACCTATGACAGTTTTCTAACCTACGGCCCTCGACGTGACGGGGCAAGTACTTGCGTGTTTTGTCGTGATCTTCACCTAACATTAATGTTTTTCCCGGAATTTTACGAAAATATCTGTTTCAGCTTGTCACACAAGGTTTGCCTCGTCTTTCCTCTCCCTTCCTGTTGCGTACCGTAAGTTGTATATTATCTCTGATAAGGCAGGAGCTTTGCAGTTCTCTGCCAGCTGTATTTGGTGCACCACTTAACAGTTTCCTCAATGAAAGTTGCGAAGAGAGCTAATTGTAAGCTTTAAATGTGCTCAATTTTTCTCACTCACTGTTAATTTTCTTCGCTTTTTAGTATTCAAATGAAGAGCTTACTGAAGTCTTCAACAATTTTAAATTACACACGGTAAGATTTTCTTGAACGCTTGTAATTATGATAAAAACGTTCGTTGTTGCTTGCCGGCGCAGTGGCAGCGCGTCATACCGAACCCATTACACAAAGGCCCAAATGAATGGAACGATTACCTTTGATCACCTGGTATTAGGGAACGGTGCTGCATGGAGTAAAGTACTCGCTGGGTACTAATGTGAACGTTCCTTTCTTTCATTAAGTACCCAGGCCAGAATTCGGCCACGGTGCCGGTACCTGGGTTCAAGGTCTCGACCTTGTACTCGCGCACGTAAGTGGATTGACTGGGTCCCTGTGTGCACACGTTTTCTCTTAGTCCCGAAGCAATCCACTGCTTTACACAATCACAACTCCCTGCTTAGCTCACGTTTCATGCTGATGACGCGTCAGTACCAAGATCTGGGTAGCTCTTCTGATTGGTCGTGCTGCGAGGAGAACTTGCTTCAGCCAATCAGAGGCACTTTCCTATCCGATATGGAATTTCTGCGCTCGTTCTTTAGACATTATTTCGCGGGAAAACCAGTGGTGGCGATGTTTTCTCAGTTTATAGAGAGCCTTAACTAATTGCCGCCAATACTTTTACAGGTATCCTCTCACGTGGTGGACCCCGTGATGTCCCAGAATTCCTCGCAGCCAGTAAGCATGGTGGCGCAGGGCGTCTGATAGGTTTTGATACTGTCATTTTTTGTATAAAAGAATTCTATTTTGTATATTGAACAGAGCTTTACATTTGAGCGTAAATTTCAATTCCAAGCTGGGTAATATTTAATTTAGCTTCTGGAGAATCACACTTCGTGTATCTTTTCGTCCGTCCTTTTTTACTTAATATAAAATAATGTGCAGGATTTTGTCGGCATTTTCGGTCACATGACATGCGCGTTCTTCTCTCTGGTTCCTTTACAACGTTGTTCATTTTTTTCGTATTTGAAAAGCACGATTTGGTCCAGAATTAGAGAGTAGTCTTCCAAGGGATAATTGTTTGTTTTACTGCAACTTCCGTTGTATATTTTAAGGAATTAGTATATATTTTTTTCGATGATGCATTTCGTGGCAGTTTCAATAAGGTTGATACTTGATACAATTACAAACGAAAAGCCAAGAGATCTCTTATTGCTATACTTTTGCGTGACATAAACGCCTTAAGTGACAAACATAAAAAGCGAGAAGGCTTCTGCTTGATTTTGAGATTGTACTGCTTTTAGACTGGATTATTTGTGGTTACTCGCTGTAACTTAAGTATTTTCAGTCGCTCTTTTTATTTTAGGAGAAACGCAATACACTCGCTTACAACTGCATTTTTAGCGCAGCTGACTTCGTCTGCGTTCTATAAAACAAATTGTAAGATTATCTTGGCGGCTGTAATTAGCTAGCTTTATTGTGATTGAGCTCGACTTAATCTATACACCCTCGCGGAAAAGTCATCTCACCTTTGTAAATAGCATTCGTTTCGTCGTGATCCAAGTCTCTTCAGTGGCAAGTTTTCATGTTATCGTAAAGTTAAGTACAAGCAGGGCTGGTAGTGTCTTCGGTTTTGTTTTCGATGAGCGCTTTTCGTTTTAGTTTTAACAAAGTTCTCAGTGTTTAGCAAGCAAGGGGAAAATGGAAATGCTTCGACTGTCTTTGATGACGTCCACACGGCAGCGGACGAAGTTTCGACCGGCTGAAAAGTTTCACAGGACACTTTTTTCACACGGAACTGTTTAAAGCGATTTTCGCATGACCTTGGAATAACAACGCGCCAACAATACAGAAACAATCCACGAACGGAAATAGAGCGGTTTGATTAGTTTATCGAACGGATACAAACGCGTGTGGCTTTTGGTTGGTTAAGCGAACGCTCTGGTGAAAAAACTTCATGCCCGAAGAACTTTCTAGAAATCAACCGATACTTCGCTTTGACGTCATACTGCAACACGATTGGCCAATCCAACAATGCCTTCTCCATATAAGGGTTTTCTTTGGCGGAAAACGAAGAAGCATAATTTGATTTTTTCATCCATTGGCTGATAAAACAAATAACGAACGCTTACCGAAACCGTTTGAACGGCTAAGCGTATAAATCTTCGTACGGTTTAGGTGGTCCCGTGTGAACGAAAAACCTAAACGCACAAATTTTTGGAAACGTGCGAAATTCGTCGAGTGCCGTGTGAACGTAGCGTTAATCCGTCTCTCCAATTGGCAATGTATTGTGGAAGCTAGTGTAAATATCTCACAAATTTGAGAGGATGTGAGGCATTTTTTGGCACAGAGAGAACGCTTTTGTTGTTACGGAAAAGTGCACTTGATCTCGGTTCCTCTGCAAATGTCAAAATACTTTTATTCTGCCAAGTCTGTAGGGGCTGGTTTCCGAACGGTCTCTACGGACGCTGGAACAAAAGAGACTGTAACATACCACAACGGCGACGGCGACGAAACCGTCTCTTTAAAAGTGACTTCAGCGCGATTATCCTAACTTTCTCACCTACGTTTAATGTGAGGAACTCTCCTGGAGCTGAGTTCCCAAGGAAAAAACATCAAGGCTCAAATTAGAAAGAGAAATTCGTCGTCGTTTGTTTACGTTCTCGGTAAAACATATTAGGCACGGCAAAGTTGTTCTTTTGCTTGTCTAAACCTGTTACTGTTGCTGTTCTCGTTGCCGTTTTTTGACGTTCTCGTTGTTCTTGTTCGTCGTCGCCGTCGGGACATCTTAAACTCCTTAACATCCGAGGGATCATTGAGACTGTAGCAATCATTTTGGCCATGTTGAGCCTGTGCCATATAGTCTGGGCGGGAGTTGTGTTAAGATGCATTATGGGACTATTTTCCGGTCCTTCGCTTCTCTTATTAGCTCTTAAGAGACTGTGCAAGAGACTGGGACAAAATTCGTGCCATAAAACAATCCCACAGTGCAATTCGACACAATATCGACTCAGTCCGGCTCCCGCACGCAATCCTTAGTAGTCAATAATGAAAAAGCACGTTTTTGAGCGACGCACGTCAACCGGAAGTTGACTTTTTTGCACTCTTCGGCCGTGAGATTCTAGAAATTCTTGGACAAATCGTCTCTTAAAGAGTAAAGACACTTAGCAATACAAATTTGGTAGCGTCAAGGCATATCAAACGAGAAAAACGCTCACTTCCGGTCTACGTGCCGCGTCGCTCAAAAACGTCGCTGCTTACGCTCTCTTTTAGCGGACGCAGCGAACGTTACCACAATGATTGCAGAGAGAGACTTGGAGAGGCTGTGTTACGGTTATCTAGTTCATTTTGTGTATAATGCCCTTTCGATATGAAACTTGGAAAATTACTTGTGAATGACAAAATCAGAGCTTCGTGTCAAAGAATTGTCTTCTAAGCATTGTATCAAACGTTAGAAACAACAGTAATGAAATTTGAAAAACTGTTAGCCAGGCTAACAGTTATTTAAAAATTGCAATACGCCACTTGCACATCTCCCATAAGGCACCTTATTCGCCCGCCAAAATTTGTTTTTCATTTCTCCTGGGTATTACAGCCGTTCCAAGAGAAATTGAAAACAATGCTTATGCAAAGTTTTGGAGGCAAATAAGGTGCATTATGGGAGATGTGCAAGTGGCGTATTGCAATCGGTTTGAATCTTCTTCAAGTTTTTCCATCCGTGCCTCCATTTGTATTTGTTCAGTGGTGCTATTTATACCGTCTTTTCATGTTTGGTGGCGGTTCCTACTGAATTTTGATAGACTACGTGACACAGCTCCTTTCAGTTTTTCAGTTTAGCGATCATATGGATAGCATTGCAGTCTGGTTTATCACTTTCTTGTTACACTTGGCATGTTCTTTGTAGAATGATACTGCTGGTAAGAGAAGATAAACAAATTTGACACTTCATTCGTAAATGTTGGTGTGTCAAGAAGAAGTGGATAAAAGCAAGATAGTCCTTTTATTTTTCAAGGCTAGAGTTATTTTTAGATAAGGACAACTTAAACTTTTGTGTTGAATAACATTGGCAAAAGTTCAAATTGATGAAGTGGCAATTTGTTGGGTCATTCAAGCGTTTCGGAGACTTAAGGCACAAATGTACTGACCCGCGAGAGTATACCATACAAAATCTCAATGGCCGAGATCGTTGAGAACCGCAACGATCTAAAAATAACATGCCAAATCTTCCAAAAGGTTTATACTCTCTTGCATTGATCTTCTCTTGGCGGTATATCATCCAGTTTTAGTAAAGAGACGTCGCAATTGTTAGGTTAGTTAAGTTAGTTGTTCGACTCTTTCACTCATAATAACTGCCAGAATTGAAATGACTGCGAATAGTCACAAGTGTTTAACGAGTATGTTGAGATCTCTCAAACCAGGGTTAGGTTTAGTTGTAATTACTTGATCATAATGCTATCCAAAACCTAATGAATTTCGGGGGGCGATGAAAAGATCAACAGAAAATTTTTGACGCTGCTTAGTAAAGTTGAAGTTATGTCGAGTCTGAAAACTCTTGGCTTTGTAACGAGTTTTAAAATTGGTAAAGCACTCCTTTCCCGTCTTGTTTTTGTTGATGTTGTTGTTGTTTAAAAAGCGCGTTGATTACAAAACATTTTTTTTGGTTGATGCAGTGGAACCTGTATTTAGCACCACGAGATGGTCGCTGGTGTCCGATTAATTCAGGCGTCGAACACGAAATATACCGGTTTGTTTTACAGAAAAAACGGTAGAAATTTTTAGAGCTCAACGACGCTCGCGTCCGCTTGATATAGGTCTCACTGTAACAATTAGTATCATTTAATTTTTGAAGCTGTAGGATTGTGTTGCTTCTTGCGCAGATGAGATATTGAAAGAGTAGGACAAGCCTTAGAGAGTGGATAAACTTAATTAGTTCCAAGAAGTTGGAAATCTTTATATAAGGATTTATTCATCAAAATACGTTTCACACTCCCCTAGGCACTACAGCTTGACAGTTTAGATAAACATCGTTCAGGAAGGTTTTTATGAAATGCATGCTATTTTGGTGCAGCGCAAAAAATTGTGACATTCGTCAATCAATTAATGCCCTACGCTATCATTTAATTCCAGTCCACTCCGTGGTGCTAATAATAATAATGATAATAAAGATTGATATTTATTTCGGTTAAAGACTGTCTCTTCAATGTCTACAGGTGAAAACATTTGACAATTAGACAACGTCGCAGTTGGAAGCGAAACGTATTTTTTCAGTTTCAAGCTGCCATGGGTACCGAAGGTTTTTTTTCACGTGTGCAACGTTTGCGGCGAGATGCTTCGGGGCAGGCCGTAGGTCGACACATCTTCGGCCCAAGGCCGAAGCTTCGGGTAACTATAAATACTCGATCGAAACCCAGGAAAACGAGCATGGAAAGCCTCTAACACCCAGGGTAGTTTCGTACATGCACAGGAAGCGAGCTTGAATTACACGCGAATAATAATATGATTATTTATCGCCCAAGGCAATTTAAAAGTCATTTTTAAAAGTTGCTTTAAAAAAAGTTTTACTTTATTTGAACATACGAGAAGTGTACATGCTGAGCATTGCTGACGTATTGTTTCAAGACCTCAATATAGCTTGGAAAACGGGTGTCTCGTTATTAGAACGGAAGTAGCGACAACTCGAAGCTAGAACCCGCTTGTAGCATCCTTTTTTGATTGCCAAGATGGACTAACACACAGAAATGGCAGCACAAAGTAATTTTACAAAAGATGAAACCCAGGAAACGTCCAGAAAGCTATTTTGCATCACTTTACTGATAACATTTGTAACATCAACAATCACATTGCTGAGCACCATTTACAGGCGAAACATCAAATTGACTGAACCTCTGCGACATGTATAACGTATTCTACATACTACTATCAACGTCTTACTTTAGAAAGCTGGTTTACCAACTTAGAACAAACGCCACTGAATCGTAGCCAACAGTTACCAGCGCTGTACAAACGACTTATTAAGGAGATCAAGCAAAACTAACTACGAGAGAACGACTGGAGAACTGACAATTTGAGTAACAATAGACGTCTGTTTAACTGTGACAATAGACGGATCGAAAAGCACCAATTACTGCTTACGAGTCCTCATAGCCAATAACATCACGGCTTAACTGACAGACGACCAATAACATCGCGACGTATTTGACCAATCAGATCAATAAACAGAGTATAATACCATCAACTGACGCAATCATAGATACAACTCACTTTGACTTTGAAGATGACTACCGCACAGGTTGTCGAAACGTCAGTCACTATCAACAACAACAGTCCTATTCAGGACTACGTTGACCCCCGACGATCAAACTCAACCCTACTTTTGAAATGACTCCTAGGTTCAAAACTTTCACAGTATCTATGGTTTCTTGGTCACGTGGTTCGTTACAAATTAAGCCGAGTGGCTCTGGGGACGGGAATGGGCCTTACCTGTCATCGACCTTGCAAGGATCATATATCTAAGGTGTCTTTAGAAGGCTTTTTACAGCCTTAGAAATGATTTAGAAATATGAAAATTATCGTTCTTTATTCGGGAAGCAAAATGTAAGCGAATTTTGCTATAATTTGCCCTGACTTACTTGAAACTCATAACGCGTTATCGCGTGTCGGGTTGTGAAAATTGCAACATTTCTGTCAACAACGGAAAGTGTTGCGTCGGATTTCAGCCCTGTGATTATTAATACTTTCAAAATAACGGTCTCAGATACCAACTTTGGCCTTCGTTTTCTCGGTCTCTATTTAACAAAAATGCTTCATTTTTGGAATTTGAGTTCAGGTTGAGAGTACATTTCAAATAGGCGATTTTATAAGCATGATCATTTTTTGACTATATAACAGTTCTAATATCTTTTAATTCTAATACCTTTTAAGGCATTTTTAAAAACAACCTCAATATCGATTGGAAAACAGGTGTCTCGTTATTAGAACGGAAGTAGCGACAACTCGAAGCTAAAACCCGCTTGTAGCATCCTTTTTTGATTGCCGAAAGGGAATAACAGAGAAATGGCAGCAAAATGTAATTTTACAAAAGACGAAACTCAGGAAGCGTCCAGAGAGCTATTTTGCTCGGCTGAATTTACAAAAGAAGTACATAGCGAACTCATCTTTCTCTCCGTGGTTAACACTTTTCTGGCCTTAACCGCATTTTTGGGGAACACTCTGATCTTACTCGCCCTACAAAATGAGACTTCACTTCATCCACCGTCCAAACTTCTGTACCGTTGCTTAGCAATGACCGATTTATCTGTTGGGGTCATTCTGCAGCCTCTGTTTGTTGCTTATTGGATGTCTGTAGAGAACCAAAGATGGGATATTTGTTACTACGCAGATTTGTTAAGTTCAGTAACAGCCTATTTTTTGAGTTCAGTTTCTCTGATGACACTGTCTGCAATAAGTGTGGACAGACTTCTCGCCCTGTTATTAGTGCTCAGGTACAGACAAGCTGTAACTTTGAAAAGAGCATGTATAACCGTAATCGTGATTTTCATTTTGGGCCTCATCTGCGCATCGACATACTTCTGGAATCCTCTTATAACCACATGGATGACAAGCGTGGGTTTAATTCTCTGTTTAATCACCTCAATTTTCTGTTACACGAAAATTTTCATCTCCTTGTGTCATAGCCAGGTTCAAGTACAGGACCAGGTTTCTCAAGGACAAACTTCACTGATCATGAAGCAGCTCGATACAGAAAGGCAGTGTTCGTTGCGCTATACATACAGGTGATATTGGTTATTTGTTATTTGCCTATCGGTCTAGCGGTAGCTTTGACTCCTCAAAGAAAGATGCCTCTATCAACTTATCTTGCCAGACAATTTACGAGCAGTTTTCTTTTGTTAAACTCATCGTTAAACCCCTTACTTTATTGCTGGAGGTTAAAAGAAGTTAGACAGGCTGTAAAAGGCACAGTGAAAAAAATTTTTTGTTTACAGTAGTCGAGTTAGTTTATTCAGTCAAGCTTAGGCCCAAGCAAAGAAACTACGCTCTACTAAAAGAGCCTAAAACTTAACCATCACTTTACTGATAACAGTGGCAGGAGATGCGGACAACAAAATGTTGTATATTCATTGACCTTCATATAACAGGTGCTGTGGCAGCCATAACAGCTCAAACAGATCTTTCTAGATCAGGAAAATTAGCTGATTACAAAATAAAAGAATAAAAACCGTTTTCCAAAACAAAATAGAAAAAAAGGTGCTAGAAGGACGCCCACTTTTTATTATATTTCCCTTACTATTTTACTAGGGTACTTTGCATAAAATATACATACATACTTTATTCGTCCCAAACAGAGCCTATGAACAACAGAAATTAATAACTAAAAGTGGATAAAACTGTAACACGGATAATTGTGTAAAAATTGAGCTGAATATGTCTCCAAAAAATTTAACATTAAGTTTTTCTTCAGGCAACTCTCGAAGTCGTTTAAGGTCTGTTTCAGCTTAAGGGCAGAATCACGTGAGTTCTTAAGTCTAACTGTTCTAAAATAGAAGGTACTTTGTCCTGTGGCGGTTTTGTACAGAGAGGTATGTAACATCTGGGAGTTCCTCGTGGTACTCTTAGTGAAGCTATAGCTCTTTGAATATATTTAGAAAATAATGAACTGGTGCGCCACCAGTAAAAGAGCTAAATATGATCATATTCCCTTGTGTTGCTAACGATACGGGCCGCAAAATTTTACAGAGCTTGGATGCTATTCAGGTTATGTAGCTTTATGTCCAGAAGTGTTGCTCCAAACATTACAACAGTAATATAGCTTGCTGAAAACTAAAGCATATTAATCATGATGGTTAAAGTGTTCGTGTCGAAAGCGAGTATTATAGTGCAATATCCGGCTCTGAATGCACCCTAATCGTTTAGTAGTTCCGTTCTGAATTTTATTTGCTTTGGCTAAGAACGGTTTTGTTGCACTGCCAAAATGCGTTTGCTGTAAACGGAAATCGTCTTCTCAAAATCCCAGAAGATAACCCCATTTGCGATTCACGCGCCACGGCAGGTGCTACTTAGCTAAGCGGCGAAGCGTTAGCTATAGAGAGGTGAGACAAGCATAATAATCATTTGAACAAATTATCTATGAGCATCTGCGACAGAATCGAGCAAGATCCTGGGAACGAGTGAGCAGCGCACGCTAGCAAACAAACATTGCATGCGTGTGTGACGAAATAAACAGATGTCGTAAGCAAACAAGTTGCAACAAAAAGGTAAAGAGATGTCGCAATTGTTAAGTTAGTTGTTCGACTCTTTCACTCATAATAACTGCTAGAATTGAAATGACTGCGAATAGTCACAAGTGTTTACGGAGTATGTTGAGATCTGTCAAACCAGGGTTAGGTTTTAGTTGTAATTTACTTGATCGTAATCCAGTACAAAACCTAGAAATGAATTTCGGGGGGCGTTGAAAAGACCAACAGGAAAACTTGAAGTTATGTCGAGTCTGAAAACTCTCGGCTTTGTCACCAGTTTTAAAATTGGTAAAACACTCCTTTTGTTGTTGTTGTTGTTTAAATAGCGCGTTGATTACCGTGACAAAACATTTTTTTTGTTGATACAGTGGAAGCTGTATTCAGCACCACGAGATGGTCGCTGGTGTCCGATTAATTCAGGCGTCGAACTCTTAATATACCGGTTTGTTTTACAGAAAAAAACGGTAGAACTGTTTAGAGCTCAACGACGCTCGCGTCGCGCTCACTTGATATAGGTCTCACTGTAACAAGCAATATCATTTAATTTTTGAAGCTGTAGGATTGTGTTGCTTCTCGAGCAGATGAGATAGTGAAAGAGTAGGACAAGCCTCAGAGAGTGGATAAACTTAATTAGTTCCAAGAAGTTGGAAATCTTTATATAAAGATTTATTCATCAAAATACGTTTCATACTCCCCTAGGCACTACAGCTTGACAGGTTGTTTCAAAGTGAAGATAAACATCGTTCAGGACGGTTTTTATGAAATGCATGCTATTTTGGTGCAGCGCAAAAAATTGTGACATTCGTCAATCAATTAATGCCCTACGCTATCATTTAATTCCAATCCAATAATAATAATGATAATAAAGAATGATATTTATTTTGGTTAAAGACTGTCTCTTCAATGTCTACAGGTAAAACATTTGGCAATTAGACAACATCGCAGTTGGAAGCGAAACGTACTTTTTCAGTTTCAAGCTGCCATGGGTACCAAAGGTTTTTTTTCACGCGTGCGACGTTTGCGGCGAGATGCTTCGGGGCAGGCCGTAGGTCGGCACATCTTCGGCCCAAGGCTGAAGCTTCGGGTAACTATAAATACTTGATTGAAACCCAGGAAAACGAGCATGAAAAGGCTCTGGTACCCAGGGTGGTTTCGTACATGCACAGGAAGCAAGCTTGAATTATATGCGAATAATTATATGATTACTTATCGCCCAAGGCAGTTTAAAAGTCATTAAAAGTTGCTTTAAAAAAGGTTTTACTTTATTTGGAAATACTAGAAGTGTACATGCTGAACATTGCTGACGTATTGTTTTAAGACCTCAATATTGCTTGGAAAACAGGTGTCTCGTTATTAGAACGAAAGTAGCGACAACTCAAAGCTAGAACCCGCTTGTAGCATCCTTTTTTGATTGCCAAGATGGACTAACACACAGAAATGGCAGCACAAAGTAATTTTACAAAAGATGAAACCCAGGAAGCGTCCAGAGAGCTATTTTGCTCGGCTGAATTTACAAAAGAAGTACATAGCGAACTCATCTTTCTCTCCGTGGTTAACACTTTTCTGGCCTTAACCGCATTTTTGGGGAACACTCTGATCTTACTCGCCCTACAAAATGAGACTTCACTTCATCCACCGTCCAAAATTCTGTATCGTTGCTTAGCGCTGACCGATTTATCTGTTGGGGTCATTCTGCAGCCTGTGTCGGTTGCTTATTGGATGTCGGTGGTGAACGAAAGATGGGATATTTGTTACTACGCAGATTTGTCAAGTCTAATAACAAGCTATTTTTTGAGTTCAGTTTCTCTGATGACACTGTCTGCAATAAGTGTGGACAGACTTCTCGCCCTGTTATTAGTGCTCAGGTACAAACAAGCTGTAACTTTGAAGAGAGCACGTATAACTGTAATCGTAATTTTTATTGTGGGCCTCATCTGTGCATCGACATACTTCTGGAATCCTCTTGTAGCTTCATGGATAGCAAGCGTGGGTTTACTTCTCTGTTTAATCACCTCAATTTTCTGTTACACGAAAATTTTCATCTCCTTGTGTCATGGCCAGGTTCAAGTACAGGATCAGGTTTCTCAAGGACAAACTTCACTGAACACAGCTCGATACAGAAAGGCAGTGTTCGGTGCGCTATACATACAAGTGATATTGGTTATTTGTTATTTGCCTGGCGGTCTAGTGGCAGCTTTGACTTCTCAAAGAGGGATGTCTCTATCGGCTTATCTTGCCAGACAATTTTTGTTCAGTTTTCTTTTGTTAAACTCGTCGATAAACCCGTTACTTTATTGCTGGAGGTTAAAAGAAGTTAGGCAGGCTGTAAAAGGCACAGTGAAAAAACTTTTTTGTTCACAGTAGTCGAGGTAACTAATTCAAGCGTAGGCCTAAGCAAAGCCTAAGCAGGGAAGCTACGCTCTACTTAAAACTTAACCATCACTTTACCTGTTTACTGATGACAGTGGCAGGAGATGCGGACAACTTAACGTTAATTATTGATCGATCTCAGGGTCGATTCATAGCGCTAGATATGTACCTTGACGCTTCGCTTCTCGGTATATCAGGGGCACCCAACGACTGTTTTCTGTAAAATATCTGTTCGGAGAAGCAAATATTGCCTAGAATATTCTTTTGCTTGAGGACGGCTAAAAATTTCTAGATGAACTTTCCATTCATGTACAATTTTCGAAACTTATCAAATAAATTCCCAACGATTTTTTGGTTTAATTTTTCATATTTTACTACCCAGGTTACACTATTTTTCTTAGAAAAAGGAAACCTATTTTCGGATTCTAAAATGTGATGGAGAGAGGAATTAGAAAAATTTCACTTTCGGAAAACGTTAAATTACACCTAAAATTTTCGGAAAAATAATACTAAAGCCCTTGTAATTTCGAAAAGACTCAAGTTCCCCTAGGATGACCGAACAGACAAAATTTTGTACCGCCGCTTAGAATGCATTTCTAGAGGTCTAAACATACTCTGAATAGCCTTTTTTTTCTTTGAATTTTGAATTTTGAATTTTTAATGATGTACTAGTGAGCAGCACACCTACACTTCCAATGAACATTTTCACTTAGAAGAAGGAGAAACCATGCTCGCTCAAAATTCAAAATAGAAAAATAACAATAACAATAATAACAATAAAAAGATTCTCGCTCGGGACACGAAAATTTTCTTTGCCCCGGGCGAGCATGGTTTCTTCTTCTTCTAAGTGAAAATGTTCACTGGAAGTGTAAGTGTGCTGCTCACTAGTACATCATTAAAAATTCAAAATTCAAAAAATAGTTAAAAAAAAGAAAAAAAGAAAAGTGTTTCCAGCGTATTTTGAAGGAAACCGTCGTTGGGTGGCCCTGGTATATATCCACCACTATTCGCCACCCCTTCGGGGGATAGTTGTATAATATTCATTGACCTCCATATAACAGGTGCTGTGGCAGCTATAACAACTCAAAAAGATCTTTCTAGATCAGGAAAATTGGCTGATCTTAAATTAAAAGATTAAAAAGCGTTTTCCAATACAAAATAGGAAGAAAGCGCTTGAAGGACCCTCACTTTTTACTATATTTTCCTTACTATTTAACAGTGGGAGCCTTCACGAGGTATTTTGCATGAAATTATAACCCAATTATACTTGATCTCTGAACACTGCATCGATCATTTAGTATTTTCGTTCTGAATTTTATTTACCTTGGCTAAGAATGATTTTGTTGCACTGCCAAAATTTGTTTGCTGTAAACGGGAATCGTCTTCTCAAAACCCCAGAAGATAACCCCATTTGCGATACACGAACCACAGCAGGTGCTACTAGGTAGCTAAACGGTAGAGAGGAGGGAAACGCGAAAAGCGAGGAAGAGAAAAGCAAAATAATCATTTGAACAAATTATGTACATGCCTGATGAGCATCTCCGACAGAATCGAGCAAGATCCTGGGGACGAATGAGCAGCGCGCGCTTTACAAACATTGCGCGCGCGTGTGACGAAATAGACAAACAGATGTCGTAAACAAACAAGTTGCAGCGAAGAGTTCAAAGATAACTGTCCTTTTCCTGTTCCTGCAGTCAAGTTATTTTCTTTGTTTATGATGGCCACGAGATGAGGACCTGGTATGTGGTAATAGCTGCCTTTGTCTTCCACATCTGTACGCAAGAAATTCAAGGTAAGATGGCAGTTTTTCTGACATTTTGATCGCCCCGGCGTGGAAAAGCCAAAGCGATGAATTTTTAAACATACTTTTTGATCGCTTCTCTTGTTCAAAACAGCAAAGTTGCACAAATTTTCAGCATCAAGTAAAGGTTTTTTATTAAGAGAAATAAGCTTTTTATTACAGGTTTCAGTCAAAGTTTTGAGTTTTGTTTGTTTCAGTTTTTGTCGCAACTCGCAAAATGAGTTTTTCCGGCGCGGTTCAACTCTTACCCGGCAATGTTTCTTACAAACAGATGCCGTTACAAAATTGCAAGACAGATTTCGAGAAAAATTTAATGGTACAACAAGGCATTAAGCCTGGATATTCTCTGGCCCTTTCCGACTTTGTCAGGGACCTAAAATTTTTAAGGAAAATCGAACACGTCTCGTAAGATTGGAATCTACAATTTAGTAATATTATTATTATCATTAATGCATATATAAGTTGGCATAGAAGTTGAACTTTTTTGCCACAAAATATAAATTCAATTTCTTAAAGTAGTTTAGTGTTTTAGTGAACGACATATTTGTTAAGGTACAAAATCACTTTTGCTTAGGGCGTCTTTTATTCACGCAAGACACTACAATCGCTTCCGAAGGGTCCAATGCCACATTTATCTGCCAAGTGTCAGAATCAACAATAACGTTAAAGAACGAATGGTTGTTTGAAAATAGGACTATATTTGAAAATGGAAAATTAGCTTCTGGAGTTAATAAAGATAAGTACAAGCTCAAATTATCAGGAACCAGATTGGAAATTTTTAATCTAACTGTGCAAGATGGTGGATATTACCAGTGTATCATTCGAAGGGAAAATGGCGAACTTCTTTTCAGCGTGAGAGGGGCATTGAACGTTATAAAAGGTACGTTTGCTGGATTAATTGTTTAAACTAATTGATTGTTAAAAAAAAAAAAAAAAATTCTAATTAGATCTATTTCAGATTAAACCCATCCAGCCCTTCTTCTCAAAAAGTAAAAAACTGTTCTTGTCCCTTGTAATATTTGAAGATTACCTCTCTTTCTGTTTCTGTTTTTCTGTTTTGTGATTATACTCCAAATCTGCCACATCTTGACTACAGGACATTTCCTCACCTGGTTAGAATGTTTAAAAGAAATTTGTTTAAAGAATACCAGGAATATTGGTCGAAAAGTCTGAACAAGGATAAAATCGACTCCTCAGTTGAAAAGAAATTAAGTCTGTATAGTGAAGTGAAAAACGAAGTCAGATTTGAATCTTATCTTGATTTAATAAAGATTGTTAAGACAAGAGTGGCAGTAACCAAAAATGCGAATTTCTTGCCACTTGCTACCTATTGAATCTGGGCGCTACAAGAAGATACCCAGTGTTGAGAGGCTTTGCCCCCTTTGTAATAGATCCGAAATTGGTGATGAATTCCACTATTTGTTGAAATGTACCCACTCATCACTTTCTCATATAAGGGGTATCTTCTTGAAGAGCCTATACTTGATAAACAGTAATTTCATGAATATGTCTTTCAAGGCACTATTTTTATATATCATGTCTATGTGCGATGAAAACATCATAAATCTCGGTGCCTCCTATTGAAAATATTCTAAATTGTTATGCATCCGAACTCTAATTAAACTTTCTTACCATACGAGTAGCTTAGAAGCCGTACATAGCCGAGAAATTGTTCTTTCATGATAATATTCAATTGTTCCTTTCTTTCTTTCTTACTTAACTTTTATTTTACTTTTCTTCATTTGTCATTGTTTTGGTACTGAAATGTTCATGTCGAAAATAAAGTCAATAAAGTTTGTTTGTCTGTTTTGCGCAAAATTCCCAAATACGATGGCAGTTTCTTATTCCTAAATTTGCGAGGTTCGTGACCTGCCATGCCATTCTTACGTGCTCTACACAAGTTTTGTCGTTACATGTTATTATTTTCATCGTTTTTGCTATGATCGCTTTCGGTGTTTTTATAGACGGTCGTTACTAAGTGTCCTAATGGTAGCGGTCTTAATGCATTGACCATACATAATAGGCCTTTTTTTTTTTTTTTTTTGCAATAGTTAGTCACGTGATAAACTTTTTGTAAACATGAAAACAGTTCGCTTTTGGAAACGTTTGTTAGCAGGAACTGAAAGAGCATATTAAAATTAAGTAGCCTGTGAATTTTTTAGCCGTATATCTCAAAAGGAGCGATTGCAAAGGCCGCCAAAAATTAGAAGGATTTATGAAAAAAAAAAACAACTCTTGCCACCCAGTCACGCTTGCGTGGTTTTCCATAAAAATCCTTGTAAATTTCGACATTTTTAAACTGTCGTTTAATCTTTCCTTTACGAATTTAAGGTCTAAAACTGCGTGTTAGGCATAAAAAGAAGATTTGAGCCCCAAAATGCTTAAGGAAATATTTTACGACAGTTTGAAAATTTCCATATTAACAAGGGTTTGTATGGAAAACCATTCAAGCGTGACTACAAATCCTTCTAATTTTCAGCCGCCGTTGCGATCGCTACTTTTGAGATATATGGCTGAAAATTTACAGGTTACCTAATGTTAATATGCTCTTTCAGTTCCTGCTAACAAAATATTTCAAAAGAGAAAAGGCCTATTTGCTATCCAATTTAAAATTTCCAGCCGGAGCAGACTTCCGTGATGAACAGCCCACGGCCAACACTTCGAGGGTTTTTGTGTCTTCAACTCAAATGATCAAGCCTAGTGTCGCTTCTCAGAACCTCCAGCCATCACCAACTGCGTCTGTGGTCCCTTTAACCGCGATACAAAGAACTGTGTTTCATGACGCAGCTTCAGTGACACAGGAATCCCAAGAGAGACCTTCATGTCAGAACTCTTCTAACAGCACAGGTATAAGCGAATCCGTTTTAAGTTTCGGTACTTTCGATACTTCCAGTATTAAAAGAAACATGATAGAACGGAGAATCATCTCTAGGGTGAAAATTCAAGTGCTTCAAATAACCACTGGCCACCTTCTGAGCGATAGCCCCAGTAATAAAGGGAATTAGGGGACCACACGAGGCAAGCGAAAAATACCTTCTGTCGAACTTACTCAATACATATATTAGTTAAGCTTCCTTTTGCAAGAATTTGGGAAACATTTATTCATTATCATATTCGCAAAATTTTATCACCACGCATCGCCAGACCCAGAACTGAGTCTGCAAAAGGGAGCCTACACTACAGAGGTTCTGTTCTGTGGAACAAAATTCCCTCAGAGATTAGAGAGCTGCCTGCAGAGTAGTTTAAATGTTTTTAAAACTTCATTTCATGGGAAAGATTATCTTAATACATCATGACTCATTGTAACTCTTATTATTAATAATGTAAGTTTCTGTATTTTTAACTTTATAGTCAAGTAGTTCCTTAGAGTATTTTAGTCTAATTTTACACACGATTCCTAGGAAGACCATGTAAAAATGATACGATTTCGTGTATAAATAAAGATTTATGACGATGATGATGATGATGATCGCCTGTTTTCTCAAGTGGTTCTTCTTTAACAGCTGTCGCTTTCAACATGGACAGGACCTCACCGAATCTAATGAAAGTTAACGAAGGCTGCCAATTAAAACTTCAGTGTACCTACTGCTCGGTATCGCCATCGGACGGCGCCATCTTGTCTTGGTACAAAGAAGGTGTGGAGATCACAAATGATACTAGACACGTGATAAGGAAGGATGAGCTTGGTATCTCTGTGGCGAAGCATCTTTTGGATGAAGGGCTTTACATGTGCGTTGTCACGTTTAAGAAACAAAATATTTCAAGGTTCATGACTGTTATTGTAAGAAAAGGTAAGACACTCTTTAGGTATTCTTTCTTTCCTAACTGTAAACTGTAAGTAAAACCAAGATTTCATATATGTTAAACTTTTTATGTTTTGAATTAACGCTGGGGCTCTTCGCTCATATCAGGCCTTTGTCACAGCGTTTGATGCTATGTAAAATACAAAAAACAGTATTTGTACAGAGGAAAATTAAATGAAAAAAAATCATGCACGCGGAATAATCCATCCCTTATAAAAACAAAACAAAACAAAACAAAAAAAAAACACTAACCACGATATCAGGTACCAAAGGAAATGCCTTCTATTGGCATAAGCTTTGCAAGGTCAAAATTACCCCAATCGTTCAAGTAGTGACTTCACGTCACATGGAAACCCAAATTCGACCAGCTTTATTTTATGGTACGCGCGCTATGATTGGCTGCTACGCGGGCAAGATTTCCTTGTAAACACCGAGCAGAGTTAGCTAGGTGTCCAAGGCATACACAATCTGTGTTTAACTTGATAGTGAACACCCACGTTATGGTAAATTGACAGCTGTCGTAAAAGGGTATCCGCTTACAAATGTCGTATAACT
The DNA here is from genome assembly GCF_958299795.1 of Porites lutea. Classification (NCBI taxonomy): domain Eukaryota; kingdom Metazoa; phylum Cnidaria; class Anthozoa; order Scleractinia; family Poritidae; genus Porites; species Porites lutea. Next base: position 17,939,582 of record NC_133210.1, read on the forward strand.
GTATAGAGGGATCAAGTGCACAACTCATTGAGGCCACATGTGTTTTTAAAGTTTTCTGCTGACAAGTTGTTTGTAATTGATTGCAGGCTCAATTGCGTCCCTTGTTTTATATAATAGCACTAAAAAGGCCATATGCCATATAACTTATCAACTCGTCCCCTCGGTCATTGCAGGGAAATCTCAGACCTCGGCCTTCATGTATTAACCTCGCTATCGCTCGGTCAACACATCAATTCCTCGGTCTGAGATTTCCCTGTAATGACCTCACTCTCGGTTAATAAGTGAAAAGTAATAGCTTTGTAGCAGGAAAAGATTCTCTGGGGGTTCAAAGTTCTGGATATTTCCAAACAGAGTGATTGTTGTCAGGGCTGCTCGAGTGCTTGGGGTTCCATTGCCGATATCTTTTACGCTTTTCTCCTCCTTCCCCTCTCCTCTTTTACGTCTACCACTCAGGCTATACTCTTGATAAACGCTCATTTAGGAACTTTTGTCTGCAAAACAAGAGACGAACCGCTACAAAGCATCAGTTTCTCGGGTTAGAGGGTTCAATGTTCCCTAAAGCTAAGAAAGCAGCAAAGCTGTTACGAGATACTTTCACGACAATTTTTTCGACTTTGGTATAAGGTGGATTAAATCGCAAGCGCCCTGTTTGTTGAATTTAGAAATCATCGACCACAGATAATTAAGACCTGGTATTATGGTTACTACCTGGCACAATCAACAGCATCTAACTCACTGAAAAGTCTACTATCATTCCTCATGATGACTCCCTTCTCAGGTTTCGTTAAATTAGTTTTTTTGTATTTATTAACCGTGACGGTCCAATAAAAGTATCATCAACATGTCTAATCGATAAAATGAAAATTTCTGTTGTTTTCACAGCCGAGTCTGACCCACTCCTGTTAACCGTGTTAGCCCAGAACAAGTCTTTCCTGAGTGTTCAGGTCACATGGCATCTGACTGATCATGGCGTTTTCAGTTCTGCTGTTGTTAGCCTCGGTTTGAGACTAATAAATTCTGATGAATGGAGTTACGCGATTGGTAATATATCCTTGGAGTGTGGTCGTCACCTGTTCAAAAATCTACAGCCAGGCAGTGAATATTTGTTGAATGTCACTCTACATAACAAGTACAAACAAGTGGAGAGTCGGGCGGTTGTGTTCTGGTCTCCAGCTACCAATTCTTCAGGTAGGGAGTGCTTGAATCAAACTCAGTTAAGTTTTAGAATGCGAAATGTCCGTCAACTTTAAATGGCTTTTAGTGCGGACTCCTCATCATCTTCACCACGATCATTATAACCACAACCACCACCACCACTACCACCACCATCATCATCATCATCATCATTATCATCATCATCATTATCGTCATCATCATCACCATCATCATTGTTCATTGTTATTATCATTGTTTGCCAAAATCTTCTTTCTTTTCTATACTTTCCTTATCTTCAAACTTAGAAAGGTTAAGCAGGTTAAGTAAATGGTAAAGAAGTGATGATTAGCCTGTTAGAGCAACTCTTCAAATGAGAAATAAAATAACTCACTGTGGTGGTCCAATAATCCAGTCACGCTAATCACGTTAAACTTCAAAGACTCAAATCTCCAATCTCCGGTTATGTTTATTCATTACTATGTTATGTTCTTTACCAGCAACAAGTCCTTGTTTTCTTGAAGAAAAAGTGAGCTTTAAAAACCTAAAAAGCTTATCGTCAAGTATGTAAGACCTTTTGAGGCTAACTTTGTACATGACTAGAGGAACATTTATTTAACCACATCTTTTGGGTTTTCAGATAACGACCACAAAATTCTGGTTTTATATCAAGTTACCAACAGGAGTGCCCTGGGTGTAGCGTTAGGTGTTGTGGGATTGCTAGTTTTAGGGATGATCATGTACGCATGCGTGACATGGTGTCAGAATGACAAGAAGGGTTACAGCATTCCACCTGGTCAGCGGAATAAGAGCGAGACTGACGAGAGCGATGCTCTCTTCTCTGTCACAAGCAGCATGTATTACAACAAGTAGGTTTAAAAACATGTTAAATATACCACAGTGGAACAAAAAATTAAGGGTATAGGTCATTATTAAAAACTGAATCATTGGATAAGGCAATTCTACAGCTCTGATTGGCTTAGCCATCATGGTATATGAGCCATTATACCATAATCTCCAAATATGGTAACTGTACGCGTCTGCTCAAAATTAAGAACAAGCTGAAAATCGGTTGTTTTTACAAGTAAAGTCGGGAAGAATTCTCGATATTTTGCAGGTGTTTTCAATAAAACAATTATTCCACTTGCGCTTGTTGGATATGAGATGATTATAGCCAACTCGGAGCTATCTACCATCTCATATCCAACGCGCATCTTGTTGAATAATTGTTAATTATTGATAAGCGGTAATGGTCATCATTTGCCTGAAAAAACACGAGAACTTCGTCGGAAAGAAAAAAAGTAGCCTGGGAAAGAGGCTGTATTATTGCTTGACGAGAACGGCTCGCTGGGGCAAGTACGTCAACGAACTTGATGAGGAAACATGAACTGCGGGAAGTTTAATCAATCAAGCAATAAGCACGAAATGCGGTTTACGAAATATAACTTAATTATGGGGCTTTTCCGGGATAACGAAACAATTAATTCAAATGAAACATAACATGGTACGGAATCCCAACTGGTTGGAGCAGAATTAACCATATAACTCTGGTTGGAGGCGACCCAGTTGGCTATTTCACATACTTGGCTAAGAATTTGAGCTTAGGGGTCAGGGCGAGACCTGAACTCAGCAAATTTCCATCAAGCAGCTGTTCTGAACTGAACGCTGGCCTCCACTTCAAGGGAGATGACACGAATTCAATTCAGGGTTCGTACAACCTCAGAAAAACAAATTTCAAGGACTTTTCAAGCATTTTCAACGACAAAGATTTATTTAATATATCGGCCTTTTTTTAACCGCCTTTGATCACCCTATTGGCTAAAACACGTCCAATTGCACCTGAGGTACAGAAATAGCAAGTTACAAAAAGAAACAGGAATAAAATATTGTTCATGCGCAAAACAAAAATGCTTTTACACTACCCGTGAATTTTACAGGTTCTTACACCGAGGATGAGCCACATTTTCCTCGGGAAAGTAATTGCATTTTACAGAACAAGGTGTCTGGCGTAGACAAGGTTGTGAATTTCAAGTACTTTTCAACACCTATTAAAGAAATCAACTACTTTTCAAGGACCTAAACCGAATTCAACGACTTTTCAAGACGACTAGTAAAGTTCAAGACCTTTTCAAGATTGTACGAACCATGCAATTTGTGCTAAGTTGAGGGAGGGAACTTAACCAACAAAAAATTACTGATTCGAGCAGCGTTCTGACCGAAATACATTAGGAAGTTGGGTTTGTACAGATTATTGGATCCAAATTTCAAGACATTTCCAAAACAATAACTTTTCCTAGACTCAAGATTATCAAATAGGTGATCAACAGAGACCTTGAAAAACGCAGAAACAAAGCTTTTCTCTTTATGCGCTGCAAACATCAGGGCGAGATTGACCAAGACTAAAAGTTTCACTTCTAAAGCACTTGTTGTAGCTTTGAAAACAAAAAAGAACTTGGGACTTTTTGTCATTTTTCCAGACTTCATCTCTATTTCCAGACTCTTTTCAGGTCTAGACTTTTTCAAGAATCCAAGACTCTGTATGAATGTTAAAGCAAGTCATAGTGATATTCCGTTCATCAAACATCAGAAACAAAAATTAAATCATATTGTCTACTGTAATTTTAAATTTCAGGGCCTTTGAAGACGAGAAAGTGGACTGGATGCTGGATGAAGAAATAATCTCCTGAATTTGTTTGAATCTTTCATAAACTTTTCCTGATATACAACACAGAAGAAAAAAGTCCTTTCCTCAATCCGATGAAAAGCAGTTTAAAGCTCATAAATAAAATGGTAAAACCGTGTACAGTGGCGCCTTTTTGTCTGATTTACTTTGCAATAGAACATTTAAATAGTGTTCAACAAAAACAAAACATGCATCACCTAATATTCTCCTTTTAATTAAAAAACCTATAAAATGTAACAAAAGAAATAATTGAAAAATTTGTAAAAATTTTCAAATTTTTACTAACAAAGCAATCAAACAAAATGTTATCTAAAAAGAGAAAAAGAATATATATACATCTAAACATGTAGATATACCGGAATATTTGTACAAAAGGGAGCATAAATTTACCTTAGATTTACATTTGTACAAAAACCTGATCGGTGAGCTTAGCAGACTTATCTCTCATGGTCAAAGTAAAACCAAGAAAAAATCAAAGGAGAAATTAAAGGGTCAAAATTCAAACACTGAGATTTTTAAACCTTATTTACAAGTTGACTTTATCATCTTTGCACGCAACTCATTTTAGCTCAAACAATTTTTGACGTACTTTAAAGAATAGCTTCTTTATTACAGCGTCTATGTAACTGACGAATTCTGGGACGTTACCATTTACATAAAACCACCCAGGAGGAAATCTTGTGCATAAGCAAAAAACTATACAATTTGGCGTGGTGGGAGTACGACCCGCTACAAAATATATCCAAGTTTACTGAACAGACTAAAAAAAGTGGAAAAATTGCATCGCCTCAAACCGCAGCCCATAATTTCTGAAGCTTCCCAAACGGGATGGCGTGAACCATTTGACTTTCCAACCAAAATTTCCGGCTTCTCCATATAAATGGTCAGTAGCTCTGGTCAATCCCGATACGAATAGGTTGATTCACGACAGCAACGCCAGATGACACATAATTAACCTCAACTGGATAAAGTCAAGACAGGGTTCTGCGATCGGAGTGACATGTGATTTCTACTTCCTAAAAAAGCCTCCGCCTATTTCCCCAGAAACAATACTTCCTCTTCATACATAGAAACGTTCACTCTCCGATAAGGTGAGACGAAGATCAAGTTGCAGGGCCTTGACGTTATCGATATCACCTGCCACTGTACTTTGTGGTTACTTCAAAGCTCAAGCTCCTTCGTTGCGTTTATGTAGCTTCGATCATAATTGTCCAAATCAATGGACAGCTGAAATCACAAAAATAAATGAGGATAAGCGATAAACAGGCTTTTTGATTTGAGCCTTGCATGCACATGCAACTTTACGCGTACACAAGCGACACGAACGGCGTTAAGTTTTTTATTCATTCATTCATTCATTCGTTCATTTACTCATTTACTAATACAGCAACCCCTCAAAAAGAGGATTATTAGCCTGTGTGGTAAAAAGAAAAATAAAATAAAAAAAAAACGAAACAAAAAAAACTTTTCACATTACTTCGGTACGAAAGGGCAGCCTACCTTTCAAATGTTTCATCGTAGCTAACTTAAATTCAGGTTCGCCAAAATTGGTAATAAATAGAAAAGGGCAGAAAAAATGACAACGACACTAAAGCTGATAGAAGGTCAACTGCTTAACAGATATGCGTCAGTTGGTAGGGCACCGAACGGTAACGGAGGGGTTACAGGTTCGAAACTCGCTAAAGACCCTTTTGGCTCAGGTTTTATTTCAAAGTCAGGGCCGTAGCCAGTATGAGCAAACCGAGGCACTTGCCTCAGTCATTTAAGGTTTGATCCCAGTGTTTTGTTTAAACGTAGTCATCATAAATAGCTAGGCGGGGAATTCAATCATGAATATTGCCTCAGTCCTTATTTTTTTCTGGCTACGGCTCTAACAGTTGCTTAAGTGGGCTGTTCGAGTTGTCCCAAACCAACTTGACACGACAATTTTATACTCTGATACGATGCAATAAAAATTTATTGTTTACACGAAAGGTTTGGCACTCCAAAAAGTAATGTATACCAACCGTCTGTGCAGTCATCAGTCTGTGGAGTGTTTTTCCTAACTCCAGGAATGTTGGTCTAGATGCAGGTTCTTGTTGCCAACACTGCCACATGATAGAATATCTAGAGACAAATTATAAAAATGAAATGACGAAACTACATTTACTTAATTTTTATCAACAACTTCTTCAACTCAAACTCGTTAAGACAAACCAAAGGATATCCCTTCAGGAGAAAAAGTTAAAAGGCGTCTTAACAAACGCTAATCTAAGATACTCACAACTCATCGGAACAGAATTTTGGTTTCGGCATCCTGTACCCTGAACGCAGCTCTTCAATCAACTGATCTCGACCTAAAGCTGGGTATGGATGAGCTCCTAAAATAATAAGAACAAAAAACAAGTCTAATTGCGGGCGAAAAACGGGCGACAAGAGGAGCCCGCAATCCTAATCTCCAGGTTGTTATTACGCATGCGCGGCATGAATGTACCTGGCATTCCTTTGGACTTTCACTAAGAATGAATGGAGTTTAGACCTTCTATCACTCGTAATCTGATCACCCCTGTTTTGACTACTTGTCACGTGAAACTTGCGCAAAGCACAGCGATGGACTAAAAGCGTTTTGACCTTCGATCGTTGTCGCCCGCACTCCGTAACCTTTGGTTATTACTAGTTAGAAAGATAAAAAACTCGTACCGGTGTGTAAGAAGAAAATAGCCGCTAACCAGGTACCCCGTCAGGTACAGAGCAAATAAAAATGAACTTCTCGACGAACAGAAGGCAAGAAAAAAAGCTTTATGGACGTCACAAACTACTTTGATTGAAACAGAAAACCATCTTGAAACTCTGTGCTCTGAATTTCGCTTCTTTTTTCTATATGTATTTTGATTCAGTGTTTTCTGGGGTGTTTCTTGGTTTTGCCGAAACTATTGTTGGTTAGCTATTGTTTTGAATTGGATGTTCATTCTTACCTAACGTCACAATTTCCCATAACAGAATACCAAAAGACCACCTAGAAAACAAAAGTTGGGCTCAAGTTTAAAATCAACGACATTAAAATAGTTTGCATTTGGCAGAAGTTAACCCTACCCTACCTACCCTACCCTAGTTTAAAATAGTTTGCATTTTGCAGAAGTTAACCCTACCGCTTAGGCCGTTTTCGTTCCACATGGAACGATGGATATTTTCCTTTCTAAACCCACTTTGCTTTCAGTGTAAGCGTTTAAGTTAGTAAGCAGCGCATTCAACAAGGAAAAATCGCTGCACAGGAAACCACTTTTGGACATTCTAACCAATCACGCCCTAGTTACACACAAAAAGCCTCTCAACATTTTGGGTTGAACTTAGCTTTTTACCTACAACCCTATTCCAGAGAAAATTTCCCCCGTTCGGTCCCTGGAAAGATAGCCAGATACAATTCCATGGGAAAGAAAGATGATGAAGCGGGCAATAAAACTAGATATAAAAAAGGAAGGCACAGAAAAAACAAGAGAGGCAACGAAAAAACGAGAGAGAGAGCGAGAAATACTTACACATCACTTTCAGTGGTTGTTACGCCCTGAAATATTGACTCTATGGCCATCCATCTGAGAGGCAAGTCCGCCTGAAAACACCAACATAAAAATCTATGAAACTAGCACTAGGAGCCGAGTGAAGCAACGTCGTAAATGGCTGGACAGCGAGTACTTTGCGAAGAAATATATCCATGACAGACATCTGGAGGCATAGAAATGGGCATCACTACCACTTTACAGAATATCGTACCCTTTGTGGACTTAACGTTTTCCACAGATTAGCCTGAGAAAGCAGGCGATATTTCGCAACGTCACTACTCGTTTTCCCGCGAAATGATGTCTGTAGTACGAGCGCATAACCATGGAATTTCTGCGCTTGTTCCTCAGTCCTCATTTCGCGGAAAAATCATTGGCGGCGTGGCAAAATGACAGCTGTTTTCTCAGAGTACTGCAGATCAATGAAGGGTTTAGTTTCTAAAGAAACTGTGGTGTTGCGTCGGTTGGGGAGTCAAATACGAAGATTTGGTTTTCGCAACTGAGTTGATAAGGTAGTTCTGGCCAACGTAAAAAGATAGAGAAGCTAACGTTACGCCCTGACGTACGTCTGACGTAGTCTGTCTAGCAGTCTGGCAGTCTAGAAAGCCGTATTAGTTTGTCGCGCAACACTTCGAGAAAGTGCTGAGTGACATCGCCGTAGGAGACCATACCATTTGATGTACCAATTAAGTGGCAGCGGCTGTGAATAGCTGGTAAGGCCTTATTTACAACATTGGCACGACACAACCGATACTAACTGCTAGAGCATTGTTGCCATAAGCTATGAGTTAATCCAAGCACACATGTGCGGTACAAGACATGCCGCCCTCAACTTCGAACACTGAACGTACCACAACAGGGAGACAGGGATTTCAGTAAGTGGCCGCAGAGCTGAGGAAGAAAAAAAAATTCACGTACTTCTCCCAGTTTCAAATACTGCTTCTTTTCGTAGATATCTCTTGCCAAACCAAAATCGGCGATTTTACAAACGTGACCTTTGTCGACTAGAATGTTTCTGGCGGCCAAATCCCTGTGCACAACCTATAAAAGAAAAGAGAAAGAAACAAATCAGAGCGGACAATTAGAAAGCAAAAAGTAAATAAAAAAATAAGAATAATTAAATAAATAAATAAATAAATAAAATGCACTTTTTTGGAGTGTCAATATATTTAGCACGAAAGTCGTAATTGGGGACACTATTTTTTACGTCTCCTACTGGAGTCGGGACCGCCATTTTACATGGTCACCCGAGCCATGCGAAGGTCTAGCCGCTCGCAGCGCAAAGGGAGTACCCTCATTTCTCAGTTATTTTAAGACCCTGAGTATTGGTCCGACCACGGGAATCGAGCCCGCAACCTCCCACTCTGTAGTCAAGCGCTCTACCGACTGAGCTAACCCTGCCAACAATAACAAAAATAAAAAAAGCATACCACAAAAGCAAAGTATCATTAAACACAATCAGTTTTTCGAGATCTCTAGAATTATCAGCCGTAACCAATTTTGGATTAGCCGTTTCCAAGCGTTCACATAGTGGGGTGCCGGCGCGAAGTCTGAGAGCGGGAAAACAATAACGAGAAAGAGAGGGAGTTTTCAGCTGTTTGCCTGCTAACATTTCTCTACGCCGTCCATACAATCTGAACCCTTGGAACAGGCTAATTAACAGTTATTCCTCGAGGGCGCGTTGGATATGAGTTGGGTATCTACCATCCCAACAAGCGCGACTGGAATAATATTGTTTTATTAAAAACGCCCACAAAAAACGAGAATTCTTCCGGATTTTATTTTTAAAAACAACCGATTTTCAGCTTGTTTTTAATTTTGAGCAGACACGTACAGTTACCATATTTGGAGAGCATGGTATAATGGCTCATATACCATGATGGATAAGCCAATCAGAGCACTAGAATTGCATTATTCAATGATTCGGTTTTTAACAATAGTCGATATCGCGCGAAATCTCATCTAGCAACTTTAATGTTTGTGAGTTTTTGCATTTGTCAATCACTTCCGAGCCAGGACTGTTGAAGTACTCACCTTTTGACTAGCAAGGTAGCCCATTCCACGCGCACACTGCCAGGCAAATGACAACAGATCACGGCACGTTAGCGTTAAACTGTTACCCGCCATGTTTGCGTACACAACTTTACCATGACTGGAACGGAGAAAATCTCTCAAGTTACCCATGGAGCAGAACTCAACGATGATGAAAGGTTGAGCTGTTGAAAATAAAACAAGTACCTTATTACATGAAATTTTCGCGACACGTTAATTTCGCGATCTGATGGTTTGCGACACTTAAATTTCGTAGTCGCAATTTTAGCAAAGCAAGAATAACACAGAAAATATCTGAAAAAAGGTTATATTTTTTTTCTCGTTCTACGTTCCGCATTTGGCGTATACATTTGTCGTGTCGCGTAAAATAGTCGTGCGTTCAGTTAGTTTTTCCTCTACAAATAAACGAATTCAAACCTTTCAATACCGCCTTTCTTGTTGGAAGTAACTTTTCTTTATACTTTTCCTCTGTTCTGTTTCTTGTTGTTTGAGATTTCACTTTTCTGGGCACCAGCCATTCAAGTGATACTATGACAAGAGCTGCTACGACGCTCACTTAAATGTTTGAACTGAAGCTTCGAAAACTTGACGTCATAAACGTTTTAATTTTCGTCACACGCGAACTTTGAACCCAAGCGCGTGCGCCCAAACAAGCCCGCGAGTTTTCGAAACATTACTCTCGGTTTTATTCACACAATTTAAAGTAATGCAAAGTTTTCAGCAGTACAAACTTCTACCCATTATTAGGATAACTTTGGAATAAATTCTAGTACTGCTGAACAGCAAGGTTGAAACTTTGGGATCTGTGAATGAGAAAAGGGGCGTGGATGTGTTCAGGAAGAAGTAGAACTCCGGATACTTTTTAACGTATTCATGGAGACAGGACAGTCATTTCCAAATCGTCATAAAGCCACGCCAAGGCCAAGCCGTTTGCAGGGCAAAGACAGTACGAAAGCTTCAGCAAAGACGACGTCGCCGGCAACGAGAACGCCAAAAAAGCAACAGGTTTAACAAGGACTGTTATTCTGTAAATATTTTACTGTATAGTTCATTTTGCCATTTCATGTTTGGTTGTATTCCCACGTATTCCGATGTATTTAATCATTTATCAGGACCCCTATTGAAATCAGCCTTGTTGAAGGGGCAAATCCTGTATAAATATAGGTAAATAAATAAAGCAAAACAAGAACGTAGTTCCCTTACGCGACGTTCCAGGGAGGACATAACACATGCGACGATTTTTTCCCCTTCTCAACTAGAGTGCGTTCCCCAGCAATTCATTTCCAGGGAAATTCAGCTATATTTGGCAATTGAGTCGGAATAAAAATTTTAAAATTTTAAAAAAAGACGAAGTAATATTGATGTTTGGTTTCAGTCGGCGTTTTCGTTACTAAAGCTCCATACTACCTTCTAATGGCAATCGAGCGTGCGACCTGCCAGTGTGGTGACCAGTGCTCTGTTGAGCTAGCCCTGCATCGATTCATCTTCCATTTCCACTTAAGGTCTCAAATGTAAGCTAACTCAAAGTGGATATAACTTTAAATCTGTATTTTGATTCTGAATCTGATTCTTTGATTACCTGATTTTGTGCAGCACCCAACCAGTCCAACTATATTGGGGTGAGGTGCCATAGTCTTCATAAGCTCCAACTCATCTAGAAACTCCTTCTTTTGCTGCTGATCTGCGTTTTCTGATGTAAAGGAGACAGTTAAAATTGTATGGGTAACACAGTTAGAGAAAGCAAACAAATTCACAACAGACAATCAATATATACTACTACAAACTAACGCTCTTATAAAAAAGGTTCTTGTAAAAAAGAGTGTACTATAGTTAGGCTATAGTTAGACCAACCTTTTAGCATCTTGACAGCAACAATTTGGGTGCCTTGTCTGGTCTTCAGAAACCCCTTCATAACTTTACCAAAGTGACCGGATCCCAAAGCCTTATCCAGGCGGACATTTCTCTTCGGAACTTCCCACTGTTTTGGTCGCGGGATGGAAGCGTACTCGCCCCCGACCCCCATCGCCATAGCTGAAGCCGCATCAGGCCTTATGGAGACGTAAGAGTAGGTGTCCTGTCTGCCCCGTGGTATCCCTGTGGCTTCATCATACATGCCATTGCGTTTGTTATTTTCAGAATTCTAAAAGGAGTAATTTTAAACGCCATTCTTGTGGTTCAATTTTATTGATTGGTTTAAATTTTACATCCCTTTGTTTTTGGTAATGGTAAAGTATGACATAGAAGTTGAAGTTGAGAAATAAAATTTCAACCAAGAATAAAATTCAGCCGCAACATTTAAAGTATCATACAGTTAACAAGAAGGTATCATATTAAATAGTCGTTTACGCCTTTCTTGTGGCCATCAGAGTTCATGGAGCAGTCAGCAGTTTTTAATACTTCAGCTAGTGTTTTTGTGGTATCTGTTTCTACGAAATTTGCCATAGAAACCGTTCCAGATAATTTATTAGATGTAGGAGCGATTCCTATGCCTGAATAAAACAGTAGTGCCTTTACCTTTGACGGATACGCGAAACGAACTATTTTCATTCGTAATTTGCTTCTAGATGCAAAATCTTTTTCAGTCACAAAAGTGTCCGAAAATCCATAATGAGCGAAAATGTGAAGTTTTATTGAGAAAAATGTTAACTCCCCCCGGCCCCAACCCCCCCCCCCAAACAAAACAAAAAACTGAAAAACTTGCACGTCTTCATAACCGATCCTTGGATTGATCACTTATGAATAGGGAACGGTTTTGTCCTTCAATAAAGGCTGGTTTTCACTAGCGACGGAGTAGGAGTCGTAAGCGGAGTGGTAAGAGCGCTTATGACCTAGTGAAAATCAAAAATCGGAGTTGTATGCAGAGTCATAAGCGCGATGGAATTGGAGTCGAAAGAATCAGAACGTTTCCATTTTCTTCCTACTCCGCTTACGACTCCGTCGTTTACGATCTACTGAAAACCATATTGTCGGAGTAGGAAGCAGAAGCGGAAGGATAAATCAATCATAAAGCACGTTCCGACGCTTTGTGATTGGTTTAGTTGTTCCGCTTCTGCTTGCGACTCCGACGACTTAGTTTTCGCTTGATCGAAACCGAAGGAGTGGTAAGCGAATCAAAAGAGAGTTTTCACAAGATCGTTAAGTCCTACGCAACTGATTACGCCGGACTCCGATTCCGACTCTGACTCCGTCGCTAGTGAAAACCAGCCTTAATGCCAACAACGCTACGATCGAAACCCACTAACCATTAGTGAGGTTGGTGATCAGTACAACAATCACTAGCAGCCACGGTATACTTCGCAATCAATAAAACAACAGCAGCGACAACAACAACAAAACTGACTTCATAGGGGTAAAGCAATTACTGGAAATTCAATAGTTTTCATTGCGGCCCACAAGGTTAAGAATCCCAACTGGCCGGAGGCAAACCAGTTGGCTACTTACAAGGGTGACCGAAGGGTTAAACTCAGGACTACCAAGAACAAATCCAGCTGGAGTTAGGGTGGGGATTGAATCCAGGGCTTGTTTTGGCTCATGGAACGACTAGACTTCGGGAGATTCCATCGGAATCGATGTGTTTCTAATAGATCCGATGGACTCCATCGGACGACTTTTTAACTCTCTTCAAAGTATTGTTTACACTTCCGGTTTCATCTTATGACTAGACTTCCGGTAGCTCAAGTGGACTCGACTGTACTTCGATTTCATTTCTCGACTAGAATCCATTGGACTCCAGGTTTTGTCCACTGGAATATAATTGAGAGTATTGGACATGACTGATTACAGCGCTCTAACCCCTCGGCCACCATGCCTCCTATCTTGAGACAAACGACAAAAAAACCCTTTACAACAAATTATCTTACCACGACTGTGTACATAACTGCAGGAGAAGGTCTGGAAGGAGCTTTTCTCTTTTCCTTCATACGACGCAAAAACAGCACTACAACAATGATGAGTACAATGAGCAGTAATCCTCCAATGACCCCGCCTACTATTGCACCCGTTGGTGACGCTTGGTCTGTTCGCTGTTGAGGGTTATCGGTTTTTCCTGTCAAAGAGGCGGATAAATCACTTGGTCAGCATAAGATAAGTTTATCTAGTGCGATAAAATGGTCTTGTTTCCCTTTAATTCTTACTTCTCTTCCTATCCTAACAAATTATTGCTGTGTCTCATACCATAAGGCCGCTGCTAAATAACATATCCACAACCAATACAGGGCATTTGTATAACTGCCCTTTTAGCCAATCGAATGTGAGAACACAGTAGGATGCAAAAATATTTTGACCTTCACTGGTGATTTTAGTTTTACTTCTCCAGGGTAAAATCTATTTTGTCTTTGAATCCATTTGTTGAGTAATACGATAACCTTTTCTGACAGGACAGATCTAGGAATTTTTGATTGGGGTGGGTCCAAACTTTGGTTCAGCTTTTTTATGGCAAATTACTTTCCAGACACACCCCCTCCCACCAGTCGCGGTTTGGCCGTTGTAATTCCTTGGCCCCTCACTGTGTACTTGAATTCTAATCGTAACGGCAGCCCCCTTGGAACATCAAACAAGGGTCAGGTTTGAAAGGGGGCTCCGGACCCCCAGACCCTCCCCCTGGATCCACCACTGCCTGATTTATTTACGTTATTGTTTGGACACGATATAAACTTTAAATTTTCTGAATATTAAACCAACAATGAACCAAAAACAAGCAACATTGATTTCATTCTTACAAGAGGCTGGCGCTTCAAACAATAACTATTGATCAAATCAAAACTCTGGTGAAAATGAAACGTATGGAACCAACTGCATCAAGCCTACTAATCTCATCTGCCATCCGTTCACACCTACGCGGACGATACACAGCTATATATATCGTTTAATCCCGTTGATAAGACCAGCGAGGCTGATGCTGTGATTGCGATTGAGAACTGTATTCGTGACGTTCGCGCTTGGATGAGAGATGATAAGTTAATGCTAAATGACGATAAAACTGAGTTCCTGATCATTGGCACGGAACGACAGTTATCAAAGGTGTCCGTTGACAAGATCAAGATCGGCCAAGCTGAGGTATCGCCTGCTTCTTCAGTGCGCAATTTGGGCACCTGGTTCGATTCTCATCTGGACATGTCGACTCATGTGACTAAGACTTGTGCTAGCGCGTTTTATTATTTGTACAATATCCGGCACATTAGGAAGTATTTGTCTCGTGAGTCCACCGAGAGGCTTGTTCACGCGTTCATCACAAGCAGGCTTGACTACTGTAATGGTTTATTGTACGGTGCTCCTGAGTATCAAATTAAGAAACTTCAAAGAGTCATGAATGCCAGTGCTCGATTGGTTTACTGTGCACCTAAGTATTGTCACGTTACTCCTTTGTTAAGAGAACTCCACTGGCTACCAGTGCGCTTGCGCGTAGATTTTAAGATTCTCCTTGTTACATTCAAGATTCTGCACGGTGTTGCGCCTAGCTATCTTAAGGATCTTGTCTCTGTCTTACCGGTCTCACGTTACCAACTACGCCGTAACAATAATGGTATATTGTTAGAAAGACCTCGGCTAAGAACGAAGAAGACCTTGGGAGATCGCGCGTTATCGATGGCTGCCCCCTTTTTATGGAACAGTCTTCCTCTGCCAATTAGACAGGAAACATCAATCGACTCTTTTAAACGCTCTGTTAAAACATATTTATTTAAAAAGGCTTTTAGTTAGATTATTTATTTATTTATTTTATTTATTTTTATTATTTTTATTATTTTTAATATTGTAATGTTAATATTGTAATATTGTAATTTTACCGGGTGATTTTACTGGTTTTAATTTAGTTATTGATAATATTGTAATGCGCTTTTGAGTATTTTTATAGAAAAAGCGCAATATAAGTATTGAATATTATTATTATTATTATTATTAACCTACGCCGTTGATTGGTGTACAAAACACGGGTCATAGTTCATAAGTGCAGGTCACTGCTGCATTTAACAGTTATTCCACGAGTGGGCGTTGGATATGAGATGGGAGATAGCGCCGAGTTGGCTATAATCATCTCATATCCAACAAACGCGCGTGGAATAATTGTTTAATTAATCATCTCGTATCCAAATAGCGCGAGTGGAATAATTGTCTTATTAACTCCTCCACCAAATATTGAGAATTCTTCCTGACTTTATTTGTAAAAACAACCGATTTTCAGCTTGTTTTTAATTTTGAGCAGATGCGTACAGTTACCATATTTCAAGAGCATGGTATAACAGCTCATATACCATGATGGCTAAACCAATCAGAGCTCTATATAGAACTGCATTATCCAATTATTCAGTTTTTAATAATGATAAATATCTAAGCAGTTTCCTCTTAAGCTCAAACTGTATTTCGGATTGTGATTAGGGTTAGGAGACATTTTGTGTTTTTTATTCACCGTAGCACGGTGACCTGTGATCTACGTTTTGTACCTGCCAAACCTACCTGTTAGAACAACTGACACTTCACTGGATTCAGTAGAGCCAAACTGATTGACAGCTGTCACTCTGAAGACAAACAGCCCGTCCCAGCCTTCGCTGTTACTCAATACAGTGCTTGTGACATTGCTGTTTACTGCATCTGTTGAAGTCCATGAGTTTGAATCACTCCGTTTAAATTGCACCGTGAATATGGTATGAGCTCCGCCATCATAGCCTGGGACCCAGGTAACTTGAATAGTTTGTAATGATTGAGGCTTGACTGTAACATTAGTAGGAGCTTCAGGACTTCCTGTATAGTAGTGGTACATGTATTAAAATGAATTTCTATTTTCTGTTAGTTCATGTAGCCTAAGAAGACAGTCGACATTTCACGACGCCATGCACCACTGGTTTCCCCACGAAATAATGACTGAGGAACGAGCGCAGAAATTCCATACTGATGACGTGTCGCTAGTCAGATCTGGGTGGTGTTTCCGATTGGTTGAAACAAATTCCCACGTGGCACGATCATTCAAAAGCACTACCCAAATTTGAATAGTGACGCGTCATCAGTATCGAATTTCTTCGCTTGTTTTTCAGATGTCATTTCACACGGAAACCATTGGCGACGTCGCACTTTTTATGCAAAGTATGTTCGAACAAGCGGTATAACTGTACATAACTGTACATGCAGATTGTCCAACAAACACAATATGAGTCGGCTGTTACCCCTTCCCTCTATGATGTTAACTTTCCTTGATATTTCACTAAAAAGGGTAACGAAAAATCTTTAGCATTACCTTTGACTTTCAGAGTTACATTTCCAGAGTTTATTCCAAACAGGTTCTGTACCATACACGTGTAAAATCCAGTATCGCTGTATTGAGCAGATCTGATTTCAAGTTCAGCGCTGTATATTCTGTTTGACTGTTGCTTTAAAGAAGTTTTCGCAATTTTCAATTGTTCACCATCTTTGTACCAAACTACGTCTGGAAACACTGGTGTCATGATAATACATTGTAATTTCACAATTGAATCTCTTTTTGTTTCTTGAAAGGGATTTACTGCTTTGACATTTTCTCCTACAAGATATCAAAGATACCGGACGGATGTGTCAACTCTTTGAAGGCTGAGCTGCAAATAAGACTAACCTAAACTTTCTAGTAATTACTTGTTAGTGATTCACTTTTCAACCACAGAGACGGCAACAACTAATCCTTTAAGATCTATAATCAGACCTTTCGTTAAAATATAACGCTGATTTCTAGCAGTAATATTCAGGCATCTCCAGTTTTGTTTTGCTGCACGTCCCCTTACTCCTGGCGAAATATAAAACCCAAAAGAAAGGATGTTTCGTGTAAAATGCTATATTCGTATTAATCTCAGTCATCACTTTAAAATTTTGCCATCTAAAAGGTGAACTAACCCAGACTCGGTTTTGGTGTTGAGTGTCACTACAATTAAAAGCAAATATCGATAGATATCTGCATAATGAAACAGAGTTGAAAAAACCCTTGAACTGCCTGAAGATAATTCAGTTGGTTATTAGGGACCTTACGATCCGACAACGGCGAAGTCCATGAAAACGTCGCTGAAAAACACACTTAGCATCGTTTTAAACTTTTTCGCGATTATCCCAATTCGCCCTGTTACTTAAAAGAAGGGGATTTTGGCTGGAGCTGAAGAGAGGGAAACGCACTCAAGTTCGGACACAGATGGTAGAATTTATCGCCTTGCCGTTCCCGTTCCCAAGTTAACTTACTGTTTGGTCATTTCATGTCGTAGTTGCGTAGTGAAGGCAAAAAAGTGTACAAAAACGCGTGATGCACATGCAGAGTTGTTGTTTTGCTTTTTGACGTTCCCGTCGCCGTCGTCCTCGTGGTTTCATAAGGTCCCTATTTACATGTACAAGCGTTACCGAGGACGGATCTTTATACCTTTCTGGGAAACTGCCCACTTACTCCTACCCTAAGCCAACATTAACACTTACTTCTAACTTAGGGTAAAATGTTGGCTAAGGGGAGGGGTAGGTGTGCAGATTTCCAGGAAAGCACGGACTGTTCGACCATGCTGCCTCTAACATTAGTTTTAATTATTTTGCCAAAATTACAAAATTAACATAAAGCAAAGAATAATACTCACCTTTGACAAACAGTGTGATATTTCCTCTCACATTTCCTGCAAGATTGCCGCCCTCGCATCCATATTTGCCAGCATCAAGTAGTGTAACGCTTTTAAGTTTTAAAAAGGCTTCACATCTATTGTTCAGAGTAACCGTGACCTGAGAGTCGTTCTCGGCGAGTTTCTGTCCATCTTTGTACCATGTTATTTGTGGGGATGGACTTCCAACAAAAACACACATTAACTCAATATCGGCACCTTCTGTAGTAATGACCTCTGACTTTGGTACTTCAATTTGTAATGGTACAACTGAGTCTACAAGCAATAATAATAATAATAATAATAATAATAATAATAATAATACAGTTGAGTGTAAAATAATAATAATGATGATAATGATAATGATTAATGATAATAATAATGATAATAATATCATAGTACAGTTAGGCAAACCTGTCAACCTCTATTAAGCGTCACTGCAAAGTCGCGGAAATAGTTTCCCTTAATTTTTGTACCGTCTTTCCCCCCGGCCTATTAAACGGTCACTTTGTCAAGATTTACCATTGTCCATACTAGTGCAATAGACATACACTGTGCATGAAGTTTAGTAGTCTTGAACTTTCTCTCTTTTGGCCCAAGAAGAGGTAGAAACACGTTGAGGTAAATTATAATATGGTTCCTACATCTTATTAGTTTATTTTTCCCTGAGAACTTTATTAGCTGTATCAAGTTTATACTGAAAACTATAAAAGAGTTAAAAAGACTGCGGATCTCTAGATTCGTTACAACATGTAATTTTGACACTCCACTTTAGAGATCGGCGTGGCGCAGCTTCGCTCCATTACAGAAGTCACACTGAAATCACCGTTCTTATGTGTGAACAGAATCCCAATCCAGTATGGTTCCCACGCCAACGCAAAAAGCTATTCGGTATAGCGTGCAATAAACATGGTTCAAAGAACCTTAACCGATCCACTTTGCATAATTTAAGGATTACAAATCCCCTCAAAGCTTTTACAAATTTTAAAATACTACAGCTGACGGAAAATGTTGGACCCCCAAACCGTTTGGATGAAACGATGCCAGTTCTATTGAATGAAGAGCCAAAAAAGGTGAAAATTGACGACCTTATCAAGGTAAATGTTTTCTTTTCTTTCAGCGGAAATAAATTCTGAGCATAAGCTGCCACGTTCAGCGGACTATTTTATTCCTTTTCATTACTGTAACTATGGACTATGTATAGTCTTTTCTTCTGTCCTCTGTTTATGTGTACAATGTAGCTTTGTTTTAAAGTTGTTGTATTATTTCGCTTTAAAAATTAATTAAAAAGAGCTTTACTTACTTGTATATGAAATAAAAGCTTTGTTGCTTGTTACAGTTCCTTTGGAATTGGTCACTATACAGTGGTATTTTCCAAGATGTCGCTTTCTTACTTTGCTTATTTTCAGAGAATAAATCCGTTCATTATTCCAGGTCTGTTGTGTGAAGGAAATGAGTTTGTCACGATCTGAAACGTTTTTGCCATACCTTGTCCATGAAACACTCAACTGTTCATTACTGCTGACCACACAACAAGATAAAGTAATGGCTTCTCCATGATATGCAGACACATTCTCTGGTTGAATGATGATTGAGGGATCTATTAGAATTCAAAGTAATGATCAGCAATAAAATAGAAGTAAAAGTAATACAATCCTCTCTAAAGTCCCCCGTCTCGAACAAGCCTCCCCTTTCTAATAGACCCCTCCTTTCCAGGGAAGAAAGTTATTAACCCCAACCCCCACCCCCTTACCCTTAAATGAAAGAAAATGAAAGACTGTATTTCATTATTCATGTAACACTTCATGTGAACCAATCTGACTGTCTATTCAAGTGCTGGAAGTTGGGATTTCTTTTGATCTTTGGCTGCAAGACCTCTAAACTTCATCTGCCTGAGCTTTTTCACTTTGCATGCAAGTTCTTTATGGAGAATTGATACAGGCCATCATCTTCGCTAAATTAAATAAGTCCCACCTTTTCCATAAGCCCCCCTTCTCCCTTGTCCATTAAGCCCTTTCCCCTAAAATGTGCTTGAAATAAATATGGGGGGTGGTCAAAGACAAAATTCAACAAAGATCTCCAAACTTGTAACATTTCCTTTTTAGCTTTTATGCCTCCTTGCCACTTGTTTTATCTACCCAGGAGATTACTTTTAGCTTAATTCAGGTTTCATCAGTCAAGCTTTGTTTGCAAGAGGGCAGAAAAAAAGAAAATGGGAGATTTGAGTCAGGTGTATAAATGGGTCGCGGCTACATACTCCTGATTTTGAGAGGTGTATAAAAGGTCCCTTTATTCGCAAGGTAAGGGTTTGACATCCCGATGGTTGATAATGAATCAAACTGGAGTGTATAAGTTAAGTAAGGGTCCAGATAAGAAGGAAAGAACCAAATTAAGGTGCTTACTTAACAAAAAATGTGCTATTTTCTCTACTACACTTCTGATTGGTTTAAACATCAAATTTTAAAAAAATCTTCGCAAAGCAGCATGTATATTAATCTCTTGTTTTGTAAACAAATTCCTCATAACAAAATTTTGTCTGATCTGATCAAGTCTAATTAACACAGAAATCCTGTGTGTGGAACATGTAAAATAAATTAATTATTGTAAACTTTTCTTGGCTATTGTTTGCGACTCTTATGACTGGTCGAAATCGCTTAACGCACAAAAAGCACCCTTCTACAAAAATGGAGTTTTAATAAATTTTATTTCCTAAACTGCATTTTTGTAGGTTTATGCATTCTTTGTGTAAAAATGAAAACATTTCTATTTGAGAAAAGCATATTGTGCCATGTGAAATAAACTGCTTCTCATCTTACCCGGATCATAAATTTACTTTAATAACATACCTGGAACTACATTGACATAAACTGACTCAGAAATAGAGCCTTTTATATTGAATGCAGTACAAGTGTATTTTCCACTGTGCCATGTTCTAGCAACCAAAAATGTCAGTTCCTTTCCATGTGGTGCTAGGTCAATATCCCAGATAGGATAGTTATCTTTCAGCCACGTATAAGATGGTTCAGGGTAGCCATATGTTTTGCAAGGCAGCGTGTATATTTGTCCTTTGTATAATGTTACATTGTGTGGTTTTACATGCCATGAGGGTGCACTTTCTAGAAGAGAGAACAATAATATACACGACTAGTAATAATTTTTTGTTTAAAATGGCACATGAACAATAAAACTGTCGCGAAGTCTATTACAGGTTAAACATCTCGATTGGATGGACAGTTAGGGCAAATCACAAGAGTCTCAATTTTAGAGAGAACTGAGTGGAAAGATGGTAAGATTGGGTCGTTGTTCACTCATTTCAGGCAAGTTCTCAAGGGAAGTTTTCCTGTATGAGTCAAAAAGTCGTTAGTGGCCATTGCAGTGGTAAGAAGTCATATTTGCATGCAGGCTCAAATGCAGTCATGTTGTACAGGGCTCATACATGTACATACTCCTTTGAGCTCTTCAAATTCCACGACTTTTTCCATGACCATTTGTAGGTCTTAATTGCTGTCACATCCCAGAATTTTCAAAACTTTCCTTGTTCTAGGCTATTTTTTGGCCAAACTCAGTTTAACAGACATGAACTCTGCAGGTGTCCACCAAAATGTAAGCTGTAATTCACATTGTTTAATTTCTTGTCTCTATTTTACATTGAAATTGTTTTGCTAAATCCACAGCATCTAATCTACCAGACATAACTTTCATTTTCCATGACTTTCCAAGACCAACAATTAAATTTCATGACTATCAAGGCCTGGAAAATGTAATTCTTACATTCATGACTTTCCAGGTTTTCCATGACCTGTACAAACCCTGTTGTACATGTAGCAATAAAGGGCTGTGGTGCTAATTAAGTGCCATATTGCACTGTTCTGATACAGTTGTTTTCCCTTCTCTCCCCCTAGCCTCCCCTCCCTGTATTTCCATTGCCTGTCAGTGAGATTGGGGACCAATGGATGGGTTAGTATTCCACGTGATGGGAATGCTGTGGTACTGTTATATTGGGCTAGGGGCTGACTGGCCAGCCTCCAGTGGAAGCCACTGGACATACTAGGTACACTGGAATCTGGCAAACATTTGCTATGGGTCTGGCAAATTGGATACCAAAAGGGTACCCTTGGAGAGTGGCGATTTTGATAAAAATGGCGAAAATGATGACAATAGTGAAAACCTGGCAAACAATAGAAAGAGGGTTGGTGAAAAGTTAAATGAGATTACTAGAGGTGCTCCTTATAAAGTGGCCAAATGAATGAACATGGCGAATCTGATAAATTAATTTAGGTTTGTTTCATAGAAAATTTGGGATGAATCTGGAACTCACTGAGGCTTCTGTCCTCTAAATATGGGGAGTGATTAAGTCGGCTGGCCCATATATATTTCTATGTATATTTTGCGATGGCGTCCGCCCTGACATCACTATTGTTAAGTCACAGCGCATTTTGTGTTTCTAGGAAACATTCTGACTATTAAGAAAGACCGCCACAAACCTGGCCTGTTTGTTTTAGCAGCTGTTTAAGAAATGCGTTTAGCAAAAAAATTTCCAAATTAGAAGTACCTTTAACAGAAAGTAGATGTGATTTGGACCATTAGCTTCAAAATAACAGTGGAAATAGAAGTATGAAAACACTGTTTTGCATCCTACTTTGCAGAAGGTTGTATCGCCTTTGTTGGGCATATATGTTCTTTCAACATGATGAAATGTGTTAAAATTCATTTTTTACCGTTAATAGCCCAGTTATTTTCCTGAAATATACCTTTGAATTCATGTTTAATATGGATCGATCAGCTTTAAATGGTGCTTTTTATGCCACTGGCAGTTCTATGGACAAGGAAATAAATCAAATACTTTCCCCACTACCTGTGTAACCTCCTCAGTAGTGTATAGTTGTGGTAAGGATAAATTGCACTGAGCAGAAGGAGCAGGGTTCGAATCCTGGTTAAAGTCACTATTTTTTTCTCTTTTTTCTTCTTTTTTTTCCCGGTATTGTTTGGTTTTGTTTTTTAATAAGAAAAAAAAAGGATCTATTAACGTAAAGAAGGGCAATAGCTTGTTTCTGTTTCTTTCTACTTCTGGCCCTTTGGCCCTTTTGCCCTTTACCTCTGCTTCACAAGGCTCTGCAATTCACATATTTCTAGTTTAGAATTTTTTTGTGCCTGATGCTACCATTGTTTGTTTGTTCGTATTCTTTTTGTCTTTTTAAAACGGGGGACGGAGAGGGGGTGGAGTTATTTAAGTTCAAGAAATACTTATAAATAAAATATAGCTATGAAATGAATAATTTTCATTAATGATAAAGTCAAATCTTACCTGTTACTACATTGAGATGTGCATAAGCTATTATTCTGCCTTGTGTATTCTGAGCTATACAGGCATATCGTCCTGAATCAGACCACTCCACACCCAGGATGTAAAGATACCCATTCCGGTTTATCACAAATCTCCCACTGGTTTCAATCGCAGTCTCTTGGTTACCAGATGAATACTTCACCCATTTTATTGTTGGTGTTGGAATGCCAGTTGCTTGGCATTGGAAACTCACTGTTTCATACAACTTTTCTGTCACATTTCTTGGTTTTTGTTGGAAAACAGGTGAAGAAGCCACTTCTAAAAAAAGAAGTGGTAAAAGGAAGTGCAATCAATTAATAACAGTTCAACCTCCAGTGTAAAGTCCAAAAAATAATAATTGTGAAATAGAATAATTGTACTTTAAACCTCCACTTAATGGAGGAAAGTGACCATGCACCTTTATCAAGCAGGTGCAGCCACCTTTATTTGGCCTTCCCAATGAGAGTTCTCCTATAATAATTTTTCAAGTCTGTTCAATGGCCACCAAATGTTTGATATACTTAGTTTGGCTTAGTATGCTGAGAGAAAGTACACCCCGTCAGAGGTCAAGAAGGTGAGAACTGATCACGGACCCATAATGCAACGTTTCAATCACAATGCCATGTTATCCGATCATAAAGTTTACGCCATAGTATATAACATTTTTCTGTAATGTATAGTAACTAGTACATAAATGCAAAGTTGGGAGAACCTCACCCCAACATTTTGAGGAGGGTTTACTTGTTTATGATACGCTGGTAGTTTTGTTCAGCATTAGAGTTGTCTCTAGAGTGAAAGTAGTCAGAAGCCTCTAAAAGTGTTCATGTTTCAGATGAAAGTGAAGTTACTGTTAATTAAAGGTTATGCTAATTTCTGACAATTATTACCTACATTTAGGGGCCAACCTCCACTAAGTGGCCACTTACCATTACCCCAGGGGTTGTCGCTTAACTCTTTAAGCCCAAATAACCAAATTCAAATTCTCAAAACTGATCTCCATACATTTCCTTAATGAATTAAATGTGAAAATTTGTTTGAAGATCAACGCATTTTCCATGAAGGGATTACTTTATGTATTCTCACAACATTTTCTCTTGATTATGTATTGATATCATAAGGAGAAAATTGATTTTCATCACTCTGGGGACTTAAATGGTTAATAGAGGTTCAATTGTAACCACATTTTATTTACAGTATACCATAAATCCTCTCTTTAGTCCCCCCTCTCTAATAAGGCTCCCCTTTTCAAAGGAGGAAAGTTAATAAGCCTCCCTCTCTATTGAGCCCCCCCTACCCCCTCATTTTTCAAAAACAATTGGTTTATTACTGCTGGAAATTCATATTGTTTTTGGCCTTCGGCTGCATGACCCCCAATTTCATGAGCTTAACTTTTTCGACTTTACTCTCTACTTCTCTGTGGAGAATTGTTACCATTTTCTTATTGTTAGAAGAAGCAGTATAGCACCTGGGAACCACAAGTCCGTTCTCTAGAAACCTTGCTTCCGTTGATGCATTTCACTAAATTAAAAAGCCCCCCTTCTCTCTATCAAGCTCCCCCGCCCCCCTTAAAAGTGCTTGAAAAAAAATAATAAATAGAGAATTTAGGGTAGATAACATTCAAAGACCCAGAGCAAAATTTGAGACAAAAAACAAATATTTTGTCTGAATTGCTTGAACTTCTTTAGCGATGTGAAGTCTCATGTTGCATCAAAGAAAAGTTGTTACGAATCCACAAGAGAGGATTGTTAATGGCTGAGAGGTCCAGTCCCTTGTCCCTATTCAGAGAGGCTTTTCTTTGCTTATGATAGCAATGGCCTCCTTGAAGCGGCACTTGATTGTGTTATTTTTGTCAGCTATAGTCCTTTCACATTGTGTGGGTTGATGTTGTGACCTACTTAGCCTGCGTAGCAGGCATCGAAATGGGGATTGGGGGAGGGGAGAGAAAAAGGGAGGGGGATTGGGGAGAGAGGGGAAGGGGCGCCTGCTATAAGAACCCCCTTTTTGTTCATTTTTGCGGACGCTGGCGTCTGCAAATTCCTGATTGGCTGAGCCGTAATGAGTAACTTATTGGCGTGTATCCTGGTGTGTATTAGTTAGAGACCAACATGATGAAGGCATCAAGGAAATGTGTCCTCTTTCTTAAGCTTTGGAAGATCAAGATTACTCCAATCATGTAGCAACTTCACATTAATAGCTTGTTTAGCAGGCAGTGATACTCAGGAGGTTTTGTATTAACTGGATTTGTCCAAACACCGAGCAGTGATTCAAAGCTATTGCAATTTTTGCCAGACATCTGCAATGCCGAAATTCACAAGACCACCTTAAGCTTTTCTGCAAAAACGAATACCATGTTGAATGAACTTCTATAAATGGTTTGCAAAGGGAGAGAGCTGAAGCTTTGGTAAAAACTATCTGTTTGAGCTTTTTGACAATTGTTTTATTTCAACCGATTATGATATCACTTGAAAAAAGCGTATCAACTTGACAATTTCTGGTAAACAAAGTAATTGAGTTTGGACCATGCTGAGAAGCCCCCTATTTGTGATTGGTCACGTATTGACAGTTCACGTTACGGGATTAGTTCAGAAAATGGTGGGTGGAAATTATACAAAAACACCCGCTCTTATAGCAGGCGCTCCCTTCCCTTTTCCCTGCTTTTGCATATTTCTCCCTCTCCCCTCCCCCTTCTCTTTTCGTGCCTGCCACGCAGGCTATGACCCACTGCACAGCAGTGATTGAAAACAGCAGAAGTTTCACAGGGTTGGTGTTCTTTGATCCTGGTAAAAAGGGACCAATGTAGTTGTCCAGACATTGTTCACATTGGCTGTGGTAAACAACCCTGCACTTCTTTAATATTTCTCTAATCAATCCTTTACACGTGTCAATTGATTTCACAGCAAGTTAAAAGGCTTGTGGAAGATGTGGAACCCATGGGATTTAAAGATCCAATGTAACCTACTGGTCATTTACAATACTCTCAACAACTTTCCTGTTATGCAACCTGAATTTTAAAGATGGTCATTTTGTATTTTGAGGAGAAGGCCACGTCCCTGAACATTGGTATTTAACACATTTTTATGTCGCCGTTTTGTCACCATTTTATCTTGTCTTATGTCGCTGTTTAAAGGTCAAGTCACTGGACTCGGAAGTGAACATTTCACTCTGCATATCAGTTCTACTTAAAGGAGCTGTGTCACGAAATTCAGCTAAATTAGGCAATTACAAAATGTCCGTTTAATTAAGAGAAACGTAAAAATAACCGCTTACATTAAAGGAAGGTTAAAATAACACAACAGATACAACAGCTGCCACGGATGGGCAAAACTGAAGAAAATCGAAACGGATTGAAATTGGGGTTTTTGAAAACTGTTCAACCTAACAGTTTTTCAAAGTTGATCTCTGCTGTTTGCAACTTCAAAAATAATGCTCAGGAGACGTATTTGTTTGTCTCGAATCTCTGATTTTGTCATTTACATTTAATTTCTTTGCTTACTTAAAGTTCCATAGTGATTGAGGGCGAGTAATTGGCAAAATTAAACAAAATGAACTGGACTGCTGTGACACAGCCCCTTTAATTTTTCCCTTGCCAGTATTCTTGTATTTTTGTTTGATAAATTTTGACTTTTGCAACATAACCTAACTGAACTGAACAACAACACCTGAAAATCCAGGCTTCTGTTTGCCACCCATCAACCAATAATATTATGGGCTGTGACCATGAGAAACAGCAATTATTAACTAATAATTAATTATTTCATAATAATTATTTCATTTACAATATATTAGTCAACCTGAAATTCCTGCCAATTTAATTTGTTGTGGTAATCAGATATAGATTTTGGGCCTCTTCACATGAGATCTCGCCTTATCGCTAAATCCTAAAGTAAAATGAAGGCTGGCCCAGTTCCCAAGGTCTTGGTTTTTCCAACTGGGATCTAGATAAACAGGTTGGAAATTTTGCCATAAGAACACTTTAGTCTCATGGTTACCAGGATGAAAGGGGGATGAAATCTTGTGGCCTGGAGGGCCATCTTGCATTGCCTGCTGTATTTTCCACATCATAAGCATTTATTTTGATACAGCTTTTAGAATCGCCAAAACTAGCACTAAGATAGGTGCAAAGTGTTAATTTTTGTTTTCGCCACGTTTACTTTGTTTCTCGAATTTCATACCAGAACTTTTCCACACGATCTTCGGCTTTTTTTGCCGGTCTGAAATTTCTTATCGGTAAATCTTCGTAGACGTCTTTGTTTACATTTTCCCTCATTAGCATATGACTTGACTTACAGAAGCCGTGGCTGTATATACATGAACTAAATGCAAAAGTTGAAAGAGCTGATTAAGTTGAGCAATTTGTGCAATTTTCAGCTTTTTGCAAGCAATATTGAAGGAAATACCAGCCATCAAAAACTGCAAAATTGCTGGGTGGCAAAAAAGTTAGTTAATGAACCATACATTCTCTGTAAAATATCGAGTTTCTTGAAGAGAATTTATCCGAAACCATTCGGTGTATTGGGCTCAAATTTTCAGAGATAACTGAAACTGTTATGCCCTTTCAATATTCAGAGTTGTCATTTTCTTAGCATCATCAGATAGTGATAAGCATAATTATGTTAACGAGGTAAAAAGTGTAAACAAAGATTCGCCCATATGAACCCAAGGCGAAATTGGTCCTGGTAACTGGGTCAGCCCGGACCACTGGGCTCATGTGAAGAGACCCTTAGATGTTATTCGAGCCTGAATAAATGCCAAACATGTACATGTAACATATGTTACAGGACTTCTCAATTCCTTTGTCTCCTAGCCCTAAGAGACTTGTAAAGGAAATTGAGAATCAACCTAGCAACAATTTAACCTGAAATCAAATTTGACCTGTACCATATATACTGTAATCTTGAAAACAAAACCACGGAAAACGTTAAAGTGTATCAGCACTTAAATGTTTACATCACAGCAACCATTCACCAAATATATTCTTCTATGAAGCAGTTCAAATATTTCTGACAGCTTATCAAAAGCTTAAATAATTAGTTTTGGAATGACCACGCCTGCGAAGAATTATTAATTTTTTGTGTACGTGCAGATAGCACCTTTCAGTGTTCTACATTATTTATTTTCAAAAATTTTCCAAGAGTTTTACCCCTTTATGGATATAAGGACTTACGAGAATCCACTTTCGACACAGTTGTCGATAATAACAGGCAAACAACGAAGGTCCACCGTGCAAAATCCATATTTCCAACACACGGTCAAATCGATTTCGTCTGTGATGATAGACAGAACCTAGTGCAAATGTATTGAGATATCATTTCAGCAAAGGAAACATACCATCGATTTTTCTTAAGTTAAAAAGTCTCGAAAGAACAACAAAAAGTTAAATCACTAGGTGTAAATAGCTTACTTAAGAATCAGTGCGCACGAAATAAAATTTTCATGCAATCAATTAAGCAGACGCTGTTTATAGCTGGCAGCGTTTTAACGAGACGAAAAGTACAAACTTGTGACCTTCCTTCTCAAAGTCGTGTGCTTAATATCGTGGAAAACGAGTCAAGTAGTAAAAGAAAAAAACAAATTGTAGGTAGGTTTCGGGCGAGTCTTGAAGAAACTCTGCAGGACAAGTGACCAAAGAGGTAACACTCAAAATAATAAGGTTAAATAATTTATAAGCCGCCTCGAGCGCGCCTGTTTAACCCTGATTCTACTCACCACTTCGAGATAAAATGAATGCAGACACTTGGCTCCAGGTGAGTATGTTGTAAGCAACAAATAATCCGGCAAATAATCAATTCACATCGCTTCAACTGTGTCTAGTGTTTCCTGGCAAACGACGACAGTCGCAAACGACAGTATTCAAGAGGTGATGAGAAGCCATATTGACGTCACGACTGTGGGTGGAGGGGTGTGACAGAGCCCCCTCTTCCGGTTAGAGGACCTTCCGGTTCTGCAGGTGATACGGAGATAAAACCGGTATTTGTTCATTCGCTGTTTTTTGAATGGGAAACATTGAATTTTCTATGCTGAGCTGCGACCAGGCTGTTTTTTTTTTTCAGAAGAGAGGGGAAAAGAAAGAAAATTCACAGAGAGGGGTTGGTCGTAGGCTACTTGCACTTCACACTGGCCTAAGCTTCTTTGACAAACTGTTAAACTTTTGCTTGTTGAGACTGTAGTTAAAGTAAAACCTATGAATTAACGACTAGGGTGTGAAAACAATTGCACTAATAAAATGCGAAATTATTGAGTGGATCGCTTGAAGAAAAAGTGTCATGATAGAATACTTCATTTTTTTCATCTGCCATCTGGTTTTTGGATTGCAAGCCAGCGTACGTCATTGCAGTTTTTTAAATAACTTCCGTCTGAGGGAAACGCGAGATATGATATCTCGTCCCAGTTCTGTTCGACTTACTTTTTATATTTTTGTTATATATGTCATTCCAATTCATGTTGATTCGTTCGCTAGTGGTTTTGTCTCTTTTACCCTGATTATGTATTCGCGCATTGACATTTATTCTTTACAAAAGGATCGATAGGTTTCCCTTGAAACCGGAAGATAGCGTATACTTTCAGCGGAGTCTAAACGGCGTCAGGAGCGGAGTAATCGACTCCTGACGGCGTTAAATAATAAAAGCAGTTTTTATCAGATGTTTTTTCGGAAGCCATAACGATCTTGATCATGCAGTGATCGAATCTGGGCAAGGGCGAGCAGTGATATGCTGGCGTGTGGATGGTGACTTGTTGTGATATAACACCCTAAACGAAGTTATGTTCTTTTGGCCAAATTTAGCTCAGGCTTGGAAGGGAGGCAACATTTCCCACCTGTAACTAACGCATACCTGGTCATATTTGGTTGACGTCGACGAGAGACCGTACAATCAAACTGTATTAGCATGCGCATGAATGATATTTAACAATTATTTCTCGAGCCCGAATGGTGAGTCAATAACCGAATGGGCTATTGACTCAGAGGGCATGAGGGAATAATTCATTAGTAAAATCCAAGTAGTTGGTCAAAAATATCGAGACAAAACAACTTAATAGCTGGTTAAAGCTAGACTTAAATCCTTTTTTTGCCTCCAAAAAGCCGTCGCTTTTCGCTACTAATGGGCTATAACATAATTATAGCCTAGTAGTGGCTCAACCAATCAGAACGCAACATTGATAATAGACCAAAAAATATCATAACACTTTCCTTTATCTGAATAATTTCTCTCCTATAAATAGAAAAACCCGTTGTGCTATAACCTGACGTTTTGCTTCCAGTTTCACTGTGGGACGAGAGTTTTTTTTCGCGTTAAGCCGAACCCCCTAGCCTTCTGCAGGCTAAGATACAAAAAGCTTTTATAGTTGAAGATTCTCGTAAATGATCACCTCTCGTAAGCGACTGCGACTATAGGGGTGACGGTTTTATAATTGTCCATTGTTTTTAACGTCTTGTAAGCATAGTTATTAGAGGAGACTGGTTATGAAAAGCGGCAAACATCAATGATAAAAACAACAGTGCTGCAGTTTATGTTGGAAGCACCCTGAAAGTGGACAATCCTTTGTTTTCTGTTGGCAAATTGTTACGGAATAAATTAATGCAACGTTTTTATTGGTCAATACAATCAAAATGATAGGAATTCTTTTGAACGTTGTGCACTTTCAGGTCCACAAAAACATATAACAAAGGAGTCTGACAGGTTTCATAACCATTCCACTCAATTAACTATGTTGTAAGCGACCGCTTGACTCATGGTTTGCTCTCTATGTTCACGGCATGTACTGGGCTAAGCTACGTATTGTAGGCTACTCAAATAATGCGAAGAACTTTTTGTTGACAAAATATCGTAATTTAAAAGTTGCATTCATTATGAATAAGGCTCAATTTCCGCTGTTCTCTCGGATGCGCCCCAGGCCAGGAGCCCATTACTTCGGCTTGTAGTCAAGACTAAAACTTGAGTTACTCACGACAGCCGCAGATGTTCAAACGTTGGATAGTACCATGCGCCAGTTAAATCGATATCCAGCAGTATTAGGGAAATTATTTGCATTATAATACCTTTTACTGTGCGAAATATCAATTCTAATCTTTTCATCAGATATGGTGGTCACTGACATTTCCAAGGGAAAGAATTTGCTAGTGGTCTCACCAGTTTGTTAGTGGAAAAAGATATTACCCCTTACAAGCAAGACTTAGCAAGTGCACCAAAAAGTTAACTTCCAGCCCTGATGCCACTCCTCGCCCTACTAGATTCTGCCATGCCACGTTCTCAAGCGTGGAATATCGATAAAACTTAAATCAATCGGGTTTGTTTCCTCTTTTGAACCGACCGCGATAACAAAATGTGCGGTTGTTTGAGCAGAGTTAGTTGAGGAGACTGGTCATGAAAGCCAGCACACGTCGGTGGTAAAAGCAACAGTGCTGCAGACGTTAGGGGTGGTTCACTCTGTATTTTGAGGGCAACCAATTGTCTCCTCGAGCTCAGTCAACCATATAAGCCTGACTCATTTTCAGAATTTTTCGGTGTTTCTTATAAACAAACTGTTCGCGCCAAGGAACCAAGAATGAATGTGTCAGTCTTTTAAAAATAGGCAAGTAAAATATCAATCTTACTGCGAGTATAGAAATCAATACAGGTATCTGAACAAAACCTAACTCTTTTATTATTCTTGCATGTTTAACAAAATATTATATTTACGCAATTTTGTTTTAACAAGAATGAATTTATTTGTTATTTACACAAAACCTCTCCAGTTTGGCTAGTTCTGTCCCGGTTTCCCTCAATTGCTTAAGAAGACAGGGGCAGTGGAACCGATAAAAGCAGCACTTCCTTTTCCTCCCAAGGTTAGAACTTTGAATTGTACTTTTTATTGTGAATATGTAATTTTGATAGGCCTTGGGAGGGAAAGGATAGATTAAGTATAGAGATAGAGTACCACCCAGATGAAGATAAACATATAATCGTACGATCTCGAATTGAACGGACTTATAGGCTGCCTTACGTTTCCCTTGTTTTCCTGTCGCGTTACTCAATATCCTAATTCGTTAAAAAAATAGGGCACTGCTCGTAATCTAAGTGACTTTAATTTCAGTTACGATATTGAAAGCCTTTCAGAAAGTAATAGCGAACCTAAGCAAAGGCGTTTGTAAACGACTCATATCAACCGGAAAGTAAACTTCTTGCATTCTCAAGTTGGGGAATGCTTTTGTCCAAATCTACGTGCAAATCGTCTCTACAGGAGTAAAGACACTGAACAAGACATACTTGGTAGCGTCAACGCATATTAAAAGGGAAAAGGCCTGACTTGCAGTTGATGCGCGTGGCTCAAAAATGCCTCTGCAAAAGCTCCCTAATAACTACGTATTTTAAAAAACATGTCTCGCAGAACCTCGTGAGGCAAGTTGTTAATAATGATAAAAAACAAAGGTTTGTACCAAACCAACGATAACGAACAAAACAAATAAAATAACAAATAAATACAAAGACCTGCAAAAGGTACGAAGAGAAATATCACTAACTGTTCAGCTGTAAGGCCCAGAGTTCTGCTGTATTTTTGGTAATCGCAGTGCGCTATGTTTCAAATGTGTAATCTTGGTAAATAAGGATAAAATATGTAAAATCTAACTACTTCATGCTACTACATGTCCTCTAGCTTGGACGCCTTGTACAATAATCTACACTACTATACAAATAGTTGGCCATTTTCTGCCAATCTTAGGGTTGTTTATTCGAATTGCATCGGGATGTCGCCCAAGAATTTTTCTATAAAGTATTCTTACCTTGCTGTTTTAAAGCGTACGAAGCGTATATATCAAAAAATATATAATTACATTTTTAGGCTACAAACTAAAAAACGATAAAACTTTAACTACAGCAACCCAGAGAAACATACATCAGGGGTGTTGACTTCTGCTACCACAGCGAAGTGTTATCTTAACCTGCGAGCAAGCTCTCTGGGGATCACTGGGGTATTCCTTACCGTCCCCTCCACCCACAGAGCTAGTCTCGTCTAGTTTATGAAGACCCTCTCCTCAAGCCATAACGACCACATGAATTCACCGCGGTAACGTTCATCTGAATCATATGATCCGAACGGGTGCGGGACGGTGGCGAAATGGGGGGGTCTAAGAGTTTGGCGGAGATGTTCGTTAGTTCGAGAACAGAAGTTTACCCAATGTGATTGCTACTTGACTTTCACGACTGTGTTGTGTTGTAAAGGACAGTTCCTTTTAAGTGCCTGACCGGAGTATGTGGTTCTTCTATGAAAAGCTCTCCTGGAATATCGCTTATATAGATCAACATTCCACACTATAACTTGCATCCACTGCTATTAAAGTTAATCTAGCAAAGCAAACTTGCCGCTTGGACAATCAAGTAGCTTGCAGGGCTACAAGATTGTTTCTCGTTTTACCCTAGAGCGGAGTGCCAGACAGAATATCGCATGTTGTGCTCATTCTTCTATAAATCTTTGTTCTCTCTATCGACAGCTTCCGGTCTCCTCAGACCAAATAACTAAAGTAATTTATTTCCGGTTCTCTTCTGTCGTCGAACTCAGACCCGCGCGGCTGTCTCGGGCGTACAGGCATTTCTGGCTCGGGGGTGAGGGCGTCACGTGATGATCGTAAAGACTCTGGTCTTAAAAATTCGTCTGATTCTCGCGAAGGGGGTCTGACAAGTTGACCGTGAATATTTACGTAAGGCTGTGGAGGAAAGACAAAGAAAACAGAACATGAGGTACGGTAGCCCGCATTTTCTACAGCCTGTTCCAGGCTCTCAGATAGTACGGATAACGCGTGAGTGAAAGGCACGCAAAGATATGAGCGCGTGATCAGTGAAAAAACGGCGGTGGCCCTTCCTCTCCCCCGTTTCCTCCCGTTTTATTTTCGTGTTCGTGCTTTCTAACTCGGAGCCTGGAACAGGCAAAACCTTCTTTCTGTGGGGCTGTTTACCATACTGTACTAGAGGTACAACTTTTGAGTCTGTAAATAAAAAGGGTGACCACTATAATGAAACGGCTACTAAGCAGTATTTTCCTGTGGTGCTGTTTTCGTGCTGCGTAAGGTGGATCTGTGGGTAAAAATCTGTGGCGACCCGTAATCATTCAAATGAAAGCTACAAAGCAGTAATTTACTATACTGTTTAGTGTTTTGTAAATGGTGGTTCTCACTTTCGAATCGAATCTGTAGACGGAATGCTCAAGTGTGACCATTCAAACAATAGCTACTGAGCAGTACTTTTTTCCTGTACTGTGAGCGACGCTGTACGAAGTGGTTCTAACTTTTGTATCGGTAGATCAGGTTCTTCAAAAGTTCTCCAAAAGGTGGGTAACGCTATCTATTGCATAAATCTCTATTCAGTGGTAACGCTATCAAATTTTCCTAATAGTTACTTATCCACTGAATAGCGACTTATCCGGTGGACAGCGTTATCGAGCCTTTGAACAACCGGGACCTGTAGATGAAATTCTGAAATGTAACTTGACAAATTCAGTTTATAATCTACTTCCTTACTTCAGAATAAGCTTCACTCCTACCTTTCTTTGTCGATTTGATGAAGGCGGAGGAGGGTTATAAGGAGCTGGGCCGTCCGAATCGGATTGTGTATCTCGGCCGTACGGTGGGTAGACTACATCACGTAAGAATGCGGGTGGCTCAGGAAGACCATCATCTATATTAATAAAAACGTTTTTAATTAATTAACAACAAAAATATACAGTAGTAAATTCGATTAGTCTGAAACGTCAGGCGTAGACTGTCTCCCGCGCCCACGGGTAAGGGGGTGGTTTTACCACAGAAATGGGTTTTACTGTGATGGCAATAAAATAAAAAAATAAAATAAAATAACCAGAATCAGGGTTCGTACTCTTTTAAGCTCTTCAGATTCCAGGACTTTCCATGACTTTTTCCATGACCTTAGATTTAGCTGTCACTTTTACAAATTTTTAAAGTTCTTGTGTTTAAGGGTGTTTTTGACCTTAAACATTTCGAAAGACACCAACTCTGGTGTCCACCTAAATGTGTGTCGTTCGCGCTGTTCAATCGCTCCTTTCTGTCTTACATTGTCCTTGCAATTGCTTTGCCATCTGCAGTAACTAAACTACCAACCAAAACTTAAATCTTCATGACTTTCAAGGACCGACAATTAAATTCCATGACTTTCCAGGCCAGGAAAATGAAATTCTTAAATTCCATGACTTTCCAGGTTTTCCATGACACGTACGAACCCTGCATAATACAGTCTTTCCTGCCCATAAAGCCACCTCGTTCACTACCCGTCTTAAAATTTAAACCCAGCTATTTCATCTTATTTTAAATACTAGATTATTTTTCTTGCTGTCATGAATTCGGTGCGAAGCAGGGGAGAGATTTGTTCCTACACGTTTAAACTTAAAAAATTGTGGCGTTGGGTGTCTCCTGATTATCAGACTTCCGCTACATGTTGTAGATTGAAATTGTCCTTTGGATTTTCTGGTCAAGTACGTAATCGATTTACGGCAAAGTTTACGCAATCATTTTTTTTAATGAAGAAAAGCTCGACTACTGGGCTTAAGCTTTTTGAAAACTGTTATTTTAGTGTCTTTCTGATCGTCATTGTAATTTCTATATTGCTTGCCCTATATTTGCTGGACAACCCAGGCTTCGTTACCAAATTTAGGAAAGAAAATTGTTCAGGCCAAATAAACAACCCGAATGAGTTTACGCTCATGAGCCTCTCCTGGCCAATCAGAAAGAGCCTTACGCAAGCTTTAATCCAAGTCAAGCCGATGGGCTTGCTGGTCATGTGAATAGCTTGTTGGGCAACGATGAAATCAAGGTGCGGTAACGGTTGATGGAGAGTCGAGAAGAGAGAATTGTACCAGTGAGTGGTGAACTTTTCAAGAGAAAAAAGCAGTTTAAGAAGATCGAGCCTCGTCCTTTAGTTGAAGACGAACTGGCTAGTTCCCCCTGAAAATACTTTCAACACATTTTTCTGGCAAAAGGTCCCGACAACGACGAGCAAGAGCCTTCGACGTGTTGAATGAAAGGGACCTTTTGGGTAAGCTGGGATAGTGGTAAGGATTTGTCTTCAGTTCTTAGTTTAGTGTTAAGCATAAAAGTGTTGCAGGGCTAAAAATATTTTTGGGACTGTTGCCGGTTACGTTGACCTGCCAAATTGTTTTTAGCTTGGTCAAGTCTTTCTTCTGACCGGTCAAAATCAGACGCTAAAAATAACGAACACGATATGAAGTTGAACGTATAGCCTCACAAGTAAGGACATAAAGTGAAAAAAAGTTGCTTGTTCTCTCGAAACGTAATAGTGTGCAAAGATTTTTTTCCTAGTCGCTTATTTACGTATCTGGTCAAAATGACCGGCAAAACGAATGTTTTTCCCGACCAATAGAACCAGCCTGCGAGCAGGCTCTCCGTTTGGGGGAGTCGCGAGAATTCACGAGAGAGCAGCACGCTAAAACTCCCTATCAACTTACGTGGATCGTGATGGTAATTGGACATTCCTCGGTTGCTAGGTAACATAGCCATAGGAGGCGGGAGATCTGGGGGTCTTTCACTACGGGGTAGATTAACTGGATCATCGAGGTCTAAATCTCCCGGATAAGGCATATGTTCTGCTGGTGACCTGTCTTCCGGTGTATACTGTGGGGGTGGCCCTGAGTAGAAAAGTTATCAACACTAAATTCAACTGCGTGAAACGCGGACAGTACGTCAAGCGGACGGTTACAGCAACATACAACGACCACCCCTACTTAGCGCACGCGCACCCCTTTGAAGTTTAGCTTTATAGTAAGTTTTTCCTAACCTGCATTAAAATAGATACTGTTATCAGCTTATGCCAAAAGAGAAAAATATAATCAATGTTTTTCTCACTATTACTTCAGGGAGACCCGTTTATTTCACTTATAGCTAGGGAAAAGAAAAGATTAAACTAATCGGAAAAATTAACAAAACATCAAACTTAGCGTATCACTATAGTTAATGTTAGATCATTCGTTTTTCGTTATTGGTGATGAAGAAACTGAAATGAAAAAGGTGTTCTTCATTAATGCGATTGAGTAAATTAAGACGTTCCTTTGCTTTTCCATTTTTCAGCTAAAATTTACAGAAAATCACCAATGAGTTTTAGTCACGTTATATGGTTATTAAAAAGTCAAACATTTGGATTATATTTAGGTTGGCTGTTAGTTCCCTTTACAATTTATTTAAGTAGTTACAAATTGTTTTCCACCAACACTCCTACCTTAAGAGCTAGTCAAAAATTGTTCAGTATCGTACAATGAGTGTGAGTATCGTATCGTATCGTACAGTATCGCATGGTTTTACTTTTCTCTTACTTACTGATAAACACCTGCGTTTTTTAGTCACAATATTGAGATATGTTTAAGTGTATTTAAGGTTTAATCAATTTTATGTTTATACTAACATCCTTTATAAGCACTGGCGTTGTAGAAAGACGGTCCAACCATCAGCGGTAGGGGACGAGGTCGGCCTGCTGAAATGATAGTAGGTTGGGTTTGTTAACTGATACTTAGTACAAAATATTAACTTATCTTAGTAAGAAAATTTGCAAAAGAAACAATGGTTAAAAAACAAGACTAGGGACAAGCAGAAAAAGAGAGTTTCGATTGGTAGGCGGCTTTCACGGTTAACGATTAATACTTTGGATTTTACACTGTTACATTAAAAAGAAATCTAAGTCACAACAATTAATTGTTTACTTATCCATTTATTGATCAAACACATTTAACGGGTTAGAACTTCTTTGAGTGTCAGAGAACAAAGAAAAAACTAGAATAGCACCCATTACCGTGAAGAATATAAAAAAGTACTGCATTAAAAAGAAACAAATGTCCATTTTAATGGTTAATCTATCTATTTAACGTTAGACACATTTAAGATCTGAAACCCTCATTACCTATCCCAATTTAAGGAAAAAGCTGTCACTAGGATACAATTAAAAAAGATTACGAACCAAAATTAAAAGGGTAACAAATGAGGGAATTTAATGTAGAGAAGAGAAATACACACTTCTTTCGGGTAGAAAAACCCTCTTCCAGTGCATTTTTTTTTGTGGATTCCCGATACAACGAAGAGCCAGCAGCCAGCAAATAGCCTGACTTCTGGCTGTATGTTTGTTGTGGTCACATTCGCTGAGAAGCCTTTTAAGCTATTACAGCCAGCTTGACCATATGCTGGCAGGGATAAACCACCATACCATCAGAGACTATACTTCCCCTACTAAGCGCTTCGTACTAACAGTGTGTGCGTGTGTGTGTTCCTCACCGTCCCGCATACCCTTGAATGAGCACCTGATGTGAGACGGGACTTACGGTTTCCAATCCTTTCCTATCCAAGAAGACTAGAAACTTTAACCCTTTGCAAAACAGTTCCTGCTTCTGTAACGTTTTACAAAAGTAGCACTTTCTCCTCAGTTATGGAAAGTACCTGAGCGTTAGTCCGGCCAGGCTTTGAACCCACGGCTTCCCACTTGCCAGATCGGCGGTCATCCAACTGAACTAACCGGGCGTTTGCAAAATAGAGATCATTTTACATACATATTTATAGCAGCGCTTGTTTTACCTGGGTTTCACAGTAACAAGAGGAATCAAAACCTACCGATTGCCGGTTCACTTGGCTCGCTGCGCGGTTTCTTAGTCGATTTTTTCTTCTGCGGCATTGAATATGGAACTGTTGGGTCAATGGGCCCATTTCTGGGGGCGCTCGTGGTAGAAAGGCCTTGAGGTAACACTCTTGGTCCCAAAACACGTCCCTGTTGGTCCACTGGTGCATAACGTGGATCGAAATTAAGCTCATTAGGTCTGCAGGTAACAAAGAAATGAATTACGAGTAATAATAAATTATATGAGCAGAGTCGACTTTTGAAAAGCAAATAGGCCAAAGCGTCCTTATAATGTTATAAAGGGAATGAAAGCAAACAAACAAACAAAACTAAAGGCCGCCTGGAGGTTGTGAATGAGGTTAAGTAGGAGGACGAATTTCGATCCAATTTCCTGCGCAACCTCGTAATAGCCATTAAAAGAAGCGATAACAGCCCATAGAGCAATTCGACGCAACATCTACAGTCTTACTCTTAACTTCAAAATGGCCAATAATTTAAAAATCAAACAGCCCAATCAAGCCAATACTTGTCGTTAAAAACGACTTGAACCTCTCGACTCCTTCCAAGACAATATTATTTTTTTCCGTTCCGTCAGTGGCTCCTCCAATACTCTGATTTAAATTTCAATCAGTGCATAGACGAGACGAAAAATGTATTAATAATAATATCTTTAGTTATCCTGATAAAACCGATAAGCTGACCAACAGAGGAACAACTGGTATGGACCGGTGATCAGCAATAAAAACTATCTATTGGTTCGAGACAAGATAACTAGCGGTAGCCTAACTCTATCAAATTGCAGTCCTTCTTCCTTGACTTCGTTCACGAAGAAAGACAACCGTTACATTAATCACTTTCTTAACAAAACAGAAGAGTCTTAGTAACGTTTGCATTGTTGCGAATACAGCTTTGGGTTTGCCCATATCCCATGAAAACGCCCATCTACGGAGAAATGGGATAAAGTTGTAACTTAGGATTCTCAGGTTCAAATTACCTCAGCAGGTTTCTCAGATGTTTCTACGCTTTTCAAAATTACTTTTGGGACGGAAAATCTTAGGCCAAACAAATGAGGATCATTTTACGTTTCTGGGAAACTGCCGACCTACCCCTCCCCTAAACCAACATTAACACTTGGTTCTTACTTAGGGCAAAACCGCTAGTGACATTGTTTCTTTAACTTTCATACAACAGCCAATGCACAAACCTGACTCGAGGGGGAGGTGGTGCCGCTCTTTGAGGAGTAAACCGCGTTTCCCCGTCACTAGAGTCAGTGGGCTCATCGGACGGCGATGGCCTTGGTCTACGTCCAGCGTGTCTACCTTGGCCAGGTCCCGTAAGGTCTCCTGTCGACTTCCTAATCTTTGGCTTTCGCCCAGACTGGCGCATGGCCTCTTCAAATGAGGGTGGTTCGTGATAAGGTGGCAGCGTGTTGAAGTCTCTCTGCGGTCCCCTTGCTGAGTAGGCTGAGTCAAGATCGCCGGTGCTTTGAGCTACTGGATGGTTTCTTGAGAGACGGGAACCTGGGTTCATGAGCATTTCAGACTGAGGTTGGACGGAATCTAAACCAAAAGCAGTGAGTAGGCATCAACCCAATTGAAATTAAGGCTGTAACAAGAAGTGGTCCTCAGGGTCTCTCTCACAATAGACCTCTTTAGCTTGTATGTTTTGTTTTCCCTATGAATGTCTCAAGGAAATTTGCCCCTTTGTCTTTTCATGAATTACCCGTATATAAGCACACGAATAAGACGAAATTTGAATGAAACAGTTCTCTAGAGTATTCATGACTTATATTGGGTAAATACAACAATACTAGCTTAAGAGGGCTGTTGCTAACTCTTCAACGCGCTAGTTGCAGAATCACTCCTTCTATTAAAAAGGTGTAGCCTTTCTTTGCATAGTGACAATCCTCACACTCAAAAATAAGCACCACTGACACCCTGTTCAGCACAATAAACAGTACCACAGAACTTAACTTGAGTGGACCTCATTTAAGGATTTTATGTGCTGCCTCGTACTTTAATATTAAACAATACCAATTTCCAAAAGTTTTTCCAAAACCACGGCTGAAGAGTGCAAAAAGTCCACTTCCGGTTACCGTGCGTTAACTACCTATAAGGGATCTTTAGCAAATACGTTTTTGAGCAACTCACGTCAACCGGAAGTGGACTTTTCGCATTCTTGGGCGAGTTTTTGCCTAAACAACGGGGGCGCCAAGGCATCTTAGCGTCGCTCGAAAACGTCTTTGCCTATGCTCCCTAAACTCATTTTTACGAGTTTTTTTTCAATGACCAATACCTTGTGATAAGTAGCCAAGGTTGACGCCAGAGTCACCTTTCTTTTTCTTTCCATCAGTTGAGTTCATGGACTGCATGGAAGCAAAATGTGCTTCAATGAAAGGATCATCTTCAACAGATTCCATACCATAGCTACGTGGTCTTGTATCGAGGGAGCGCGAGACATCTGGCGGCCCACCAACTACATAACTGTAAGAGGGGAAATTTATATTAGTTCGGCTGCCTTTGTTTTGTTTGTTGGGTTTTTCACTTCTAATCAGCAGCGTTCAATCTAGGCTTTATCGTTTGCTGGGGGAGACGTCCTGAGTGGCCAAAGGCCACAAGCTTCCTAGGGTGGTCTAGGGGCTTACCCCTCGCAAATTTTTTGAAATGATTATGCGCTGAGATACAATCTGATGCATTTTGAGACAGTTTTGTTACAATGGTATTTTATTTCATTTTTTCAATCGTGATCAAGTTCTGAGAATATTACAATACTCAGTGTTCCTTGTCATATAGTGTCCTTAGAGAGGGAATAGTTACATCACGTGCACTGACCTCGTCGCGTCTGGATAATTTTTCCGATATAGTTACTAGGACCAGCTGGTTGAGTAAATTCTTTGTCTCACCTTGCTAATTAGTTATGGGTGGATTCAATCAGTTGCAACATACGCGTTTCGTCATCGCATTTGTCTGTTGGAATTTTTTAACGCTTTCAAGTTCAAAAACACTAAACCGTTCAAGAGAGCAAATGCGACGGCAAAACGCGTATGCTGCAGATGAATCGTCAGTCCATCCAAGATCGGATGTCACTGAAACGGAAAACGGGGAATGGAAACGGGGAACGGAAACAGGGGACGGGCACGGGGAACAAAGGGAAGGGCAAAATAAAAAATGGGAAAAACAAAAAAAACAGACTTAACCCTACCCCCATTAGTAACTTCGTTACCAATTATCTTTTGTTTCCCGTTGCTCGTTCCTCGAATTAATAACATTCCTCCAAGACCAGCATTTCCTCCGCAAACTATCTAAACCATTACTGAAGATAGCTAGTAAAAGACAACTTCACAACTTAAATGATCTCCTACCTTGAAGTTTGAGACATGTTTACGCGGTCAGCTGCAAAGTAGAGGTAAAAATAGAGAATTACTCAGTGTAATACGCAAACAATGAATAAGCTGTATTGAAATCTAACAATAGAACCAACAAGGGTGGTGCAGAAGTAAGAGGATAATCATGACTATACTTGCTCTCTTTCTTAATTCCTGCCAAATAAGCAGAAAGGTTTTCTTCTTAAAAAGATCTAACGATTACTGTATTGTTAAAACCTCATTAGGTGGCCGACCTCCTTCAGAGCTACAGATTGTAGACTACCAACAAATTTTGACAAAGCCGTGTTTCACTTGCTTAAAAGCGTTGTCAGGAGTAAAACAGTTTTAGAACAAATGGAGGAAAAGTGTCTTAAAAACACGGTAAAAACTGCCACATTGCCAAGGCATGAATAGCCAGTGAAAAGAGTCTCCGTTTGGCGAAAGGGGACAGACTGTCAGTCGAGAATTGGCCTTACCGTCTTTGAATTTGTCCACTCCTAGGCATAATTAGCTTGATTTTTAGCGTAAAACGGCATTGAAAACGATTTTTTGGCGCAGACCGTAATCACTATTTTCTCGATCGCCACACTGCAAAGTTTTACAAGTTTGGGGTATAAACAATCACATTTTATATCGCGATTTATCGGCAACGGTCTTCCTTTGTCATGTTACTGGAAATTT
Organism: Porites lutea; assembly: GCF_958299795.1. Taxonomy (NCBI): domain Eukaryota; kingdom Metazoa; phylum Cnidaria; class Anthozoa; order Scleractinia; family Poritidae; genus Porites; species Porites lutea. Next base: position 17,982,545 of record NC_133210.1, read on the forward strand.
AAGCCGTCCCAGCAGTGCTTATGATAGAGATACTCGCAGTGTACAATGTATATACACGACCTACAGAACTGATCATGGAATCGACAGCGAGTGTTGTTTTTCCCGCTGCTGACGCGACAGTGAACTTGAGCGTGACAGCCTCGTTCCCAGGGTCCTCTCACGAGGTGACGTGAGTGAATACACGCCCGAACCACTCCGAAGTTGCCCAAGGTACACTTCGGCAACAACGACAACATGTCCTTTTCATATCGGGTGACTTCGGAGCTAGCCGATCCCGGTCTATGAAACCTGAGTGAGAGGCTCATTTGCATATCTCATCCCACAGCGGTGATCTGTTCAACAGAATCATAAGTGACACTAACGACGTTTAGTTTTCCTTTTTAGAATATCGTATACTTGGAATGCGCTCATAGACGTGGTCGAGATTCTATTTTCGCGGCAAAAAGTGCCCTAAAATGTGTCTCAAAATAAACTGGTCCGTAAAAACGCCGTGACATAGGCCAAGTATGGGAATTGCTCGCTCCGGGATATGGGCCATTGCCTACGGGCATTTACGGGTTAAAAAGGGGGAAAGTGGGGTAATAGGGCCCTTTCCGCCTCCCAAGGCACCCCACTATCCCTCGCTCGCCAATAGTTTCTCTTTTTGTCCCAAAGAGGGAGCCTGGTCCAAGGTTAGCACATGAACTACCACGCCAGCGCAGTTCTAATGTTCTTACCTCCAAGGGATTTCTTGCGACGCATGAAGCAACACAGGCAGAGTATAACGATGCCAATGAGTAACACCCCACCTACAGCTGCAATGACAGCTATCATCCAGTTTTTAAGTGGTTCACCCTCACCCTTTCCTACGATTGGCACAGCTGGTACTGAAAGAGGTGAATATTAAGCAATATTATTATTCATTCAAAATATTTCCCCAATTCCGACTGGCTGGAAGCACACGCATAATTCACCATAACCAGTTACTGATGACCAAATTGGGAAGAATTATGTGTTTAATGAGGAAATGACTTCAAAAATACAGCCCTCTACAGGTTAATGCACCGTTAACCGAGAAGACCTGGTGACGTGGTTGAGTTGTTTTCGTTGTGAAAACTAAAATGGCGGATATCCACCTCAGCCTCAGTGGACAACACACTCCTCGATCTGCTTAATTCTTCATATCCTACTCAGCCTCATTCATTAATTGCTAATTATTATTCATTCAAAATATTTCCCCAATTCTGATTGGCTAAACGCACACGCATAATTCACCATAACCAGTTACTGATGACCAAATTTGGAAGAATTTTGACTTTAACGAAGAAATTACGTCAAAAATGCAGCGTTCTTACAAGTTAAGGCACCGTGCGAACGAAGCTGAGTTGTTTTGGCTGTGAAAATAAAAATGGCGGACACTTCACTCGTTTCAAGAGTAAAAACTACAGTTGGAACTAGGCGAAATCATAGCAAAAACAGCAAGAAGACAACTCGGAGGGCGACATCTGCTATTTGGACAATATTTGCGGAGCTGGCATACCTAAACGTAAACTATCGAAGACAAACTTAACATCGATGCAGGTAAGTTTGTTTTAGCTATGTTTTTAAACTAGGAATTATTTTGAATGAATAATCAACGAGAACGGAAACAAAGCAATAGGTTTAGATTGGAAAAACAACAACTTTGCACGAGCATCACACTTTTCTGTACATTTCTTTGCCGTCCTTCACGACTACGACGTGAAAATGACTAATTTCACGATTTGTCGAGGACGGGAAGACAAGACAACAACTTTCCTTTTCTTTTTCTGCACTTTGATACAGTCCTTTAGAATTCAACTCCAAAAAATTTGCCAACATTTGACGAACTAAACGAGAAGAACTTAGCGCGATCACGTTTCAGGCAGCGCAACTTCACTTTTTAAGTGACATTTTCGTAACCATCTCCGTCGTTGTTGCTTAAGCTCCATGATACCAGGACGAGGACGGCGGCGAAAACGTCACTAAAAAAGAGACGTCTGGTTCTTTGAACTTTCAGCGGCATTATCCCAACTCGCTCACTTTTTCAAATGTAGACGAACTCTCCTGGAGTTCAATTCCTCAGAAAAGTATCCAAGTTCAAAAGAAAAACGAAAAATTCATGGTCGCGTGTTTACCCTTTCGATAAAACATAAAAGCACGCAATTTCTCCGGTTCCTCCTCAAATTTTCCTCATCAGTACAGTAGGGAAGGTGTGTAGGCAGTGTGGAGAATTTACAAGCTGGTAATAGGGTTTGAGGGCTAATAGAAATAAAGAGGTTTTGACGCGCGACCTACCTTCATTACTCTCGACATATTCAGGATTGTTTTCTCCAGGCCGTCTCATGTCCAATCTAAACTTGTATTTGGCATCAGCTTTAAGGTTTGTCACCTTAAACTGGGTTGTAGATGTGGTCATATCACTAGCACCAGACACAGGTGACCAGCTCCCCTCCCCGTAATCCAAAACCTCAAGTTTCAGTTTGTTTACTAGGTTATCTGTCACTGTCCAAGTTACGACTATTTCTGTTGGGTCGTCCGCTACTCTCGTCGCTGTCACTAACGAACGAAAGAAGAAAACGAGGAAACATCTTTAAGTTATTCCTTATCGATTTAGGTTCCTGGGAAACTGCCCACCTACCCCTCCCCTAACCCAACATTTTGCCCTAAATGAGAAGTACGTGTTAATGATGACTTAGGGGAGGGGTAGGGTTTCTGGGCAGTTTCCCAGAAACCTAACTTGATCCCACTGCGCATCCTTACTGCGCATAATTTCACGCGTGATTGACGCGCGCACATTTAAAAAAACCGGCCTTTGCCCTAAGGCTGGAGCTTCCTTCGGATGTAAATCTCCATTTTCTCTTCAAAGAGTATGGTGAACTATCATTTCCCCTTTTTTTAAAGTGAGCAGTAGCTATCTTTCTCTGGAAAAAAAACATAGACCAATTCTCCGTGCAGAAATGCAGAAAAAGGATCAATCGCCTGAAACGTGTTAAAAGCATTCACCCGTAAAAAGAAGAAAAAACAAATAAGTATTTAACCATTTAAGTCCCAATTGTGACCAACATCAATTTTCCCCTGACGATATCCATACAATTTCAAGAGATTAGGTTATGAGAATTAACAAAATGATCACCTCACAGAAAATGCTTTGATCTTTTATCAAATTCTCTCAACTCATTCTTTAAGAACATGTATAGAGATCAGTTTGGAGAATTTGTACGTGTATATATTGGGGCTTTAAGGGTTAAAGGAATTATTGCGTATATACAAGTTGTCATTGCTCCTAAACGAGTATGGGGACTCCAATTTTATTTCAAAATCAAATTCACAAAATTCTCACTGCGGTACTCATTTGCGACGCAAGTTTATAAGGGGATGAATCGACTTTCGCAAGTCAAAACTTGGACGTTGCGCGAAACGTCCAGAGACAGCAGCCCCAATATCCAAAAGCAAATTCTCCAAACTGATCTCTATAAATTTCCTTACAGAATTAGTTGGGAGAAATTGATAAAAGATCAGAGATTTTTCTTTGTGATCATTTGATTAATTCTCATAGATGTTGTACTTGACAATCCATGGATATTGTTAGGAGAAAATTGATGTTGGTCACTATTGGAACTTAAAGGGTTAATGAGTGCATTATTCGAAAGTTGAATCCGTTGGTGGTTGTTGATTTCAGTTTCATTTCTGCATTCCTGCATGCAAAATGAGCAGTGAATTCACACGAGAGGTAGTTATGAAATTCTTCCACCTGAGTTTTCACGAACTTGATGTAAATGTCTTCAAAGCAATTTTATCCATCCAAACAAGTAAGCATAAAATAAATCACAACTCATTCCGCATGCAGGAACGCAGATTTGAATTTGATACTGGTTGCGACAACGGCTAACACTGGTAACAGATTCCTTTTTTCAAATAATCGATTCATTAAATACAACCTAGGGGATACGCTTGGCCTGACTTGACTGTAAAGCTTACCTGTCCCTCTGCGCGGGGGCCTATCTGCATCTAAAAACACAACGACAATGAAATGGTCACCAACCACAGATAAACTGACTATGACGACCAAGAGAAATCACGTGCAAGACAAACGAGCTAAAAGAGGCGTAGCAGGTGAAGAACGAAACTGTGGCGATACATTGGTTGGGGAGTGAAACACAGCAATTTGGTCTTATCAACTCTATTGATACCATTCGCCTCTTTAAAGACGAGAAGTAAACTGGGCCGAGTAAACTTTTGCAAAGACTTCTGGGACGGTTACCAGGGACAGGGAATTGGCCAATAGGGAGCTTAAGCAACAACGACGGCGAGAGATACGAAAACATCGCTTAAAATTGAATTCGCGCTGCCTCAAACTTTATCGTGCTTATTTCATCTCGTTTATTTCGTCAAATGTTGGCAAAGTTTTTTGGAGTTGAATTCTTAAATGACTGTATCAAATTTCAGGAAAAGAAAAAGAAAGTTGTTGTCTGGTGTTCCCGTCTTCGACAAAACCTGAAATTAGGCATTTCGACGTTGTGCTCGTGCAACGAGGGCAAAGAAATGTACAAAAAGGCGTGATACGCGTGCAAAGTTGTTGTTTTGCTAATATAAACGGCTCAAACCTAATGCTTTTTTCCGTTCTCGTTGCCGTCGCCGCCTTCGTTGCTTAAGCCCCCTAATAGAGAGATTACGCAACGACGACGGCGACAGTAACGAGAACGGCAAAAAAGTAATAGGTTAGACAAGCAAAACAACAACTTTGCACGTGTATCACGCTTGTTTTACACCTCTCTGCCGTCGTCGACGACTACAACGTGAAATTGCCTAATTTCGCGTTTTGTCCAGGACGGGAACAAAAGACACGAACGAACAGTTTTTTTTTCTTTTCCTGAACTTTGATGCAGCCCTTTAGAATTCAACTCCAAAAAAATTTGCCAACATTTGGCTAATTAAAAGAGATGGAATAAGCGCGATAAAGTTTGTTGCTTAAGATTAATAGGGACCTTCAGATCCGACGACGGCGACAGCTATAGAAACGTCACTTAAAAGGTGGACGCTTGCTGCTTTAAACTTTATGACGCTTATTCTATCTCGTTTAATTCGTCAAATGCTCGTAAATTGTTTTGGAGTCGATTCTAAAGGACTGTATCAACGTTCAGGAAAAGAAAAAGAAAGTTGTTGTCTTGTATTCCCGTCCTCCACAAAACGTGAAATTGGGCACTTTCACGTTGTAGTCGTGCAACGACGGCCAAGAAATGTACACAAAAGCGTGATGCACGTGCAAAATTGCGGTTTTGCTACTCTAAACCTATTGCTTTTTCGCTGTTTTCGTTGCCGTCGCCGTCGTCGGATCTTAAGCTCCCTATTAACTCACTGGCGCGTCCACAGTAACGATCCCAGAAACAATTGCAGGACGCGTTTCGGCTCCAGTCCCTTTCTGGATTCTAAAGTGGCGAGTTAGCTCTGACAAAGGACAACGCTCGAAACCTAAGCATTGGAATCTTCACACGGTCGAAAATTTTCTGAATAAAACTTACCGTAATCCTCGAAAAAAAGGAGGGGCGCTTAGAGGGGCGCTAAGTTCTCTTTCTTTTGGTAAAAAAGCGCAACATGGTCCCATTAAACACTTAACACAAAGATGTATCACTTATAAATAACGAGGCTATAGAAACAGGTTTTCATTATATCCCTTCTATTTAAGAAAGTGATAGGAGGAGGTAGCGCTTATTCGAGACGGGGGGGGGGGGGCGCTTGTTTGATCTCTTGGCCTGGAGGTGGGCACTTATTCGGGGGAGGGCACTTATTCGAGGAAATACGGTATTTAATCAGGGATATCACTAAGATTTGAACTTGCCGGATAAATACAACAAGTAGGCGGGGAATAAAACTGCTAGCGATTTCTTTGAGTGCTACATGTATGTTTCTTCTATTTAAAAATAACCGAGGGTCACATACATAGTAATCGGGGGAAATCCCTTGCCCCTGCCTCTCAATGACAGTTCTGATTGATAGTAGAAATGTTATTTATTTATTACCTGAGGTCGTAACTTGAGCCGAAGGTGAAGTTGGACTATTTCCCCGCTGATTCGACGCTTGCATCATAAATTCATATTCTGTATTAGGGCTTAGTTGTTGAACGGTGTGCATATTATTTGGGGAAGGACCAATGAATTCTTCCGTAAAGTCGCTGCCGCTTCCTTTCTTACGATAATGAATTGAGAATTGCTGATCATAGCCGCCACTGTAACCAGGAGTCCAGCTTACGTTCACACTCACTGTTTCCGAATCGGGTACTGTGAACGAAACCACTTTCACGTCCTGAGGAGGATCTGGAGGCCCTGTGAATCACATGGCAAAACAGTGTTGTTGGGTTGCCACTCAGGCTACGTTCACACGTACGTGGTACGTTCACACGGAACCACCTTCATGGGCCTTTGTCAAACAGCGGCCATTTTGTCCCGAGAGACTAAAGTAGCTTTGTTTTACCTTTCTAGCCTGGCCCCCAAGTTTTTCACTGCGAGGTCGAGGGCGGTAAAACAAAGCTTTTTCAGTCTCTCTGGACAATATGGCCGCCGTGTGAATAAGGCCCATGCGGTTATGTCACGAAGCTAAAACGTGATCAGTTGAATTACAAAAAATATAATGGTCCAGTTTTTTTATTTAAGACTGTATTAAAGCATTGAAACTGTTTCATGTCGTCTGTTGCGATGGATGACAAGGATGGAAAGGAATTAAAATTTTACAAAGTTGGTCCAATTTTTTCAAGTTCCACAGCTATGCCTCCAAAAATTGACAAAAAAAAATATGGTTATTGTTCCTGCATAAAACTTGTTTGATAGCTTCTTCAAAACTCTGCACAAGAGCATTTTATGTATGGGTGAAGGCACTAAATAATGACTTTAGCACAGAATTGACCTCAAAAAACAATATCATCATGGCATAGTCCCTTTCATCAGACGAAAATTTAGATGCCTAGCCGTCCAAAATCGAAGTAAAATTTTTCGCCGGTACGGTCGAAAATTTGACCGGCGTAGTATGAACACCGTAACGGTCTAAATTTTCGTACTAAAAAGCGCGGTTGCATGGATCAGTGGTAATTCAGCTGGCAGACAGCATTTTGGATTTTCTAAGTAACACTCTGCAGCGCATAGGCAGATGGTAAAAGCACTGAAAAACGGGAAATTCAACCGACTTCGTCGTTAGTTCCGTGCGAACAGAGCGCAACTGTTGAACGGTTCGATGTAAAAGAACTGTCCGCTCAAATTTTACATCCGGTCGAAAATTCGTCTAGGAGCCGTGTGATGTTAGCCTCAGTGAGGGTCGTTTACATCGCACAACTTGCGGGCAACTAAATGGTAGCCGGTGAAAACAGCCACCTCTCTTCGCAAGACTTGCCAGTAGCGGGAAGTGATGACCGGGGATTGTAGTTGCGATCTGACTATTTGCTACACTGTTACCCTGTTAAAGATGGTTCTAACGTTTAAGTCTGTGGATAAAAACCTATGGTGTGACCATTCCGAACGAAAGATACTGTGTGGTACTTTCCTGTGGTGCTATTTGTTATGCTGTACAAGTTGGTTCTAACTTTTGTCCCAACTTTTGAGTCTGTAGATGAAATCCTGTGGTGTGACCATTCAAAAGAAAGCTACTGAGCAGTACTTTCTTGTGCTACTGTTTATGATGATGTTACAAGGCGGCTCGTACCTATTGAGTCTGTGGATGAAATCCTACAGTGTGACCATTCAGTAACTTTCCCAGCAGTACTCTTCCAGAGTTTTAATTGTTTTGTTTTGGTTTTTTCGATTTGATGTTTGATGTGTGATGCCTTGGGGAGAAAAATGGGTCTCACGGTTTCTTTTTCTTTTTCTCACTGTTAACAACTAAACCAGCACCTACCTCTTTCTCGTATAATATACTGCTGTGTGTCATTACCAAGAATATTGGTAGCAAAACAGTAGAACTTATCACCGACTTCTTTCCCTGCTGTAGTGACAATGATCTTCATCGTAGTAGCCTTGACTTGAATGGTGATGCTCTCAACTTTCTCGTCAATAGCTGAGAGATCAATTCCGTTTGGATCTCGTCTCCAGGACAGAGTGGGTGATGGCTTGCCCTTGACGGTGCAAGTTAAATCCACCTGCTCTCCAGCAGCGCCAGGGATATTTGTAGTTGTAGGAGTAGATGTCAGAATAGTGGGGCGAGCTGTTACAAATTTTGATCAGAAATGCAGGTCACACTATGCTAGGCAGTCGTTGTGCGCTTCACTGAAGGGTGATCAAGAGTTTAACCCTCGACAAAGGCACTTTTCATTTGTCAGAACTGACTGGCCAGATCATTCTCGTCGTAATGAGAATTTTACTTTTAATCAAAACTATCCAGCTAGATCAGTCAAATCCTAAATAGCATGCGCGAAAGCAGCCGAAAGGAGTCGGTTTTTCAGCAAAAACTCTTTGAAAAGCTTCAATGCTAAACTGACTGGTCCAGCCATGGTCCGGCCAGCCAGTTGCGCCCCATAAAAGAGATCCCTCCTTCCTCCTCCCCCATCACAGTCATACACAGACATAACCTACTGAACTGAAGACCAAGCAAGGAAGCAGGGAACATATGGGGGGGGAGGTCACAGCCAGAAATAATTGTGTACAGCCCTTATGTCTCAAAGCATCTGATTAAGTGTGCTTGTAAGTGCTGTACTGTTTTTCATCCTTATCTGAGAGGGCTAAGGATCTCATCATTTGCAGAAGTCAAAAAGAGGTAGCAGCTTACTCTCAGTAAAAGATCACGAGTGTTGACCTGTGTTTTTACTGAAAAGAATGAAGTTCACAACGCACAATCGAACCTCGGACTTCGGTATGCTAAGCTCTCCCCCTGAAACAAATTTTCAACCAAGCAGAAGCACCAGCCATATTGTAAGTCATCAGTATAGAATTTCTGGGCTCGTTCCTCAAACGTCATCTCGCGGGGAAACCGTTGGTGACGTAGTGCAATGTTGGCTGTTTTCTTAGAATAACTTTGTCAACAAACTCGCGCCAAAACGCTAGCCTGTGCCACAGACAAAACTATAAAACTCTGGTTAAGTACGTCTGCGAAACAACGCCAAAATACTTCTACTAGGCCCACTACCTGTCAGTGTACACAGATTTGAGTACGCGTCATGATTGGCCTGTTTAAAAGGCCATTGTCGATTTCCGGTAAGGCCATCGCCATAAAATGTTTCGTTTCGCATCGCCCGACCGACCCAATTTTTATGGAAAAGTAAAAAGAAAAAAAAAAATTCCAGAATCACTTGTAAAGAAGCAAGTACTTTAATTTACAAGCACACGATCTTGTCTTATTAACACCAATTGTCTTAAATTATCATCGATACTTCGTTTTTGTAGCCTTTTTAGACATTTGATAGTCCTGTTAATATACATCTTTTACCATCTGATTATATCTTGCAGAGTAAACGTGAGATTTAATATGCAATCATGTGTTCATTCTTTACTTTTTTTTTTACCCGACCGACCGATCCACCTTCACGAGAGGGAGGGCGATGGGAAACGAAACATTTTATGGGGATGGCCTAATTCGTTGAGTCCGTTGGGGCCCAGAATGGGGATTTGGGCGCTGCTTCGCAGACGTTACTAACCGGGAATAAATTACGTCTGCGACGCAGGCTACAAAACGCTTTCTACGCAGGTTACCTCGTTACATAACATTAGAGACCTTTAGATACGAGGACGAGGACGACTGCGAGTACGAGATTCGAGCTGACGTGGTTTCGCGTCTTCTCAAAATATAGACTCCCCGGAAAGCTTCATTTTGCCATTTTTCACTAGAAAAGTTAGCATTGTTATCTTTAGTGAAGGGGGGTACACGCTCTCCCAATGGCAAAATAATAAAACTTTTAGCATTTGATATCTTGTTTTCGCCACCACGACATTCGCGCGAAAACTCGTAGTAGAACGACGACGGCTACCACGTTTTCCGGCCAAATTGACGCTGGTTCACGCGCGTACAATACTTAGTATTGAGAAAATGTCGTACTCGTAGTCGTACTCGTCTTAGAATCTAAAACGTCTCTAATACTACCCAGCCACTAATCATCCGGCCAAACACTTACTTTGAACCTGGAGTGTGACTCCTTTGGAATCATCCCCCAACTCATTTTCTGCAAAACAAATGTATACACCATCATCCGTCTCAGAAGCAGCCACGATATGAAACTCTTCCCCTTTTCCTACAATCCTGCCACTGCTCATCTTCTTCCAAGTAATGGTTGGTCTAGGGACGCCATCAGCTCCACACACCATGGTGATGTTGTTGGTTTCATTGACCGTGTACACACTTTTAGGAAAATAGTCAATTTTTGGCTTGCCTATACAAAAAAATCAAATGCCATTTCTTACTCTCCACCAAAATGAAGCATGCACGTGCAAATGAGATGAGATTGTGAAAGAAGAATGATAAACCAGGGCGCAAGATAAAGGCCGATCAGGTGACAGTTACCGGCCAGATCGGCGACTTGACCGGCCGAAAACTTCACTCGTCGGTCATGTTGACTGCACACTCTCACTCTTGAACAAAGAGTCTAATTTTAACTGTACATCTTGAATTATATTTCTTTGTAAAAATACAAAAACGTTCGTACACTAGTAGACATAAAGTTGATAATTTTTTTTTTCTGTTTTTGCACATTAACATAGCCAGGCTGTAGGCAAAGAAAAATGTAAGTCACTTGAAGCCCTTTTGTTCTATAATTTAAGGGATTTAATGTAGAAAGACTGTCAGTATGGGCATTGCTGAGTTAGTTCTTAAACATTACAAAGGGTAGTTTTTGACCAAACTTAGTTCAATAGACAAACTCTGGTATCCCCAAAAAGGGTGCCATTAGTGCTGTTTAATCACTTGTCTCTATCTTTCTTGTTTTGACAACTGCAGTAACCTATCTACCAAACATAACAAACTTTAATTTTCTATGACTTGGAAAATGAAATTCTTAAATTTCATGACTTTCCGCGAACGACAAACTCTGCTTAAGGGAAAATGTGTATGGAGTTCATTCTGGAGAATTTGTATGCCGATATCGGAACTTGAAGGGTTGAAATCAGAAATGGTAGCCACTGGTTACTCACGTTTAATAAGCAACTGCGCTTTCGCAGGAGGCCCATCCCCCAATGAATTAGTTCCAAGACAGCCATACCATCCTTCATCCTTTCGTTCTACTGATCCTATTGTTAAAGTTGTTGTTGGGCAATTATTGCACGCTTCTCCTTGCAAATCACTTCCATTAAACTGCCATTTGTGAGCTGTGGTTGGTGGGTTGCCGATTGTTTTACAGTTGAAAGTTGCCGTCTCTCCTTCTGCCAGGGTGAGGTTTTTAGGATGATCAGCAGGAGACTGAACAACTGGTCGATCTGATAACAAAATGAACAGAACATAAAAACCTCAGGGGATCTTCTTGTGGTCGGCGAGCGAGGTGTATTGCTGGTTTTCCCTGTCACCCACCATCAAAAATAAGAAACAAAACCGTTGAATAGACTAAGTACAGAATCTGGAATATGAAAGGACGTTAATTTGCAAAGATCCTCGCCAAGATTCCGGTCAGTGCAATTTTTCATAATATTATGCGAGATATTCGGAGAAATGTTTTATTACCCAAACTTTAGAGAGTATTGTATGGTGTCATGTTGGTGTCCATCCGGATGACTACCAACATGACGACCGGAAACCAACAGAAACATCCGTTACCGCGTTTTGCTATGAAAGCGTAATTCATCTCTTAAGAACTCTTACAATAAGTACTGTAATACTGTTTTCAAGTACAATGACTGTTCCGATAACAAAATCCCCCAAAATGAGTCCCTTCTTTTAACCTACATGACAGATGTCTCGGCCGCCAAGTAATTTCCGCATCACGCAAAGGTTTAGAAATTCAAGCGTACTGTATCACAAAACAAAGTGCCCTTTCGGGGTGAAAATTTGCGTGAATATGAGTTTTTAGCTGTTCTAATCCTTCTTAAAGGCAACAACTCAAGAGGATTGATAATTCTCTAGTATCGAATTTTGATGACGTTATGTGAAAACCAGCAATTCACTGCAAGAAGGGGTAAACCTGATGGAATGTTCTTATAATTTCGGTGATTTCGAAGAGTTGTTATCATCACTCACATTCTCTAATTCACATTATAGAATAGAATCAGGGTATGAAAAAATCCCCGGCCCGGGCCAGTAATCCCGGGTGAGTAGATTTTCTAGCCGGGCAGTCTTTAAGGTCACTTGAATCCCAATAAGCGAAGATTCGGGCAAAACGTCTTGTAACTGAACCACCAACAAAGATAAGCAAGCGAAATGTGACAGCTGGAATTCTTTGTTTTTCTTCGAGCACTAATAGAGGACCTAATAATACCGTAAACGTTAGCTTTTAATAAGCCCTGGGCTTAAGCCTTATACATCTTCGCATGGACGAGAACGTATGAACCGAGGAGTTTATATCCAAGGGGGTATATAACTGAAATAGCAGGGGCCCGGACCTACAAA
>NC_133210.1:18000045-18007470 GCF_958299795.1 Porites lutea
AATTCTGGAAAGAAATGTAAGGAGGCCAGTGTGGAGAATTTGTATGTGGATACTCCAAGATGTAGCGGCTTGAACTTACCATGTACAGTGAGAGTGAGGCTTTGTGGTGGTCCACTTCCTTCTGCATTGCTTGGCTCACAAGAATACACTTGACCATCGTGAGTATTAAGCTGTACGTTACTGATGTCATATGTTCCTGTCGCAGAGTTCCGGACAAGTACTGTGTTTCCACGTTTTAGGGTATATTCTGGAGCTGGATATCCATTTGCACTGCATGTAAGGGTTGCTGCTGTTCCTTCTACTACAGCATTGTTTGGAGTTCCAGTTGTAAAAGTAGTTGCTGTGGGAGCATCTGAGACGAAATAAATACCAAATGGATTACAATAAAATCAATCTACACACTCTTAAAAGAAAACCCCATTTCACTCCTACAGTATGGTAACCAATCAAACAGTTCGTATATAAATACCACGAGTGATATTTTGAAATTGTTATATGTAATTTCACAAGCCGTTAGGCGAGTAAAATTTGAGACAACTTCGAAATATCACAGGTGATGTTTGTGCCAACTATCATCTACAAATCATGCTATTATTCGTTTATTCTACTACCTGCAAAAGGTTTGTAATTTTTACAAGTAGGTATTTCAAATTAAGCTGAAATACCACTGCTCTAAGCCGATCAAATTGTAGAAATTTCTCATGTAGTAGTATAAACAGTAAAATCCTACGAAATAAATGACCCTAATTACTGCCCAAAAATTCAGAAAAAGAGGTTTGATTTGAGTGGTGAGACCACAGGATTCTGTCCACAAATTACTTAGAGCGACAGATAATCAAACCTTACGGTTATTCCTTTTCAAGAAGAGGTCCCGACACATCCCTTTTTTGTAGGAGTATTTATCTTATGTAATTTCTAAGTTAATAGAGACCTTTAGCATCAGTCAAACCGCAAACCGCAGTTTGCAGTTACGCGTTTGCAGTTTCGCGTTGCCGAGATTTCAAACTTTAGCAAGGCATTCAGTTCAGTTCAGTTCAGTTCATTTTTCTTTAGCCAAAATATAATACAATACAAGAATTCATAAAGGAATTGTAAGGTTGCAAGGGAGCCCAGAAGAAACCAGAAGGCTTATGAAGCCTGGGCTCCCCAGTCTCAAAGAAATAAGCAAAATAAAATGAAATTCGCGGAGTGATACGTTAAAAATAGGAACTAAACAGAGACTGAGTTAAGTTATGAATTCAGTAACAAGAAAGAAAAAAAAATTTAATTCTGGATTGGAACAGAATACTTTCTTTTGTTAGTACGGCAGGAAGGAATATAAAATCAATTTGAACTACGCGTTCATTGTTTAGGGCCACCATGTCATTTTCATCAAATCGAAGCGCGTCACTTTAATCGCCCAAAAATCAGCAATAATTCATTGATTCGAGATGAAAAATCCAACAAACACATCGCAAACGGATATAAAAAGCTAGTTCATACCTCTAAACGCCAGGCTGTACAATTTTTTGTGGTAAAAAACCTTGCCGTTAATCACTTACCGCTGGAAGCCCTTCCTGCGGTTCAAACGTGAACTGCACCTGAACCTTGAAGTTATCAGGCCAAAAGGTGGTCGTGAGTCGCTTGGAATAGGTGGTCGTTAACAAGAGGTTCTAATTCTGATATTTCTTCAGGAGTAAGAACATGCATTTGTAGAATTACAATTACAGTGGAACCCCGTTAATATACGATCACCAATGGGCCAAAAAGATTAGGCCGTATTAACAAGCGTTTTTTTTTTCAAGAAAATATATGGCCGTTTTGCCAGGCGGCCAAAACAAAGTGGCCCTAAAAACGAGGTGACCGTTTTACCGAGGGTGGCTGTAATGTGGGGTTTTTTTACTGTACATTTAAGACCTAGGATGCCAAATGATTATTTTACAAACGAAAACCCTCCACGTCGCCAAATTTATCTCGATTAATCATGGTCAAATTGCCTCATGAAAAGTTCCTTAGAATGAGTGACTACCAAGCTTTTTTATACCCGAGGATTTGCTTTGTTTTTCACAACAATTCCCCCAAAAAGCAAAGCTGTCACAGTGAATTTATACAAAGAAAAATCTTTTCATGACGTAGACACTCGTCAGCGTAGACGCGTACTCTCGTTCCAGGTGACGCGTCCATTGCGTCAGTTTCCTGTCTGCGTTGTTCACAGTCTTTCTTTTAATTTGCGTTGTTCACTTAGTTCTGGGGTGCTTTCTATTATACTGGACCAACCGGTTAGAGACCACTCAGACTATATTATTAAGGGAAAATGGAACGCGTCGGAACCAAACCTCCGACCGAATTGATTGTTGGGTATGGTCGTAAGGGCTAGGGTCATATACTGCTAAGAGAAAAACGTGGGAAAACATCGTCAACATTCGGAGAAGCCCGTAATATATTTGTCTTTAAAAACTGATGAAAACCAGAACAAAAAACAAATTAAGGCGCGTTGCTCTACCATAGCCTTGTGTGCAACTGTGCATAAGGACAAAGTTTAGGTCTTGCGTCTGAAGCTTACATACACACGCTGCACTCGTAAACACTTACATCTGAACTATCCGCCATTTTGACTAGTGTGTGTAGTGACGAGCTGGAGCGGGACTGGAAACGACAATTTCTGAAAACGGAACGGCAATTTTTGGTCGGTCCGGACCGACAAGTCAAGGAGGACCACTTCTGGAGGTGGACTACTTTGACCGGAAAATTTCCACCTGGGCCAAACCGTTCCATTTACGTTTGCACCGAAATTTCCGGAAATTTTGGCATAATGGCAATCACCCTCGGCCTGCACTGTAGCGCTTTGACTGGGAAAATTTTGGTGTTTGGATTGGGGTGTGTGTGTGGGGGGGGGGGGGGGGGGGAAGGAAGGTTGTCGCTTAACAAGAGGTGGTCGCATATGGAGGTTCGACTGTTTTAAGTAACATAATTTTGTGCACATACACTGCTGTTCCATTGTACTTACATTCCACATTTACCACTCGAAAAGCTTTTTTCTTGCCCCGAAAGTTGCTCGCCTCGCATGAATAGTTACCAGCATCTTCAACTTTTGCATTATTCAAAGCATAAGTCTTTTGTGTAGCTCCACTTAAAAACGCTCCGTTAAATTGCCAAGAGAGGGTTGGAACAGGATAACCATCAGCCGTACAGTCTAGTGTTATACTCTGTGACAGCTTGACGACTGCTGCTGGATTGGGTGTTACAGTGACTGTCTGGGGGGCATCTAAAAAAAGGATAGTAAAACACTGATAAATAAATAAGCTACAATCATCGTCAAAAGTGTTGGGAAGGTTGCCTTTTTTACCTCTTCTTTTTCTTCCTCCCCCCACCCCTGGCCCAATGTTGATCAAAACGTTAATGTTTGTGCGCGCAATTGTTCTGTTATATCCCAACATTGAATAGGGGGGACGGGGGATATTTAGCAAAAGAGAAAACTCTGTTTTTTCAGGATTAAAACGGACTACTGTTAAGTTGTACAACCTTCCCAACTAATTTTGTCTGTGATTGTCTGAAAATTCTGGGTGTGGCAGTAAAAGGTCAAAAATCGACGACTTTTTGTCAGTAGAAACGTCTTCAAAAAACACTCGTAAACAGTACTCTGTTGAAAAAAAATATTTGCCGTACCTTGTTAAGACAATTTTTGGGGCACACGCCTGTTTATATTCGGCATGTTTTGCAACCCGGTAAGCACAACTATTGCTCTTTATGGGGCACAGGAAGAGGGCCAAAATACAAGTGCAAGATTATTTTCGGTGAAAGCTATTGACTATAGCATAGGCTGATATGCTTTAAATGTTAAAGCAAGATATAGTGCGTTCACCAGTTCCCCAAAAAATCATTCGGATCGCTACATTGCAGCTGACATATTCCTTAGCAGCTCCCCCATTCTTTACAACATTCAGCACATGCCATTTGCCACGCGAGCAAACTATGAGGCTGAGTGGAAATTTGCTGAATTCTAGAGGCTACTTTCTCTAGCTGAATAACTCTAGTTAAGCCCTTGTGGCACTGCTTTTCGAAACTGGTTTCAGAAAACGAGAACATAGTACGCTCTTGATTTAGATTAAGGCGTCTATTGTCTTCGTTAACCTAATTAAAAAGGATAACACACGCAAAGTCATCACACACCACATTACTCCATTTTCGTAGCCGAAAATAATTCCTTTATAGTAGCGCTAACGACAAGATAGCCTAATGGACTTGTTGGGGGCTTTGCAAGGACTTAACCAAACGAATTTAAATAGACATTTTAGCTTAATTCTAAGTAAAATACGACATTACTCCATGGATAGCGTTAAAATTAAACTAACTTTGCTAATTGACCTTTATGGGGCACTGTTTAAATGGAGTAATGTTGGGAAACAGTTGTTAAATTTATCCCCGTAGATAAATGCGACAAAAGCTGTCCATATTCTTACATGGTTTACATGTTTGTGCCCTTTTCTTGTTTGAAAGTTGGTTCATTGTGCATATATTTCGCATTTTCTTATGGAGTAATGTGGTGGAGTAATGTGGAAACCCATGTTGTTTACTGTTCTCAAATTATCTGAATGATTGACAGGCGACGCTAGCACAGCAATTTTTATATAAACTCTGAACATGGCTGAATAATTTCTTTTATAGAGGTTCCGTATTACTTTCAGGCCTTACGAAAATAAAGTCTAGAAGATTTTAATTCAGCACTTATCTCACTCCTCCCTCACAACTACAAATTTCATGTTTTTCTAGGATAGTTTAACACCGCCGGAATGAAAAAAAAAACTTTATTGTGGCAGCCTTTATGCCATTTGTATTTGTAACATCTTTCAAAATATTTCTCTGATAGGAAACAACAAAAGTTAACCAGGAATAATGCCGCTGATGAAAAAGATGCATGTATACATGACAACGACAGCAATCGTACAGTATTTTCTTACTTAAAAATACCCTCATGACTTCTCGCGAAATCTGGTGAAACAGACCAGCTGTGGCCATTCCTTCTACATAGTCCACGCGAAGGAAACGTCCTCTTGCTTCATGAGGAAAATTAAAGGCCTTAAATGTTTTCTTCTGGCGTTCTTAGAAGAAAGCGTTTTCACCCAGTGGATTTTGTGGTCACGCTATGAAATGTCACGCACGTCAGATGCAAAATTCTCCTACATGTATTTATGATTTTACCGAAATATAACCTTTATTATATTTTTTATATAGTTTGGAAAGTGCATTATCAGCACAGTTCCAGGGCGAGATATCTCAACCAAATGTTAAATGCGACAAGTTTTATATGCGTTTAAAGTTGATTTCCTATTCTCCTACAATCATCGTCAAAAGTGTTGGGAAGGTTGCCTTTTTTACCTCTTCTTTTTCTTCCTCCCCCCACCCCTGGCCCAATGTTGATCAAAACGTTAATGTTTGTGCGCGCAATTGTTCTGTTATATCCCGACAATGAATAGGGGGGACGGGGGATATTTAGCAAAAGAGAAAACTCTGTTTTTTCAGGATTAAAACGGACTACTGTTAAGTTGTACAACCTTCCCAACTAATTTTGTCTGTGATTGTAGTAATACTCATAATAATAATAATAATAATAATAATAATAATAATAATAATAATAATAATAATAATAATAATAATAATAATAATAATGTTCTCCCTCAATTTTAGCTCAGCAGAAAAGGGACCACTCATAGCCCGTAAGGCAAAAAATATGCACCAGAGGTGAACGTTTCTAGGGGGCAGGGGAGTAGTGGAGTGCGGGACATGACCCCGCCCTTGCTGGGAAATTTAGCAGCTAATCAGTACTCTGAACGTCATTCCTTCATTTTCTGACTTATTTTATGCAAATCGGCCGTTGTTACCTTTACACAACAATTTAAACGATTGATTCCAATAATTTTACTCTTTCTTCAATGTTCTCCTTCCAAAATGCGTGGCCCATAAAAAAGAAAAGCTGTGTATACTTTAGTACTTTTCCATATATTCATTCATTTCCTTGTGGCAAGTAGGAATTGGATCAGGTCATAACCTAGTATTTTAAAAGTATATTTTTTTAAAGTACTTATTTCACTTTAGTAAACCTTCAGGCCGTTGCTTCAGGCGGTAAGAAGTGTTGCTTCAGGCGCTAAGATAAGGAGAACACTGATTATGCATGATAATGATAATGACAATAAACAAAAAAACTACATAGAATCAAGGTTGCTATTACAAATGCTTGGCCCATATATACATGTACATACTATTATGTAATGTAGCCAGCACTCATTTTCACTTCCACTAAGTATTATGAAATGCATAGAATGCAATCTAATCATACACGTTTTGACCTTCTATCACGTGAAACATGCTTAACAAACCAGCATTGAAGCGAGAGTGATTTGACTTTGATCAGAATCCTAAAACTCGCCTGCACTTTCCTAACCTTTGGTTATTAACAATTATTCCTCGAGCCCGAATGGGCTCTGAATCAATAGCCCATGAGGCAGAAGGTCAAATGGGCTTTTGACTCAGAGGCCATGAGTGCGAGAGGAATAATTGTTTTAGTAAAATCCAACTAGTTGGTCAAAAATATTGAGAATAAAAAAATTTTAGCTAGTTAAAGCTAGACTTTAATCCTTTTTTGCCACCAAAAAGTGCACGCTTTTCACCACAAGTAGGCTATAACATATAGCCTAGTAGTTGCTCAACCAATCAGAATGCAGCATTGATAATAGACCACTAGTTGGATTTTACTAACTACCAATAGATAGTTTTTAAGTCAAACTGGGCTGGAGAACAATGATAGAAAAAGAAAGACAGAATTTTTCAAATTGAAATAATGCCCATTTTGGGGGTGGAACGATGCAATAACAAAAAATTTTTCTGTTGGAATAATGGCAAAAAATTTTGATTTTTAAGGGGGTGGAAATTTTTAAGAAAAAATTGTGTAGCAATAATCACCTGGTTATTCCTCTTCACCCCCAAGTAAACTACAATCATGGAAAAAAGTCTTGGGACACTTTTGCCTTTTTGAGGCATTTTCCAATTCACGCAGGTCCAACCCCACGCCCCTCACCCCACAAACAATATTGGATGCGTGTATCCAGAATTTTTTCCGAGTTTTAACTTTGTATAGGGTGGGGGGAGGGAGATCTGCAAGAAAATTTCGAAAAGGATGCACTGTTTTAAGAGGGAACCGACAAATACCAGAAAAATTAGCCTGAATTTCAGGCTACAGAAAAATATGAATATTGCAGTACTATCCCAAGGACTTTTGTCCGGGATTGTAGTTTGAGTCAGAATCTCCTTTGTACAATGGTCCTAAGCAGGCAGAAAGAGGGTACTGTCCAAAGGCCAGCTGAATTTAAGGTTTTTTTCAGCCCTAACTTTTATGATAATTATTCTTTGGATTGACCAAGTGTTGTAAGGTGCAAAAAGATTACATGTAGT
>NC_133210.1:18007670-18057670 GCF_958299795.1 Porites lutea
AAGGGTAACCCTACCTGAGTGCTAGGATTACCCTTGCAAGACGGTTACCCGACAGTGTACCTTCCTTGTAAATGCTCTGCTAGGGACAACTTTCCTCCATCATGCGTGACCAGTAATCTTAACAACTTGGACGAAAATATCCAATTTCTGAACTGTAAAAGGTATTTTCCATAGAAAACTTCAAGTAAACCAGATCTAACTTAAACCCCTGCAAGGGTAACCCTAGCACAAGGGTAACCCTCTCTCCTTGTAAACAGGCCCTAAGTTGACAGTCTCTATTTGATTCTCGAGACTCGATTACGCTTCGAGTTTCGAGACGCGAGGATCGAGTCTCGAGTTCCGAGAAGCGAGGTTTTGACACAATAATTTTGTTTTCTGGAAGGAACGATGTCATACAGTCAAGTAGCCGTTCAGAAATTCGCGCTGATGATCAGTGCTTGCGGTGCGGTGTTCTGAGGTTCTGTAACCGTTTGGCAGCTTCGGCAAGCTTTCAATGAGCGTAACTTCAGTTTGGAGGAAGCAAATTTATCCTACATATCCAGTGTAATTGTAATTTGTTTACCCACGGAGCATTTAGATATTCATGAGAACTCGTTGAAACGTCTCCCTGCGTTTCAGACCGAATTGGAATTTGGAAGTGTTAGTTTTTGAGGAAAGGGGAAAACCAGAGTACCCGGAGAAAAACCTCTCGGAGCAAGGGAGAGAACCAACAACAAACTCAACCCACATATGGCGTCGACACCAGGATTCGAACCCGGGCCCCATTGGTGGAAGGACAGTGCTCTGACCATTGCGCCAAGCCTTGCTCCCAAAAGTGAGCAGTGAGAGTTAAGTTGGTAAATTTGAGTTTTTGTTGAACACAGGACTCTCACTCAGGGAAAGAACTGCAAAAACAGCTACTAACAGCAAGATCTCATCAAAGCAGAAGGGAGCTGCCTGCTTGCAACGGTGTCCAAGTCCCAAAAAAGATCAATGTCAATTTTCTTCTTACAACATCAATACAATAATATAAAAGGAAACGTTATGAGAAAAAGTGAAATAATCACCAGGGTCCAGTTGCCCGAACGCCACTTAGCTAATCTGGGGTTAAATGGTAACCCGGGTTTCTTTTTCTTTTTATCAAAAGCACTCTCTCGGATAACTTTCTCTATTCTTTTTAGAGTATCCAGTCATCAAGTTGTAGCCAGTAGGCAAAGAGAATTAAACTGGATTTGCTTTTTAAGCTCTCATATCTGAGTTCAAATTTCACACTAACCCTGGTTATCTTAACCCAGCTTCGAACAACCCAGCCGAGAGGAAAAAGCTTTAATCTATTGACAAATTCTCTCAGCTAATTCTGGAAAGAAATGTAAGGAGGCCAGTGTGGAGAATTTGTATGTGGATACTCCAAGATGTAGCGGCTTGAACTTACCATGTACAGTGAGAGTGAGGCTTTGTGGTGGTCCACTTCCTTCTGCATTGCTTGGCTCACAAGAATACACTTGACCATCGTGAGTATTAAGCTGTACGTTACTGATGTCATATGTTCCTGTCGCAGAGTTCCGGACAAGTACTGTGTTTCCACGTTTTAGGGTATATTCTGGAGCTGGATATCCATTTGCACTGCATGTAAGGGTTGCTGCTGTTCCTTCTACTACAGCATTGTTTGGAGTTCCAGTTGTAAAAGTAGTTGCTGTGGGAGCATCTGAGACGAAATAAATACCAAATGGATTACAATAAAATCAATCTACACACTCTTAAAAGAAAACCCCATTTCACTCCTACAGTATGGTAACCAATCAAACAGTTCGTATATAAATACCACGAGTGATATTTTGAAATTGTTATATGTAATTTCACAAGCCGTTAGGCGAGTAAAATTTGAGACAACTTCGAAATATCACAGGTGATGTTTGTGCCAACTATCATCTACAAATCATGCTATTATTCGTTTATTCTACTACCTGCAAAAGGTTTGTAATTTTTACAAGTAGGTATTTCAAATTAAGCTGAAATACCACTGCTCTAAGCCGATCAAATTGTAGAAATTTCTCATGTAGTAGTATAAACAGTAAAATCCTACGAAATAAATGACCCTAATTACTGCCCAAAAATTCAGAAAAAGAGGTTTGATTTGAGTGGTGAGACCACAGGATTCTGTCCACAAATTACTTAGAGCGACAGATAATCAAACCTTACGGTTATTCCTTTTCAAGAAGAGGTCCCGACACATCCCTTTTTTGTAGGAGTATTTATCTTATGTAATTTCTAAGTTAATAGAGACCTTTAGCATCAGTCAAACCGCAAACCGCAGTTTGCAGTTACGCGTTTGCAGTTTCGCGTTGCCGAGATTTCAAACTTTAGCAAGGCATTCAGTTCAGTTCAGTTCAGTTCATTTTTCTTTAGCCAAAATATAATACAATACAAGAATTCATAAAGGAATTGTAAGGTTGCAAGGGAGCCCAGAAGAAACCAGAAGGCTTATGAAGCCTGGGCTCCCCAGTCTCAAAGAAATAAGCAAAATAAAATGAAATTCGCGGAGTGATACGTTAAAAATAGGAACTAAACAGAGACTGAGTTAAGTTATGAATTCAGTAACAAGAAAGAAAAAAAAATTTAATTCTGGAGTGGAACAGAATACTTTCTTTTGTTAGTACGGCAGGAAGGAATATAAAATCAATTTGAACTACGCGTTCATTGTTTAGGGCCACCATGTCATTTTCATCAAATCGAAGCGCGTCACTTTAATCGCCCAAAAATCAGCAATAATTCATTGATTCGAGATGAAAAATCCAACAAACACATCGCAAACGGATATAAAAAGCTAGTTCATACCTCTAAACGCCAGGCTGTACAATTTTTTGTGGTAAAAAACCTTGCCGTTAATCACTTACCGCTGGAAGCCCTTCCTGCGGTTCAAACGTGAACTGCACCTGAACCTTGAAGTTATCAGGCCAAAAGGTGGTCGTGAGTCGCTTGGAATAGGTGGTCGTTAACAAGAGGTTCTAATTCTGATATTTCTTCAGGAGTAAGAACATGCATTTGTAGAATTACAATTACAGTGGAACCCCGTTAATATACGATCACCAATGGGCCAAAAAGATTAGGCCGTATTAACAAGCGTTTTTTTTTTCAAGAAAATATATGGCCGTTTTGCCAGGCGGCCAAAACAAAGTGGCCCTAAAAACGAGGTGACCGTTTTACCGAGGGTGGCTGTAATGTGGGGTTTTTTTACTGTACATTTAAGACCTAGGATGCCAAATGATTATTTTACAAACGAAAACCCTCCACGTCGCCAAATTTATCTCGATTAATCATGGTCAAATTGCCTCATGAAAAGTTCCTTAGAATGAGTGACTACCAAGCTTTTTTATACCCGAGGATTTGCTTTGTTTTTCACAACAATTCCCCCAAAAAGCAAAGCTGTCACAGTGAATTTATACAAAGAAAAATCTTTTCATGACGTAGACACTCGTCAGCGTAGACGCGTACTCTCGTTCCAGGTGACGCGTCCATTGCGTCAGTTTCCTGTCTGCGTTGTTCACAGTCTTTCTTTTAATTTGCGTTGTTCACTTAGTTCTGGGGTGCTTTCTATTATACTGGACCAACCGGTTAGAGACCACTCAGACTATATTATTAAGGGAAAATGGAACGCGTCGGAACCAAACCTCCGACCGAATTGATTGTTGGGTATGGTCGTAAGGGCTAGGGTCATATACTGCTAAGAGAAAAACGTGGGAAAACATCGTCAACATTCGGAGAAGCCCGTAATATATTTGTCTTTAAAAACTGATGAAAACCAGAACAAAAAACAAATTAAGGCGCGTTGCTCTACCATAGCCTTGTGTGCAACTGTGCATAAGGACAAAGTTTAGGTCTTGCGTCTGAAGCTTACATACACACGCTGCACTCGTAAACACTTACATCTGAACTATCCGCCATTTTGACTAGTGTGTGTAGTGACGAGCTGGAGCGGGACTGGAAACGACAATTTCTGAAAACGGAACGGCAATTTTTGGTCGGTCCGGACCGACAAGTCAAGGAGGACCACTTCTGGAGGTGGACTACTTTGACCGGAAAATTTCCACCTGGGCCAAACCGTTCCATTTACGTTTGCACCGAAATTTCCGGAAATTTTGGCATAATGGCAATCACCCTCGGCCTGCACTGTAGCGCTTTGACTGGGAAAATTTTGGTGTTTGGATTGGGGTGTGTGTGTGTGGGGGGGGGGGGGGGGGGAAGGAAGGTTGTCGCTTAACAAGAGGTGGTCGCATATGGAGGTTCGACTGTTTTAAGTAACATAATTTTGTGCACATACACTGCTGTTCCATTGTACTTACATTCCACATTTACCACTCGAAAAGCTTTTTTCTTGCCCCGAAAGTTGCTCGCCTCGCATGAATAGTTACCAGCATCTTCAACTTTTGCATTATTCAAAGCATAAGTCTTTTGTGTAGCTCCACTTAAAAACGCTCCGTTAAATTGCCAAGAGAGGGTTGGAACAGGATAACCATCAGCCGTACAGTCTAGTGTTATACTCTGTGACAGCTTGACGACTGCTGCTGGATTGGGTGTTACAGTGACTGTCTGGGGGGCATCTAAAAAAAGGATAGTAAAACACTGATAAATAAATAAGCTACAATCATCGTCAAAAGTGTTGGGAAGGTTGCCTTTTTTACCTCTTCTTTTTCTTCCTCCCCCCACCCCTGGCCCAATGTTGATCAAAACGTTAATGTTTGTGCGCGCAATTGTTCTGTTATATCCCAACATTGAATAGGGGGGACGGGGGATATTTAGCAAAAGAGAAAACTCTGTTTTTTCAGGATTAAAACGGACTACTGTTAAGTTGTACAACCTTCCCAACTAATTTTGTCTGTGATTGTCTGAAAATTCTGGGTGTGGCAGTAAAAGGTCAAAAATCGACGACTTTTTGTCAGTAGAAACGTCTTCAAAAAACACTCGTAAACAGTACTCTGTTGAAAAAAAATATTTGCCGTACCTTGTTAAGACAATTTTTGGGGCACACGCCTGTTTATATTCGGCATGTTTTGCAACCCGGTAAGCACAACTATTGCTCTTTATGGGGCACAGGAAGAGGGCCAAAATACAAGTGCAAGATTATTTTCGGTGAAAGCTATTGACTATAGCATAGGCTGATATGCTTTAAATGTTAAAGCAAGATATAGTGCGTTCACCAGTTCCCCAAAAAATCATTCGGATCGCTACATTGCAGCTGACATATTCCTTAGCAGCTCCCCCATTCTTTACAACATTCAGCACATGCCCATTTGCCACGCGAGCAAACTATGAGGCTGAGTGGAAATTTGCTGAATTCTAGAGGCTACTTTCTCTAGCTGAATAACTCTAGTTAAGCCCTTGTGGCACTGCTTTTCGAAACTGGTTTCAGAAAACGAGAACATAGTACGCTCTTGATTTAGATTAAGGCGTCTATTGTCTTCGTTAACCTAATTAAAAAGGATAACACACGCAAAGTCATCACACACCACATTACTCCATTTTCGTAGCCGAAAATAATTCCTTTATAGTAGCGCTAACGACAAGATAGCCTAATGGACTTGTTGGGGGCTTTGCAAGGACTTAACCAAACGAATTTAAATAGACATTTTAGCTTAATTCTAAGTAAAATACGACATTACTCCATGGATAGCGTTAAAATTAAACTAACTTTGCTAATTGACCTTTATGGGGCACTGTTTAAATGGAGTAATGTTGGGAAACAGTTGTTAAATTTATCCCCGTAGATAAATGCGACAAAAGCTGTCCATATTCTTACATGGTTTACATGTTTGTGCCCTTTTCTTGTTTGAAAGTTGGTTCATTGTGCATATATTTCGCATTTTCTTATGGAGTAATGTGGTGGAGTAATGTGGAAACCCATGTTGTTTACTGTTCTCAAATTATCTGAATGATTGACAGGCGACGCTAGCACAGCAATTTTTATATAAACTCTGAACATGGCTGAATAATTTCTTTTATAGAGGTTCCGTATTACTTTCAGGCCTTACGAAAATAAAGTCTAGAAGATTTTAATTCAGCACTTATCTCACTCCTCCCTCACAACTACAAATTTCATGTTTTTCTAGGATAGTTTAACACCGCCGGAATGAAAAAAAAAACTTTATTGTGGCAGCCTTTATGCCATTTGTATTTGTAACATCTTTCAAAATATTTCTCTGATAGGAAACAACAAAAGTTAACCAGGAATAATGCCGCTGATGAAAAAGATGCATGTATACATGACAACGACAGCAATCGTACAGTATTTTCTTACTTAAAAATACCCTCATGACTTCTCGCTAAATCTGGTGAAACAGACCAGCTGTGGCCATTCCTTCTACATAGTCCACGCGAAGGAAACGTCCTCTTGCTTCATGAGGAAAATTAAAGGCCTTAAATGTTTTCTTCTGGCGTTCTTAGAAGAAAGCGTTTTCACCCAGTGGATTTTGTGGTCACGCTATGAAATGTCACGCACGTCAGATGCAAAATTCTCCTACATGTATTTATGATTTTACCGAAATATAACCTTTATTATATTTTTTATATAGTTTGGAAAGTGCATTATCAGCACAGTTCCAGGGCGAGATATCTCAACCAAATGTTAAATGCGACAAGTTTTATATGCGTTTAAAGTTGATTTCCTATTCTCCTACAATCATCGTCAAAAGTGTTGGGAAGGTTGCCTTTTTTACCTCTTCTTTTTCTTCCTCCCCCCACCCCTGGCCCAATGTTGATCAAAACGTTAATGTTTGTGCGCGCAATTGTTCTGTTATATCCCAACATTGAATAGGGGGGACGGGGGATATTTAGCAAAAGAGAAAACTCTGTTTTTTCAGGATTAAAACGGACTACTGTTAAGTTGTACAACCTTCCCAACTAATTTTGTCTGTGATTGTCTGAAAATTCTGGGTGTGGCAGTAAAAGGTCAAAAATCGACGACTTTTTGTCAGTAGAAACGTCTTCAAAAAACACTCGTAAACAGTACTCTGTTGAAAAAAAATATTTGCCGTACCTTGTTAAGACAATTTTTGGGGCACACGCCTGTTTATATTCGGCATGTTTTGCAACCCGGTAAGCACAACTATTGCTCTTTATGGGGCACAGGAAGAGGGCCAAAATACAAGTGCAAGATTATTTTCGGTGAAAGCTATTGACTATAGCATAGGCTGATATGCTTTAAATGTTAAAGCAAGATATAGTGCGTTCACCAGTTCCCCAAAAAATCATTCGGATCGCTACATTGCAGCTGACATATTCCTTAGCAGCTCCCCCATTCTTTACAACATTCAGCACATGCCCATTTGCCACGCGAGCAAACTATGAGGCTGAGTGGAAATTTGCTGAATTCTAGAGGCTACTTTCTCTAGCTGAATAACTCTAGTTAAGCCCTTGTGGCACTGCTTTTCGAAACTGGTTTCAGAAAACGAGAACATAGTACGCTCTTGATTTAGATTAAGGCGTCTATTGTCTTCGTTAACCTAATTAAAAAGGATAACACACGCAAAGTCATCACACACCACATTACTCCATTTTCGTAGCCGAAAATAATTCCTTTATAGTAGCGCTAACGACAAGATAGCCTAATGGACTTGTTGGGGGCTTTGCAAGGACTTAACCAAACGAATTTAAATAGACATTTTAGCTTAATTCTAAGTAAAATACGACATTACTCCATGGATAGCGTTAAAATTAAACTAACTTTGCTAATTGACCTTTATGGGGCACTGTTTAAATGGAGTAATGTTGGGAAACAGTTGTTAAATTTATCCCCGTAGATAAATGCGACAAAAGCTGTCCATATTCTTACATGGTTTACATGTTTGTGCCCTTTTCTTGTTTGAAAGTTGGTTCATTGTGCATATATTTCGCATTTTCTTATGGAGTAATGTGGTGGAGTAATGTGGAAACCCATGTTGTTTACTGTTCTCAAATTATCTGAATGATTGACAGGCGACGCTAGCACAGCAATTTTTATATAAACTCTGAACATGGCTGAATAATTTCTTTTATAGAGGTTCCGTATTACTTTCAGGCCTTACGAAAATAAAGTCTAGAAGATTTTAATTCAGCACTTATCTCACTCCTCCCTCACAACTACAAATTTCATGTTTTTCTAGGATAGTTTAACACCGCCGGAATGAAAAAAAAAACTTTATTGTGGCAGCCTTTATGCCATTTGTATTTGTAACATCTTTCAAAATATTTCTCTGATAGGAAACAACAAAAGTTAACCAGGAATAATGCCGCTGATGAAAAAGATGCATGTATACATGACAACGACAGCAATCGTACAGTATTTTCTTACTTAAAAATACCCTCATGACTTCTCGCTAAATCTGGTGAAACAGACCAGCTGTGGCCATTCCTTCTACATAGTCCACGCGAAGGAAACGTCCTCTTGCTTCATGAGGAAAATTAAAGGCCTTAAATGTTTTCTTCTGGCGTTCTTAGAAGAAAGCGTTTTCACCCAGTGGATTTTGTGGTCACGCTATGAAATGTCACGCACGTCAGATGCAAAATTCTCCTACATGTATTTATGATTTTACCGAAATATAACCTTTATTATATTTTTTATATAGTTTGGAAAGTGCATTATCAGCACAGTTCCAGGGCGAGATATCTCAACCAAATGTTAAATGCGACAAGTTTTATATGCGTTTAAAGTTGATTTCCTATTCTCCTACAATCATCGTCAAAAGTGTTGGGAAGGTTGCCTTTTTTACCTCTTCTTTTTCTTCCTCCCCCCACCCCTGGCCCAATGTTGATCAAAACGTTAATGTTTGTGCGCGCAATTGTTCTGTTATATCCCAACAATGAATAGGGGGGACGGGGGATATTTAGCAAAAGAGAAAACTCTGTTTTTTCAGGATTAAAACGGACTACTGTTAAGTTGTACAACCTTCCCAACTAATTTTGTCTGTGATTGTAGTAATACTCATAATAATAATAATAATAATAATAATAATAATAATAATAATAATAATAATAATAATAATAATAATAATAATAATAATAATAATAATAATAATAATAATAATAATAATAATAATGTTCTCCCTAAATTTTAGCTCAGCAGAAAAGGGACCACTCATAGCCCGTAAGGCAAAAAATATGCACCAGAGGTGAACGTTTCTAGGGGGCAGGGGAGTAGTGGAGTGCGGGACATGACCCCGCCCTTGCTGGGAAATTTAGCAGCTAATCAGTACTCTGAACGTCATTCCTTCATTTTCTGACTTATTTTATGCAAATCGGCCGTTGTTACCTTTACACAACAATTTAAACGATTGATTCCAATAATTTTACTCTTTCTTCAATGTTCTCCTTCCAAAATGCGTGGCCCATAAAAAAGAAAAGCTGTGTATACTTTAGTACTTTTCCATATATTCATTCATTTCCTTGTGGCAAGTAGGAATTGGATCAGGTCATAACCTAGTATTTTAAAAGTATATTTTTTTAAAGTACTTATTTCACTTTAGTAAACCTTCAGGCCGTTGCTTCAGGCGGTAAGAAGTGTTGCTTCAGGCGCTAAGATAAGGAGAACACTGATTATGCATGATAATGATAATGACAATAAACAAAAAAACTACATAGAATCAAGGTTGCTATTACAAATGCTTGGCCCATATATACATGTACATACTATTATGTAATGTAGCCAGCACTCATTTTCACTTCCACTAAGTATTATGAAATGCATAGAATGCAATCTAATCATACACGTTTTGACCTTCTATCACGTGAAACATGCTTAACAAACCAGCATTGAAGCGAGAGTGATTTGACTTTGATCAGAATCCTAAAACTCGCCTGCACTTTCCTAACCTTTGGTTATTAACAATTATTCCTCGAGCCCGAATGGGCTCTGAATCAATAGCCCATGAGGCAGAAGGTCAAATGGGCTTTTGACTCAGAGGCCATGAGTGCGAGAGGAATAATTGTTTTAGTAAAATCCAACTAGTTGGTCAAAAATATCGAGAATAAAAAAATTTTAGCTAGTTAAAGCTAGACTTTAATCCTTTTTTGCCACCAAAAAGTGCACGCTTTTCACCACAAGTAGGCTATAACATATAGCCTAGTAGTTGCTCAACCAATCAGAATGCAGCATTGATAATAGACCACTAGTTGGATTTTACTAACTACCAATAGATAGTTTTTAAGTCAAACTGGGCTGGAGAACAATGATAGAAAAAGAAAGACAGAATTTTTCAAATTGAAATAATGCCCATTTTGGGGGTGGAACGATGCAATAACAAAAAATTTTTCTGTTGGAATAATGGCAAAAAATTTTGATTTTTAAGGGGGTGGAAATTTTTAAGAAAAAATTGTGTAGCAATAATCACCTGGTTATTCCTCTTCACCCCCAAGTAAACTACAATCATGGAAAAAAGTCTTGGGACACTTTTGCCTTTTTGAGGCATTTTCCAATTCACGCAGGTCCAACCCCACGCCCCTCACCCCACAAACAATATTGGATGCGTGTATCCAGAATTTTTTCCGAGTTTTAACTTTGTATAGGGTGGGGGGAGGGAGATCTGCAAGAAAATTTCGAAAAGGATGCACTGTTTTAAGAGGGAACCGACAAATACCAGAAAAATTAGCCTGAATTTCAGGCTACAGAAAAATATGAATATTGCAGTACTATCCCAAGGACTTTTGTCCGGGATTGTAGTTTGAGTCAGAATCTCCTTTGTACAATGGTCCTAAGCAGGCAGAAAGAGGGTACTGTCCAAAGGCCAGCTGAATTTAAGGTTTTTTTCAGCCCTAACTTTTATGATAATTATTCTTTGGATTGACCAAGTGTTGTAAGGTGCAAAAAGATTACATGTAGTTTGAGTCAAAAGGGCAAGAAGAAAATATTAATTATATTTTCTCAGCAGCCTCTCTTAAGTGAACTTGTTATTAAAGTAAAACTCACAGTTAACAGTAAGAAAGGTAGATCTTTCTTCTCCAGTTCCCACATCATTTCTGCTAGAACAACTGTATCGGCCAGCACTTCCCTTTTTAACCTTTGTCACTGTTAATTCTTGACCAGAATTGACCAAATCTCCACTTGAACCACTGGGTATTATTACTCCATTTTTAAACCAGTTGTATGTGGTAGGTGAGGGAACAGCATCAGCTCGACAGGAGAATGACACATTAGTGCCATCATTTACTGTTCGATTCGACGTCAGAAAATTAATTTGAGGCTTATCTAAAAACATGAAAAAAAAACTTTATTACTACAGTTTCAGAATGTTGTATAATCCTACAGGAGGATTGTAGCCTGTTCGACAGACAAAAATAAAACTCAGGATTTGACAATGCGCCATCATTGGTCTGTCCATAGATGCCATCGTCCATTTGTTAATCAGGTTGAAGGGAAATTTGTTGGGGATCAGAACAAGAATCCTGGTGCTGCTTTGCAAACTTTACTAACTGGGTGTATAGATTACATCTGCGACGGCACGCAGGCTACCATCAGTCAGTGTGGCTGAATTGCATTCCAGAGTTTCAAATCCTATTCTAATGACTAGCTGGATTTGTTTATTAAGTACACGCAGTTATATGACTTATATTTCTAAATTAAAAGGGACAGGTTCACGGTTCAGCGCATGCTGATTAATTAAATTACATTTTTCCAATTTATTATCAATTCTATCAGTTAATAACCCCACGCACATGTATCTCAGTGATCTCAGAGTGTATTTCAAAGTAGAAGTGTATTTCACAGTAACCTGAAGTGGGCTGGAGGAGTACTAAAATCGCAGGAAAATTAGCCATTTTGCCAGCACTACCAACGTTTAATTTATTGTTGACCCAAGGGTTTTATTCCATGGTTGATTAATTTACAGCTATTTGCACCTAAGTTGATCAAGAAACTGCCAGGGGAGTGTGCAGATTGGTTCTTTGACAACATTATGACATGATCATATTGCTTGCATAGACAATACAGCATGTCCCGGCGCAAAAATAGCACTTTGTTTAACGAGCATGCGCTCAACCAAAAAAAGTCCAGATTCTGGCTTTTTTGCATGTGATCTGTGAAAGGATTGTATCATGCCCTCCTCCCGGAAACAGATTACAGAGATAAAGGGAGAGGGCATGATCGCAGGCTATTCCAAATTTAACTCCTCCACCTCGCATGCATGTAAACAACTGTTTTGCCTCCTGCCTAACTGGGTTTTTAATCATGTTACAATGTTCAAATGTATGTCTGATTTGGATTGATTTTGCCTATAAATACTTTGACAGTAGTCCCTGAAAACTTTTTGGGGCAGCTAAGTAGATTTTATTTATTTGAATCCATCAGAAAACTAATCATCTACTATTCCACCTTTTTTCCATCAAACAAAACAGTTTTAGGCTACGTTACTAGACATAATAGACTTCAGTTTAAATGCATGTAGCTTGAACTAAATGTATATAGAACATGTGTAGGGAAGGTAAAACAAGCAAAAATGATATTTTGAAAAGAAAATACATAAAATGGCTCTTGAACTAATAAAAATTGAATTTGGACAGCTGTTTGTGGTGTAATGCCTAGAAAGCCAGGGGAAAAAATACAGTGTTTATTAAGTGTTAAAGGAAAATGGGGCATACGGCGGTACATGTACATAACATTAATTTTCATGCAAATACTAAGAACTCAGTTTCAAAAGACTAATTAATTAACACAAACTGAACACACTTACATCTCACTATCACAGTCACTTGGTAACTATCAGGTTGCACGTTCGGTAACGGAACAGCAACACGAGCTGTACAGGTGTATGTCCCTGCATCTTGTTTGGCAGCTGATGATATGGTGTAGTTGGTAATCGAGGTTTGCTGCTTAACTGAAGTGCCGTTTGTCCAGGTGATAGATGGTTTGGGGTTGCCAGTGGCAACACACAGTAGCGTTATCACATTGCCTTCATCTACTGTTACAGTACGTTGAGATTTCAGTGTGATTTTTGGTGCAACTGAGGATTAAAGAACAAAGATCAGCAAAAACACGCAGTGAATACATGTACCCCTTTCATCCCCAATATCCACATACAAATTCTCCAGACTGGTCTCCATACACTTCCTTAAACAAAAAGTTGAGAGAATTTGGTTTAAGATCAAAGCCTTTTCTCTTAGGTGATCATATTATTAACTCTCATAACCATTTCTCTTGGCAACATATGGATATTGTTAGGAGAAAATTGATGTTGGTCACTATTGGGGCTTGAAGGGGTACCCCCACATGCAACCCAGACACAAGTACAGGTACATGAACAGTAAAATGAGTCCATGAAAGCTTTCTCAGGTATCATATATTAAGGCCAAAAGAGCCTGTATACATGGAGGTGGGGGACCCCAGGCAGGTGAGGTAACCCGCTTAGGTGGGGTAACCCGCCAGTCCATACATTTTCTCACTTTAATTTGATAACATTTCCATGATAAGTGGGGTGACCCGCCAAGGTGGATAAGCCTGGTCTGCCAGACCAGGTGACCCTCTTAGCCGGGGTCAGATTTTGCCATGTACGTGTAAACATTTCAAGGTGGGGTAACCCGCCTAGCTGGGGTCAGATTTGTGATACATTGTACATCAAATTTGCGCAAAATTCACTTTGGCAGTGGCTTTGCATCATTATTAAAGGTAACAATAGAATGCCAGTGCAGCACTGAAGGTTGCAGCAAGTGAGTGTGGAAGAGCATTAAATGCCAAAACACGTGGTTTGCCAGCATTTTTCCTTTTTACATGCTTACGAACCATTCAATAATCTTGGGAAAGTGCACCCCTGGATGGTGGGGTTATAAGATTGCACGTACATGTAAAGGAGGGTTATTTTTTTACCCCACCTAAGCAGGTTACCTCACCGACCTCGTGTTCCCCAACTTCATGTAAACAGCAGGCCCTTAGTTACAGTGTACAGTGAAACCTCTGCGGACCCCCAATCAAGCGAACACCCTCTATTAAGCCGACACTAAGCCAGGTCCTGAAAATTAACGTCTTATATTTCCCCTTACAATGAACCCCTATTCAGCAGACACCTCTAGCTATTAAGCAGATGCGGACACTAAAATAAATTGTATTTGGCTAATTTCTATTGTTAAAAACCTCTATTAAGCGGACACTGGACTGAATTGACAAGTACTAGTACTTGTAGTACTGGATTATGTTCTTGAAATATGTATTGTAGTCGATTAATAAAGATAAGGGAAAGTTCATTTAATATGACAAGGGGGGGGGGGGGATGAAGATATTGAAACTCAAAGCTTGAAATTTTAGCAGCCCCCCTCGCTAGCGGTTCAATTTTTTAGGAGCCCCCTCCCTGGTAGTCGAAAAAATTTCAGAGCCCCCCCCCCCCCGCCCCGTCCTCCTTCATTTCTTAACATTTCTTGTTACAGAGTCATCGTTTTTATAGTTCCCGTTAGCAGATTTTGAAATCTTGTTGAATCAATGTGGTTTTATTATAAAAAGTTTGAGCATTTCTAATTTTTGAAATTTTCTAAAGCATTTTTGGGATGAACAAGAGTGTAATAATTACTGAGACTACATTTGTTATATCTGTAAACCACGTGATATAGCTGAGTTGCACAGGTCATTAAATTGTTGAGTTGAAAACCATCCGATCTGTATGATGATGTCATGTGTTGGTTTTGAAGTATACAAATTTTCGGAGCCCCCCCTCCTAGCGCAACAATTTTTTCAGAGCCCCCCCTTCGGGTGTCTAAAAATTTTCGGAGCCCCCCCTCAATATCTTCATCCCCCCCCCCTTGTCATATTAAATGAACTTTCCCTAAATCAGTACATTTAGCTGTCAATAAACTACAGGTAGATTAGACCAATATTCAGTTGGTAATTAATGAACTTGAACTCTGGATAGCTTCCTCAACAACATGGAACTTTATAATTATTACAGTACAGAGTAACTGTTGATATTACTCGTTAACAAACATTGCACAGTTTTTACCGACAAATCCCTATTAAGCGGACACCCTCTATTCAGCGGACACTTGAGGTTTCACTGTATTTTGTACATAAAGTATGTTAAATAAATTGGTATATTATTTTTACTCATT
The DNA here is from genome assembly GCF_958299795.1 of Porites lutea. NCBI lineage: Eukaryota > Metazoa > Cnidaria > Anthozoa > Scleractinia > Poritidae > Porites > Porites lutea. Next base: position 18,022,701 of record NC_133210.1, read on the forward strand.
TAATGTGTAAAACATCTTTTACAATCCTGGATACAGGGTTTGAAAAATACTTGCACTATATGGTACCTCTTAGAATTAACCTAACATAAGGTCTGAAAGGGGTTTTGTGTGATCCGTGAATTGACCGGTAAAGAGAGCGCGAATCGGGAAAACTCATGAAATAAAGTCATGATTGATGAAACATTATATTCACTTTGACTAGTGATCACCTAACATTTGGCGTAATGGCGTATAATGGCGTATTTTCCGCAACAAAGAATGAATAAAGTGCAAATACTGGCCATTTCTGAAAGACATTCTGAAAGCATCTTTGAGCCAAAAACCACAAATTTTTGCAGGACACTTCTTTGTGATTTTTTGGATTTTAGGCAATTTACCGTAGAGATTCAAGCAAGAATGATACAGAAAATAATATAGACTCTTGTTTTTTTCTCAGTCTACATTCTACATTAAATTTAGATTTGTCACATTGTCACATAAACTCGTTATTTTGCTTGTGCATTCAGTTAGTTTTTCCCTCTATAAAGTGACAGTCCCCTCTAAGTAATGAAAGCTACATTGTAGTAAAGACAGCTAAGCATATGCCAAAATTCAACCTAAACAGGCCCGTAGCCAGGTTTTTTTTATGGGGAGGTGCGATCCAAGGAGGAGGCGGACCAAACAAGACCGGATGAGGAAGTCTCCGGGTGGAGGGGGGGGGGTGTGGTAGTGAATTAGGGTCTGAGACTGTATTGCGAATGTTTTGAAAAACACGGATATTTCTCAAATTTTGAAATTTCAAAATTGATTTTTTTTGGCAAAGAGACAGCTTTATTATTATCTGTTAGACGGTGGACGTGCATAGCAGCCAGGGAAGAGAGCCTCTTTTGTGCCGTGAGTATTACTTTTTTTCCACAGAAAACAGTAGACATTTAAAACTATGCTCAAAGATAAAGGGCTACTCAAAAAAACGAAAAATGCATATCATCACCCCTCCTCCCTACAGGCCTGCTAAAATCAACTTCAAATCGGGCACATTTTGTAGTTTTTCTTTCACGCTGACGTCAAGATGAACAAAACCAGTACATGTATGAAACCTTTTACAATCCCCTTTTTTAGAAACATACTTTCCTTGACCATTGTACAGAATGTACATGAAATTTCTTCAAAAACTTTGCTGCCTTGGTTGGGTCAAAAAAGACCAAGCGCTCTACTGTGAAGAAAACAATGTTGAATTCCTCAAAGGCTTTCATGTCCACAAAAAAAATGAGCACAGTGTTTTCACCAGGATTTTGCCTTAGGGAGTCCCAGGGCCGCTTCTGTTGAGAAACAGGGGCCCTGTAAGAACATTAGGGGGACAAAGTAAGCCTGCACTCCAAACGATCTGTTACATTCGAAGTACCTACCTGATCCAATAAGGTGGACGGGGTGTTTATGATTCGATAATGATGCATGCACCAATCTTCGCAATGCAAGTGGGACCAACAAAAGTTAAGGAAGTAAAATTAAAGAATTTGAATCTTTTGATATCATGTTTTTATGTTTTTTAACTTCATTCAACCAAGCAAAATGCTGGGGTGTTACATACCCGCCAACTCTAACGCATTATGTGTAAGTCTCATGCTTGTGGACTAAAGACATGTATCCCACACATCAAAGCCAATTTTCTCACACCTGAATAACAGATCCTGACAAATTGTTTTTTACTAAAACACAATGGCTGCTGGGGAGTTAACTGAATTATTTCCAATTAACCAGGGCTGTCAAAAAGTTTTAAGAAGCAGGCTGATAATGAGTAAAAGGCGGCTTTGGAACTCGCACCAAAGGCACAAGTTCTTGAGGGCTGAGGCATCTAGGGACATTTTGAAATTTAGAGTCTCCGAAATGGTTTTTCCAGGGATTTTCAGGAGGTACTTTCCACTGCGGACACCATGCTGTTTCGTCAGAATACATGCAAGACTGGGAAAAATGCCGTCAAAATGTCCCAGGCGTTCCACAATATCGCACGGTTCAAACGTTTCATGTTTAAAATTATATGTGTTCAATGTCATTCAAAACTGGGAAACGGATGCTTTACAATTTTATTTAATGGTGCTTATTTTTTGTCATCAATTATGGTAGAAGGAGATGAAAGTAGCTGGCTAAGGATGGCTAACTAGCCGGCGGTTTTGGCCGGCTACCAGCCCTGATTAACTAATAATAAATAGTTATTATTAAAGTCAACTCGTTTAAAAAAGATGCGAGTGCGGCCGCATTTTCTACAGTCTTAGGAGAGTTCTAACCGGGTTATGCAAATAAAGCACGAACAATAGGTTTTCTTAACCAGGTGACATTTTTTAAACCCACCTCGCGAGGTAGTTTAACGCAGGTTAAACTTATCAATCAGGTGATCATCTCTGCCTACGCGTGAGAATGGTCCAAACTTTGGCTTTACTATGCACACAAGCACGACAGTTTGGAAATTACTTCTTTTGCCCCAAGGTCAGCTTTCCTTTTCCTTTCGTAACACAATTGAGTTAAGATTTAAGGAGTCGACCTCTTTTCATCAGTAGTACGGGTCAATGCCATCAATCTTTGGCTTCAAAGAGTAGGCAGGGCTGAAAATACTGGCTGGTCAACGGACAATGTCCGACCTGATTGCGGACTTGACCGGTCAAACCCCAGTCTTGCCAAGATGACGTTGAAAACTGTGACAAGGTCTATTCTCAACAGGCCGCAATCCAATTCTCCATGAATAATGTTAGTGCGTCAATTATTAATAATAATAATTTCTTTATAAGTCGAACAAGAATCTCATTTGCGGACTCGATTCCAGAATAGTCTAATAAAAATTAATTTTAAGCTAATGGAGAGGGAACATCGTTGTCTATCTCGGCACTTAATTCTCCTTCTTGTAAACAACTTTATGTAAACTTCTGTTGACATTTGAGCCCTTTGTGATAAAGTGTTGCGGGATGACCCAAATGAAAACTCTGCTGTATATCTATTGGCTACTGACAATAAATTAATTAATTAATTATCTTTGGGGAACAAACTTCTCGCCAGTGCAATTCAACTTCTTTGCCGAAAATATTAGCAACGATTCTTCTTTGTGGAGGAGACTTTTGAAAACGTGTCCAGCAAGGAAAAAGATCAGGTTTCACCAATGTTCTTTTCTGAACATCAACGTAAAACAAACGTCTGCAGATTTTGTTCTTTAATAACCCCAATCATTTTTTTTTTCGTATAATTCCTAAACTTTGTTAAACTGTATGTGTATTCCATTTCCTAAAACCTTGAGAGTTTGAAAAGGATTTATGCTTCACTTTTTACCTTTAGAGACTTCGGACACCGCCGTACGAGGAACTCTACAACGTGTGAATACATTTTTCACCAACTTGCTGTCAAAAATGTGAACGTCATTCAATGTAGTAACAACGATCTATTGCCAGCGTAATTCGATATTCCTTAGGCAAAAAAAAATAGTATTCATTATTTGACCAGCCAGAATTGGGGTTTGTCCGAGCTAAAAAATATTTGGCCGGTCATCATGACCGGCGACCTGCTCTCCGTTATTTTCAGCCCTGGTAGGTGTTACTGGTATTATACTACTACATGAGAAATTTCCACAATTTGGTTGGCTTAGAGCAGTGGTATTTCAGCTTAATTTGAAATACCTACATGTGAAAATTACAAACCTTTCCCGGGTAGTAGTATAAACAAATAATAGCATGATTTGTACATGATATTTGGCTTATAAAATAATACCACTCGTGATATTTCAAAATTGTCTCAAATTTCACTCGCCTAACGGCTCGTGAAATTACGTATAGCAATTTCGAAATATCACTTGTGGTATTTATGCCAAATATCACTACAAATCATGCTATTACCTATACTAAAATAAATAAATAATAATAACTTTTGTCACTCACTCTTAGGTGAGCATTATGAGCGGCCCAAGCGAGCAAAGAAAACCAAACACCGCGCGCCAATGAATGACTTTGTTAGAGTCTAGATTGAGTCTGTCTGCTGACAAAAAACTCTTTTAACCAGGTTATACACAGTATTCACAAATGGCGGACACGCGGGAAAAAACTGGTGCCTAGTCATGAAAGCGAGGCGTTGGAGGATAAACAAAAATTACAAATGAAGACTTTCAGTGAACTTGCAGAGTGTTTAGCACGGATTCCACCTAAAATAACTTTGTATGGACCTCTTTTTAAATACAATTACGTGGGATGTCTTCTGCTTTTAATGTTTAGTACTGATTTGCTGTTTGCAATCAAAAGGGACGCGTATATCTCCAAGGAAACAGGATGATTTTGTAGGTTTCCGAAGAATCAGAAGTTCGACAAGTGGGCAATGGCTGGAGAAAAGCGACAAACATGTTGGCCCAAACTTCACACTGAACCCGAATACGAAAGCCAGCTCCCTGCAATTCGGTAAAACAAATAAAAACAGATATTGGTGGCAAGGAAAAAAGAAATAAGCGACGGATATATCAGCCTACTTAGTGCCATTACACAAAACAGGTCAAGTCGAGAGCGGGTGAAAGATTCATTCACGAGACTCATTTATTCATGTAAGTGTCATTTCATACATATCTATGTATGTCTGTATTTACAACTTCCTTTGGATCATATTAATTCCGTCGCTTTGGAGTGAATTGTTAGAGGTACGTTGGCAGAGCTTAGCAAAAATCTTTTGATTTCTTTATCATTGCGAAATAAAATAATTTTATCAAAATTAGAAGCTAAAGTGTGTGAATCTTATGGCTTGCTGTTTGCCTGGTCTCCTTTAGGGCATTATCTTGGAGAACTCTTGGTAAAAAAGTGGTATAAAGCTCACATTTTACTAGGTTAAACGTTTCAGGCAATGTTTGTGTCAGGGCTGAACACGGCAAGCTTCTCAGTTTCGAATAATTAAATTCGAGTCCGGATCCGTTTAAAAAGACCATCATTTTATTTATTTATGTATTCTTCACTTTTAAAATATTATGGAACATAAAGTTAAAACTCTTAACAGCCAAAGATAAGAAATACGAAAATTACTCGCTGAAATGATATGTGGCCGGCTTACCGAGTCTGCCGAGTAACATGTTGAAATTTTGAACGTACTCCACTCGATCACTCCTGCATTTATACTAAAAAATAGATCTAATTGATGCCCTTCATCGATAAAGACCAGAGAATAACGTCCTGGCAAACCAAAACCAAACATAACTTCATCGAAACCTCAGTCTCCGCTTCTTTCCTGTCTTCCTTTTTTCTATCTCAACTTGAACTGTTTTGTTCAATAGCAGACGTCTCTTGCATTAACAAGTAGGCCATATATCTTATTTCTTTTTTTCTTGCCACCAAGATTTTTATTTTGCATTGTTTATATTTGTGTTTTACCGAATTGCAGGGAGCCGGGTTCAGTGTGAAGTGTGGGCCAACATGTTTGCCGCTTTTCTCCAGCCATCGCCCACTTGTCGAGCTTCTGGGCTTCGGGAACCTACAAAATCATCCTGTTTCCTTGAAGATATACGCGTCCCTTTTGATTGCAAACAGCAAATCAATACTAAACATTAAAAGGAGAAGACGTCCCACGTAATTGTATCGTACAAAGTTATTTTAGGTGGAATCGGTGCTAAACACTCTGCAAGTTCACTGAAAGTCTTCATTTGTAATTTTTGTTCATCCTCCAACGCCTCGCTTTCATGACTAGGCACCAGTTTTTCCCCGCGTGTCCGCCATTTGTGAATACGGTGTATGTTCCAAAGAATTTGTTACCAGGTTTTTCAAAAACTAACCTGGTTAACTTGCCAAGCACAGCCGCAGACAATACTGAAGTAATGACAATTCAATCCAAAAAGACGTTAAATGTGTCAAATCATCTTCTCTAGGTAAACGGTTCACTGACCCCATTAAGGTGACAGTTTTGTGGCCTGAAACATCTTCTATACAACCTATTTTAACGTTGGCAGTCACTGTACAAATTCTATCTGTGTTCTAACAAAATCAAAGCACGCTAACAGGGTGCAAAGAAAATCATTTTTACAGCTTGCCATTCAGGCAAGCTGAAGCTAGCATTTACTAGCCCTGATGTCTTTACTAGCCCCAAAAGCTTTTCGTCGAGCAGAATTGATTTCACACTTCTTCTGTTATTCGAATTCGTCAAAGAAAATCACTTGCCCATCGGGCAAGTTAAAAACAGATTTCACTAGCCCGATAGCAAAATCCACTAGCCCCGGGCTATCGGACACTACTTTCTTTGCACGCTGGGCTAAAATTGTCGTCTTTTAAGTACTTAGTTTTTTTTTCATTCTTGTAATGTATTTAATGTATGTTTATGTGGTGTCAGCTAGAAGATATTAGCCAGCTAGCTACTCCAAAATTCAAGTGAAAATAAAGTTTATGTCGTTTATCAGTTTGTTGTTGTTGTCTTCAGAAAATCTGCAGACATTTTCAGTAATGTTCGGAAGTCGAAAGTCGAAAGTCGTTGGAAATCTTCAGAAAGTCGTCTGGACGTTTTCAGAAAGTCTGGTCATGACAACGTGAAAATCTCCCACACTTGACTCAGAAAAAGTTGGCAGGTATAGTGTTAGTTTCACCATTAGGACTACTTAAAGTTCTGTAGCCACTCTAAAGTCTGTTTGACTCGTAGCATGCCTCTGCACCCAAATGGGACAGCACTTTCTTGGCTTTTTATGTGCCTTGATTTCAGATTTTCTTGCGGGAATCCAGCATACATACATGTATAGGCCACGGCCTGGTGAGAACACTGTGAGCATTCTTTTGAACTTTCCCTTTCCATTAATTTTGTGTCTTTTATCAGTGTACATGTAAATTTCAACCTTGAAATGCAAAAATTGTAGTTTTGAAAACCACTGCATGGGAAACCCATGCCAGCCATTCTGATGACAATGTACTGTAAGTCAAATGGTGTCGAATCCATGTCTTCCCCCGGCCCAAGCTACCCCTTAAAAACCAACAAATGATCACTAGACAGATTCTGATTCATCAATCATTTCTAAAGCCTTTTGAAATAATATGAGACAAAGCTCTCTAGGGGAAGGGGGAGGAATTCTTATCTACTTAGTACTACCCTGAAAGAACGTATGGATGTACGGTGATGGCATAACCAAATTTTCTTGCATCAATGGGTTTCCAATCTTCCTTAGCAATGGAGGCTCTGCCGCACACACCTCTACTATGAAGTAACAGGTGAGTCAATGTCATGCATGTACATTTTTTGCACAATAACTAGACAAATGCCTCAGCTAATATGAATGTTCTGGTAAATTAACCCTTGCAAAATACATGTAAATTAAAAAATTAAATGACCTAGACTGACTTAGTATCAGTGAGGTCTTTTTATTAGTACCAAGCACCAAAGACTTTTACTCTCAGGAAACTGCTCCTCAGGGTAACAGGGTGCCTCCCACGCAGACGTTCTTAGGGGTTTGGCACACATTTTTGTCCCACAAACATCTGCCAAAAAGAGAGGGAAAAATCGTGGACCAATTACAGCACACTTCCGATCTGGGAAGTCTTCTTTGGACCTTGAGAAATTCTGCACAAGACTTCAGAAAAGATCAGAAACGTCTCACTTTTAGAACAAACTGCTCAATCAACTCGCACACCTTCAAACTGAGAGAAATAATCGAATCATTATCTCCTACATTCTTGTCTGGAGCAAAACTCTTTGGTCACGTACAGCAACTGTATCACACTCTATACTGTGTTGTTTGGCTGGTCAACACTTTGACTTCAACAATGCCGATCGGTTCTCCAATAGTCAGCACTTGAGCTACGGTTGACATTTGCGAACAATGGGAAAGAAATATAACTGATCGTTTTATCAGACTTTTGTGGGACAGGAACCCATGATGAACCCCTAAGAATGTCCGCATGGGAGGCTAAGGTAGGTGTCTGCAAGGAAAGGGTTATATGTAATTGCTTGCACTCTAAAGAGCACAATAAATATTTTACTTACCGACCACTACAAGTTCAATAGAGCTTTGTATATCAGGGGGATCAAATGAGTCGAAAGATAGGTCACATTTAAATATCCTGTTGTCACTTTGAGCAATGTTGGATATACCGAAAGTGATCTGTCCTGCATTTGCTGACAACGATCCAGAATAGCTGATTCTGCTAGCTGAGTAGCCACTTCCTGGGTTGACTTGAAGTTGTCCCGTGGGAGTTTTTCCAGCCACAGTTGTATCAACACTTCCTGTGCCACTATATTTCAGCTGCACCTCTTTGATTGTGCGTCCATCAGTGTTGTAGCTCCAAGTCAAAGCGTAATAGTTGGATCCATCAAGAACATAAACTTTACTCCCGCTTAATGGAATTAAAGTTGGTTTACAATCTGTAAAAGCATGAACACAGAACCATATTAAAGAAAACAATACGCAAGAGTTTTATTATCCCACTCTGTGATTACCCAGCACTTCTGTATCAACAAGATGGTAGACTTGCAAGTCCCAAGAGCTGCCAAAGAATCCTACCAGCAACTAAATACATAGTGTTCTTCCAGAAATGAAGTTTGGTTGCCATGTGCCCAAAACATGAACCAAGCACTTTGATGTAAAACTATAATAATATTAACCAGCTAATCCTACATGTAGCCTTACACTCATAACAAATGCTAAGGGGTATAGGGGCCGAGGATTTCCGAAGGCTACTATATAAGTGTGACCCACCCAGCTGCTACAGTATTTCCATAGAAAACAAAGGAAAATGGAACAAAAAAGAAATTCCTATCTGTTCAATTCCCCACTGACTTATAATTGCATGATTATACCTGGTAACTTGAAGTCTTAGTGACAGCCCTGCTTACACTGCACTACCAGCACTAATAAGCCCCTGGCAACTTACTATAATTTATACATGTGCATTGCTTCTAGGCACTCAACAGAATTAATTTTATTTCTTTGTACTTGTTATCATAATTTTGGAAATCAGCGCAACCTTCAGATTAGTTAGTTACAGCTGTATCTGCAAGCAGAGGGGGGCAAGGGGGTTGTGGTTACTTTCTTCAAAACAGTGTATAATAAAACAATAACAGTAGATTCGGTTTGTGTGATATCCTAAATGATCAAGGTCTCGGTAAGGTCCTGTTCAGACGCCAAACTTTCCATGAGCCAAACCTAATACATTGAATTAAGTACATGAAAAGTTCGGTGTCTGAATAAATTAGGAACACCTGTTTTTAATTTGGAATGGCTCAGCCGTTCCTTTCACCTGGGCCAGCCGGGAATTTCCCCTTTAACGCGACCTTGAAACAGCTTTGATTCAGACGCCGAACTATTCATGTACCAAACCTAATGCATAAATTATTATAACGTATTTTGTAAGCACTTTGATCAAAATGAGCATTTTTCGCCTAGTTTCAACTTAGTTCAGCTGCAATTAAGATGGGCATTCTGAATCAATTCAGCCGGTCTAAATAATTTGGGTCGGCCTTAATTTGAATTAGGTTCGGCTCATGAAAAGTTTGGCATCTGAACGGGTCCTAAGTGTTATCAGCTGAGGTCCAATGATAGTTCAGTATTTGAACACAATCTTTATGTAGGCTTTTACAGATATCAACCTTACGACCATCCTCTCTTTTTTTGTAGAGCATAGCTTCTCAATGCTGTTTATTAAACTTTTAATTATAAAATCACTGTTGGCTTCTGACCATCAATTATTATCACCATCACCCATTCAATAACTTTTTATGGCTGATAGTTATATTTTGGTAGCAATTCTCACAGCTGCAGTTTCCGTCATAACGCAGCTGATGTTGCTGCCTACACCACCATGTGCAGGTGGTAACCATAACCACATCTGAACCTACAATCAGCAACAAAATTATTGAGACATTGTACTCAAATAGGGTAACTTCAGCCAACAAAGTCTTAGTGAACAAAGTCTCAAGTCTTATGACATCATTTTCGCACCAAAAACCGTTAACATCAAAAATCCAAAAACATTTGACTGTTGGGAATGCATAGTTCTATTATCGTGTTATTAGTCTCAGCTCAAAGGGTTAAAAATTGGAATTAACTAGTTTGAAAGGGACCACTTTTTGATGAATGCTGACCTGCCGTGCAATGAGGGTGTCATCGACGATAAAATAGCCATGATTGCTATGCCAGAAAACATGTGTTTTTCTGGCACCAATCAGAAGCCAGAATGGCAGCGACCGTTTGGAACTGGCCTGGTAAGACATTGTCCCCAGGGGCTCTTCTCCCCGTTCTTTACTTTTCTTTGTGCCATATTTTTCCGCCTGTTTAGAATTTCCCTCGCCCCACTATCTGCCCCTGGGCCTCCGAGGATGGGAGGAGACTGACCACAAGTAACCAACTTTGCTCTTAAAGATAATCTAATAATATTTTATATTATACTCATCCTGGTTACTCGTGGTTACTCATGGAAATCCCTACTAGACAGCAATTTTAGTGATTATCACTACTTTATTGCCTAGAAAACTAAATTTTGTTTTCTGTCCTTTTCACTTTGTTCTTCGGTTCAATAAAGGAGAGAATAAGAAATCATGCACGACGCGCCACATCACACTATGTCAAGGCATGTTAAGCGTGACACGAAATGTCACGCACTGAAAACAATGAAATCGCCACTTTCTAATAATTGTTGTAAAATAGGCATGACGATGTCAACATAGCTGAATAAAAAGCCACCAGGGGTTTTACATCCCAGTGTGAAGAAATGGGATGAATTAATTTTCTTAAGGAAATATGGCCACATTTGTGATTCAGAAAATCTGCGACAAAATTGTTGAGACATTGTACTCTAATAGGGTAACTTAGGAGAACAAAAGAATCCACACCCCTCCCCGGTCCCCTCCATTTGAAGTTGGGGTGTTTGTTGTTTTCTGTATGCAATGTTGTGCTGCAGTACAAGCTACCTGGAGGGGATAAGGAAGGAAAAGCTATATTTTCCCCTTTTGAAGTGAGGAAAACAGAAAAAAAGCCCAGATTAGGGCGAAGAGCCTCAACTCATTAATTTTTGTCGCCGCTGTAGCTTAAACTGCTAAGGTGATCTTAACCAGTAGATACATGTATGATTAAAATGAACTTTGTAGTCTCTAAAGAAGTGAATCAACATGTTATTATGTCCTCAATTCACAGATGAATGGGAAAACATTAAACAAGAATACACGTAGTGTCTATCCACTCCTCCAATTGGGGACAATTGTTGAAGTGTATTTTCTTGTAGTACATGTATTTGTATACCAAATCTTTTTTACTTAATCGTAAAATTGCAACAAACTTCACTCGAGTAGCTTAGCAGATTTAAACAAATAACCACTGCATCAAGGGGGTCCAATACAGTACATACGTTGTAGCTGAAGTAGAAAAAACGGGAAAACTGCCCAAATGATCTTGAAAACAAACAATAATAACTGAATTTTCCGAGAAAAGAACTAAAACTACAGGTTCATGCTTAACGCACATGATTGTGGACTATGCGCTCGTGTCGAATCTTTATAAACGACCTCGACCTAAGATAACTCAACGCTTGTAAATCACAAGAACATACACATATATTGATGCCCAAGTTCCATTTCATAATCAGCAGGCCAACGACATTGCTGGATATCGCAAATTTCTCAGTATTAGGCCATGCTAACGGTCGACGACTGACGGAGAATAACTAGCAAAAAATATGACAGTGCCAACGACATCATATACGAGTTTAAAGTTTGATCAAGTTCTACAAAGAAATTAGCAGTTTACCTACCATGCACAATCAATCAGAAGTCGTACTCTAAAATTAAAATACACGTGTAAACTTATATAGGCAACGCAGACCGATTTAGAGACTACCGATCTATACTTCCGATAAATACTATTTAGTTTATTGCTTGGATGTCGTCTAAATATTTGAAACTCGAAGGATCATTAAAATTAATTCGCAAATTCGGTACACTAACTGTTAATTTCACAACCGATAATTCTATCGCAGTATACTCACCGACACGCCGCAGTCCGCAAACAGATAACAGAACCACAAAATTAAAGTACAATAAATGCATGTTACTTGACATCAAACGGACTTCTAAGGCTTCCAAAGTCCGTTTAGGAGTATTGAGCTGAATTCATGACTGCATATTTTCGATCGATCCCAAGTTACGAAGCTTTCAGGAAGAGTGAAAACAATGCTCATATCAACGGTGGTTAGCTGGTCAGCGATCTCATCCAATAAGAAAGCGGATTAAAAACACGTGATCAGTATTTGATGACTTGCATTGTGGGGGACGCACGGAATAACTATTAGTGGTTAAAAATAACAGTGATGCGGAAAATGAGAAACTAGAATGGAATTTCAGTGATACACGCACTTTTTGACCGACGATGTGCAAGGAAGGAGTCAAAAAAGATAGAAAACAATTCGGATATTGGGAATCGGTTGCCTGCATGCACTGATACGTTTCCCATTTCCTTGCTCGACAGATAGGCAATGAACCGTACAAACCCGGGTGTAAACCTAGCCTGCGTAGCAAGCGTTTACGCTTGGTTTAAGAGCAAAGAAAGACCGAGGAACGGGATTTTCGGTCATGGCCGCGCGAGAGATTTACAGTTCTTCACCACCCCCTCCCCGCTCTTTTACTCGCGCCATTTTTCGCGCGGTCCTTGTTGAGCGCCCGGGTTGGCGGGGGGGGGGGGGTGGGGGGCAGCGGGGACTCCCATACATTACCTATACGGGTATGTGCCGCCCAACGGGGTCGTGATTTTGAAGCTCCTGATTTACAACGGGGTATCCATTTCAGAGGCGTTTTCTAGAACGGGGTATAACATCTCGAACGCGCGAAAGCTCCAGTTTTGTAAGGAGCCGTTTGAAATTATTCAAGGACAGATTGCTTTTAAAATACGGTCTTGTTGCACCCTGTGTTTTAGCGTGCAGGGCGGGCGTATTTTGGCGCGAGCCGCGAGCGCTGACTCTGCCATCTTCGATGAATAGGCGCGCGAAAGTCTGGAACGAGTCCATAATGTACCCGAGAGAGATGGAGACGGGCTCAAAAGAAAGGGACGGGGGAGGAGAAGGAAAAACGTTAGCTTAAGAGCGTGGTTCTGTGCGTGGTGAGAGATTTTGCGTCCTAAGTAACCGCACTGTATCCACATGCACAGGAAACGTACTCCAGATGATCTGTTAAAACTTTTTAACACAATTTAATAAGATGGGAAATAAAAAAATTGTGGATCACGGCTTTATCTTCTGCTTAAAATTGTTGCTGATTATGAAGAAACATTTATTTGATGTATAAGTCGAACAAATAAAGAAATATCTTTTTAAAAAAACAGGGCTATTTCAATTTACAAACTTTCTAGAACGGAGTATAAAAAATTGGCCCATTTCTAGAACGGGGTATCAATTTTAGGGGAAATTTTTTTTAGAACGGGGTGCCAATTTGGAGTCCAGGGCGCCACATACCCACCCCAAAAATACCCAACTGTCTCCCCCCGGAGAGAGCAAGGGGCTATTGTAGGTGTAAACTTGTTTTACATGTTAACTCGTATCGTGGCAATAAAAACGTGCAACTTGTTTTGCAACACCGCTGCAAAATGAGTTGAAAAGCGATGTTGCGCGTTTTACCACCCATGTTTAAGCCTCTTGCAAAATATCAGGTTGTTGCAGGTTGCGAAAAGTTGTTACAGAAAGTAGAGAACTAGCCTGCGAGCAAGCTCTCCTATTTCGGCGAGTGAAGCGAGTCTCGCGAGAACGCGCGAGCGAGCGCCCCTGCTCGCGCGTTCTCGCGAGGCTCACTTTGCTTGCCAAAATAGGAGAGCTTGCTCGCAGGCTAGTAGAGAACAGGTGTTCGTGGGCAGGAGTGCGGCGCAAAGGGAGCAAGGAGGAAGACAAGGAGAGAGTAGGGCTCACCCCAGTTGCAGCATGCTTTGGGATGTGAATAAACATTACCCCCATCCGTTTTGCGCGTTCAGTCTTTGTGTCAGTCAACAGAGCAACAGAGAACCGAGATATCAGTAATACTGGTATGCGTTTTTCTTTGCTGGATAATTACGTTTCACAGGGCAAAGGTGTTTTCCGTGACGTCGGACCCAAATTATCACCGTGATGCGTGATCGGCCCTAAATTAGCCGCGTGAGGGGTGATTTAGTATTTTCACAACGAGTGACGCGTGATTTTCCTTTGAAATCATGTTCCGTCATGGTTAATATCATTTGAAACTAGAAGCAGAGACATTAAAAATAGATATTTATGGCACCAACTTTTTGCCCTTTTTCCTCTTTTCTCGACCTCTGATTTCCTCAGATCAAATGATATTAGGATCTGATAATAGGATACTTGCTAATATTTGATTTTATTTTTCCGTGATGCGTGATAGCTTGAAAAAATCGGCGTAATGCTTAGTAATTAACCCCACCTCCCCCCCCTCCCCCCGCCTTTTCCACCCTGGTTTCAGTCAGATCCTGCTACAATTCGATGTTAGTAGTTGTAAAAGGGGGATTCTTGGACATTTTTGACCACACCGCAAAAAAGTCCAGATCACTTTTGGGTGTGGTCAAAAATGTCCCAGAATTCCCCTTCTACAACTACTGCAACAGATTTGGGGATACTTTCTGGCCCAACCACACCCTGATTTTTTCAAAAGCAGTGCCACGCCCAAGGAATTTCCTTTCCACATTGTGGACGGAAAAAAAAATTCACCAAATTTGGGCTATGGCCTGGCCCGGCCCAGGATTTTCAGGGATCTGTCCAAAGAAATCTCAGCTCATCCACCCTCTGAATTTTTTCCAATCCATGTTTCTGGACTGGAAAAACTTTATGTGAAATCAGTAAGTCACACTCTCGAGCTCTTTGTTCACGATGTTGAACTGAGCATCCAACGAGATGAAAATATGGCGCTTAACATTTCCTGATCCTGACGTTGTCCTATTGATCGTAAGTTGAACTCCGTCTTTTGTGTTCACCAATCTCAATCCGGAGTCATGAAGTTGATTTTCTCCCATACTTCTCAGTTCAACAAACAAAGCAAATCTGTTACCAGCATAAAAGTCTGCCACATTCATCGAACCGTTTTCTTTCCCGAATCTTCTGTAAACTTCCTCCCAGAGATCTCCAGTTTTCATTCCCTGGCTGTAAACGTTATTCGGGATTCCACTCACTACCACTTTCACCTCTATGTTGTCAGGATTGAATGTTTGTTCGCTGCCTCTCGCCCCTCCCTCGTATGGTTCGTAAAACAGGAGAAGAATTAAGCCCTTCATCGATCTCCTCGGAACATTGATGCTCTCATTGATGATCGAATCAGTTTCCTTTGCGATTGACATTGTTTTGTGGTGGGTGACATGCTCATGCATGAACCTCTTTCCATTTAGGTAATTTGCCTTTGGTTCATTAGAGAGCTGCTTACTGTGTATAACCTCTACTAAAGCTGGATGTTACTCAGCTCATAGTCAAGCTTTGCCGGATCACTCCCCTTCACAACAGTACTCGCGGGAGCGAGCCTGAGATCAAAGACCAGTACATCGGATAAAGCTCTTGTCCATGATCTTTCAGAATTTCATGATCTATCGGAATCCTGCACTTATTTCCATACACAGCATTAAGTTTTTTCTCCTTGTCAACTCCTGAAGTTTTCTTGTCTCAGGCATTACCTCTGGTCTTTGAGAGATCTCCAGACTGAATTCCTTCACCCAACCAGTTTGATCTCCCACTTTCAGTCAAAAATAAATCCTCGTAAAGCTTAAACAAATCATAACCATCCGTGTCCTGCAAGATTTCACCTGCAAATTTCACAGACAGACTATCCACCAGCGCTCTCGAGACATTGTTCACGAGAAAATTATTCGCTTGCCCGCTACTGTCAAGTTGAAAACAACTGCAAGAGACTCAGGAAACAAGACGACTCCATCATCAAGCTTTGGAACTGAAATGTTGAGGGTTTCACTCAGTGAAGCCTTAGTCGGATTGAAAGAAACACGGTGAGCTGAGTGATCCGCCTTGAGAGCGTTTGATGTCTTTTTCTCGAAATTTGGGTTGTTTTTATTTCGCACTCACAAAATGGAAGAAGGCTGAGAAAGAGATCCTCTTATTCCACCGGATGAAGATGATGATGATGGTGATGAAAACACAACTCAACCTTTTCAACCTGATGATCATTCAAATCCGGGGCCATCAGGCGAAGAAATTCCAATGACAACATTCAGCAGAGGTAGAGAGAAAGGTCCTGAATCAGCTGAAACATCCTTCATTGAGGGGAGAATGCATTCGCGAGTCTAGTATTTAAATGAAAAAGCATGGGAATCGCTTACTGGGAATTTTTTCCGAGGCAAAGGCCTCTGAACTCGAGGCATCTTATAGCAAAACAGGAAAGTTGCAGGTGAAGAAGCTTGGTTTTGGCAAGAAATCTTATCCTTTGTTTACCTTTGAAAAAATAACAGGAAAAAAAAAGGTGGAATCAAAATCTCACGAAAGAAATAAAAGACGCTTTCGGTCCAGAGCGTGAAGTATTGATTGCACAAAAGGATAAAGAAATTTCAGAGCTACAGAAATCCATTCGAGAAGATGAAAGAATCGCGAGCGATGAAAATGAACATCCCTCAGAGAGGGAAAAAACACGAGAAAGAAAAACTGAGAAAAGAGAACAGATTGATGCTCTCGAGAATGAGAGGGAAGAACTTGAGGAAAGTGCGTCACCCAGGGAGAGAGTCAAGTACATCTTCAAAAAGTATGGATTCACAGTGGCAGCTGTCCTTTTGGCAGTTGGTACAGTCATCGGAGTGATCATTTACTCACTTTCAAAAGGATTCAAGTCTGTCGCCAAAGGAGTAGGAAATGGACTTAGGGAACTGGAAAAAAAGATCGAGGGAATACTTCCAGGACTCATTGGGTCCATAGTAAGCTTTATTTTCAAAACTGCCTGATCAGTGATCAGCTTTCTCGTTAAAAATGCCTGGCTTTTAATTCTGGGGGCTGCCGTTTTCATGGTCGAGAGGTTTCAAAGGAGAAATCGCTGATTTAATCATTTGATCACATCAGAGAATTCGATAAACGATGGAACCTGAAATTGCTGCCCCGATGAATAAGCCAGCTTTCCCAATTTCATGACTTGGTCCGGAGGCCTCCCGCCCGCTCATGATCTGCTACTCTTGCTGAAAATTATTCACTGGGCGGTGAATTGGATTTGAAGGATGCAAAGTTTGTCTGTCTATCCGTGATGGACCGCCAGCCATCACTCGTATCAGCGTTGACTGAATCAACCGCACTCTGAGTATTTATCACCAAATTTGAAGGCTTCAACCAGGCTCCCTGAGAGATAGCCAGGTTAAGCCTGACTTTTGCTTCATCGATCGCCAGTTGAAATCTTTGAACACTTTTGGGAATGTCTGGCTGCCTGATCGCATCTTCCATCAATGTCAAAACTCAGTCTGTGCTTCTTTGGCACTTCCTGAATTTCCGAGAATGGATGATCTCACGTTAACCTGGGCTCCGAGAATGCTGTAAACAAATGCTTCAATCGATTGATTCAACCTCGCCAATCGAGCCTGAGATAACCCTGATAAGTCCTCAATCATGAAATATTTAAATTGCCTCTCTGTATCGTCGTCATTTCTGATGAAATAGATGAGATTGCCTTTGGATACATTTCCACCTTAATCACCGAACTTGTTGAGTCCTGGATAACTAGTATCGGTTAAAACAGGCCCTGCACGGGATACATAAATGAAAACTTTACCCAACCCATGATTTGAACCACGTTTGAATCTAAAATCTAGCTAAAATCTATTGAACTCTATATTGAACTCAGCGCATATTCTCTTGAAAGATGGAATATCGTATTTGTTATCAATTATGTTGAATGTTGGATCACCCGAAAGAACTGACTCGCTCTGAACTCCGCACCCATCTGAAACAAGATTCTCCTCGTGGTGAAATAAATGATTGTGAAACAGGAGAAGTGACTTTATTTTATCTGACACAGAATTCACAGTGGCTCTCGAAAGTCCTCAGCCAGTGGTTGCGCACCAAAAGGCAAAATTTAGCTGTTGAGGCCAATACCTCATGTCAAGGGCTGAAAGCCACTTTTTCAGTTCAGTTCCGGAAACGTGGGTGATTTTTGTGTCACTGAAAATATCCCTGAATATTATTTTGAAGCTGTCATTGGGAGTCACGAAAACATTTAACTCTTGATTGAAAAGATTTCCCATGTCAAACGAAACTTTTTTATCAAAACTGAGAACAGGCACTGGAAATCTCAGTGATTTGTTCATAGCTAGTCAGCTGGGTAGGGAAGCCTCCGACAACGAGAGCCAATTTAAAGTCAACACTCCAGTATTGTTCATCAGAATGAGAAACGCTCTTCCAATAATCTGGACCAGCTTTGTACATGATTTCAGCCGTGGCGCGTGTTTTTTTTGTTTTCATCAAAGGTCACTTCCGCCTCAATCTTGCTAAAATCACCATCCGGATATTCCGATTTGAAACCAGCCCGGGCTTTCGCTCTCGCGTCTCTTGAAATTCTCTTGGCTTTATCAGATTGCAGCCACTTCAGTCCATTTTATTGGCTCTCAACAATAAAAATGGCTGTCTTATTAATTATCGCAGCTAGGAGTGATCACAAGGCTTACTTCAAAGAACCCATCAGGAAATTTTAGTTCATCAAGCTCCTGAGTTGCTCTCTCTACAATTCTTGGCACACCCTGAAAAACGGGAAAAATCAAATTTCAAGTCAATAAATCAAACCTTGACACCGTGGGGTATCTCTTATTCTCCGGGCATTACAATATTCACAATCTGGTTAATTATTTTCCCGATGCAAAGTGGTGATAGAGAACGACAACATAAGTTTTGAAAAGAATACTCATGAAGGGCAACTGATCATCAATAACAAAAGTTCAATCACTTTTTCCTTGGACGTGGATCTGTAGAAACTGCTCAATCTTTCCTCAAATATTATTAGCAAAAGCAGAATCATCCACAAATTGAACATTCCGACTTCCTACTTCCTTCCTTGTGATTTTATTGACAGAACGGAAAATCTCTTGAATGGGACACCTTCAAATTTGCTGGCAAAATTTTTAATCCGCGGGCAACCTCATGAAAAAATTGATTACATCCCTCCAGCACAGAAAGTGTTTTGTGACGCTGCCCAGGGAGATAAATATTTGCATAGTTTGACCATTTCCGTGAAAGATGAAAACGGGAATTTGTTTGATTGCAGAGGTTTTCCCCTAGAATTTGTGTTGGAAATTATTTGATTGCCACGTAGAAAATGTCTGATCAAATACATTACCAAGCGCTCCTCCACGCTAGATTAAAAAAGATTTGTGATTGTTCGAAAGATCTCGAAAATGAAATTTCGCATTACCGGGGGAAAGGCTGTCACCCACTCAACATCTGCTTTCACTAGATTCACGGCAGCAATGTTATCAGCAGGAGGCGTGGCGGTTTCTCTGAGCGGAATTGGTGCCGTCGCTGGTGCACCCCTGGCTGGAGTCGCCGGTTTCTTTGGTTGGGTGTCAAACGTTTTCACAGTCGGTGGCAGAAGGTCTGATAAAAAGATTTCAAAACATGAACAAACGGTCGCTCTGGCTGAGGCGAAACATATTTCAATCAGCAGACTGGTTTCAAAGGCATTGAATGATGGTTTAATTTCTGAGGTGGAGTTTAACTTGATATTGAGAAAGGCTGAACAATATCAATCATTGAAAAATCAAATCAGGAATACACCAGTCAGCAGAAGCAAAGCTCATGATTTTGAAGCTCTCAAGGAGGAGATAAAAAACGAATACCGAAAAAAGCTCAGATCACTCCTGAACATAAAACGGCACTGAGAGTTGAATTCAATCGAAGACCAACCGGATTTTCTTTGTCCATATCGAGATATAAGCGTTGATGTATTGCCCGTGGAGAACTCTGGGACGTGATGACTTATTTTCCCAGGAAATGAGTCACCTCTCAAATAAATTTTTTCTCCCTCAGTTTTTCTCTGATAAATCTTTCGATATCATAAACATCATACCTGATTCTCACCAGAGTCACCCCGTGTGACTTGCACCTCCGGGTCTTCATCTCATTCCTCCTCCTCTGGCGGAAAAACTCAGTTATGTCTCGGTTGAATGGATTTGGATATTCACGATGTTGAATCCCGCGTCATATTCAAACGCCAATTTTCAGACTCCTGCAATATCCATCTAGTTCAAGGCAGAAACCCGTCTCGTGGCTTATCAAACAGGGCCTGACTTTTTCAACTTTCTCGCCGAGAATTTTCTCAAATATTTCCCAGCACTTTTCTTCGCAGAACATTTTATAGCAAAAGAAAAACAGCCCTCACATGAAAACTTTTGCTGTCAGATCTTCTCCTTGATGAATTGTCTATCATTGCCAATGGCGTATCTTATAGCAGAGCCATTTGAGATCCCGCATGCAAGTTTTTGCGGCCACTTTCATGATGCTGAAGACTTGGCAGAATCCCGTTTCATCACTTATCTCAACTTTTATCTCAGGTTTTCCTTGAGGGCAATAACCAAGCATGGCTTTAAATTCTTTCCTCGGAACTTTGTTCCTGTATTTCACCCCGCAGCCAACTTTTCGAAAATCTTGTTTCAGAGATCGGTATAAGGTGAGATGTTTCCATTTTTTATGCAGAAATCATTTTTCAACTGGAGGCAATTCAGTCCCTGGAGGAACCACCATGAGCCCCTCTCTGACAAACCCACGCCTCGAACCATAATCCAGATAATAAAGAACTGGCTCACCCTCATGCACGATAGACCTAGAAATGCTGAAAACTTTCAGAGACCAGACCGGATCAATGGCCTCCTCTGTCCACCTTCAAGCTCTCCAGGGGCATAGAGATATCTTACGTGGGCAGAAGAATCGAGTCTCTTCTCTTTTGTCCCCACGGGCCTTGAGTGGTTGAACGTTTCGCGGAGACCAATTTCTCCTTGATCACCTCAACAGGTTTTTTCCCAGTGAATCGAGTTTTTTCTCCATTCAGAGCCAAGACGACTTTTGGGAGCCTCTTCACCCATTCTCTGGACCTCTCTGCGGATTGGAAGTTCATTTCTTGACTGTACTGATAACTGAAAAGCCGCTCACTCAGAGTTCCAGTGAAACGCTCAACAATTCACTGATCTCTGTGAACGTTCACATTTTCTCTCCTCACTCTCACATCATTCTTAGCCTTCAACCTTTGTTACTTCTCCCATGAATTCTCGACCGGGATCAACCTGAAGAACCTTCGGCCATCTCATCGGTCCTTTCCAGTAAATTTTCTGAAAAGCCTTTGAGACTTCCAAAGAATCCTTTAAAGTGAGTGGTTCTGCGCCCTTGAATCTGCTCGCGATATCAACGACAAAAAGTCCATGCGTACTTGTTAACCTTTTTCGACCTGGGTGTTGGTCTGTCATGAACCAGTTGGTACAGATAGGTAGAACCAAACATCTTTTGGATAAGAAAACCCTTTTATTACTTATAAATAGCTTTGTTTTCAGTAAACTTTTTTTATTGTTCCTCAGTATGGGGGTACACATCTAAACGTAACCTTCACAAACTGCAGTTGGTACAAAATTTTGCTGCCAGAGTTGTATTAGGTTTAAAGACGTTTGACCATATCTCCTAGGGACGGAGATCTCTTAAATGGTTAGATGTTACGGAGAAGGTTCTATTTAATGACTTAGTTTTAGTATTCAAATGTGTAAATGGCTTAGCTCCAGAATATTTATATTTTAGGTAAATATTTTATTAAACGTTCAGCAGTTCACAACAAGAACACAATGGGATGTAACAATTTTGTGGTCCCCCGGTGTAGACTATCAATGGGACAAAGGGCATTTTATTTTCGGGGTCCAAAGGAGTGGAATGGGTGACCTGACAATATGAAGAACACTAAAGATATTGATAGTTTTAAGCGGAGACTTTTTAATAAGATATTTCATACTAAATAATTTTGAATATATTTTGAATAATTTTGAATATATTTTTAATTTAATTGAACTACTGTAAATAAGTTTTCTTTTCTTTTCTTAATTACCAGTATTATGTAATAAGTAACATTGTGACTGAAAAGCCCTGTTGAAGGGAGTCTCAATAAAGTATGTATGTATGTATGTATGTATGTATGTATGTATGTATGTATGTATGTATGTCATGAGGGATGAAAAGAAGATCAGCTTGATGAATCGCATTTGGAGATTGAACATCAAAGGTTGGTCTCGGGATATTCTTTCAAGCGGGCAAATAAATCTGCCAGATGGCCTGTTTCATCAACCAAAGTTTCGTGGCATCTTCAGGGACCCTTTAGCCAACTTTTTCACACCCCCCCCCCCCCCCCCCAATCCCTTCCAAAATCCGTTCGGACTGTAATAAATTGTCGAAAGCTTTGAGTTTTCCATTTTAGAAAAAAACGACTTGCTGCCAATCCAATCGCCAGGGCTGAGGCACCAACGTAAATTATCTCACCTCTTTTTTGAGCTGAGGAAGGCTGGTAAAAATCTGAAAACTGGGGTTCAGTCAAATCTATCTTTTCCTCATGAACCTTTTTATAGAGTTTCAAGGCATAATCTGTGTTCCGGAAATTTTGTTTCGCTTCATCCTTGATTCTATCATTAGTTGAGATCCAATCAGGAAGTTTTGTTCTATTTTCTTCATATTTCTCGTAAGCAGCGTGAAATATTTTTACAAGGCGAGTTCGTGTCGGTTTTTCTCTTCATCGGAATCAGATCCACCACTCAAATACATCGCCAGATATCTTCCACCGACAAATGCAGTGGCATTGATAATTGCTCCTCCAACCATTATTGCTATGCTGACCATTTTGTTTGATATCATATTGATATTAAACATTTTTCTTGCATCTAATCGTCTTCTCTGATTTCCCTAAGATACTCATCAATTATCCTTTGAATCTCAAGGGCCATGATTATGTCAGCCGCCTCAACAAAAACGCAAAGTGCTGCAAATCTCACTCATCGCAAAACCACTGACCATTTTTTAGCCAGCAAAATGCTTTGATCTTCAAGATATTGTTTTGCCACGATTGAAGCCGCGACAACGACTGTGAATTTTACATAATTCATGGGATTGGAACTGGGATCAGAGGTCATTGGCTCTTTGATGACTTTATTCGCGATCCAGCCAAATCCAGCTGCCAAACCAAGCTTTCAAGTGAGCTTGCCATGAACTTGAAGCTGTCGATAAATCGAATCTCATGTTTGATTTCTATTTCTTCCTTTGTTTTTTTGTTGATGTATTTGCCAACCAAGACGTCTTTGCTAAAGATGATGTATTTTTTTCATTATTGGGAATACATTTGATATTTCCTTCATTGTTATACCGAGATTTTTGATGAACAAATGTGAGTCATAATTGGCCAGATTATGGAATATAACTGGGGTGAACTTTGGCTTTTTGAATTTGACGTTACATTTTCGATGGGCAGCGCCGTGATACTTTCCCGAGAAATGACAGTGGTCTCTGACTTGTAATAATCAATTTTTTAATCATCATCAACTAAATCACCGCAGATCCGGCACTCGGTCGCTTCGTTGAAATCAAGCCTGTTTTTGTTGGTGAAGATTGTCTTTTTGGAAAAGGTGAATTTTTTGTGTATCTTCTTGATGTTTTCTTCAAAAATTTCAACAAAGATTCGATTCACATCCTCCTAGTCACCCTTTACTCTGTAAATGACTGGTTTTTCAGAATACAACTCATCGTCAAAACATTTGATGTGATAACAAAACCCACAGGGTTTATGTTTTTGATAGGGATTGGTAAAACTCTTTCCACTTTCTGGTTCATTGCCGCCTGTTGGTTTGACCATAGCTTCAAAGTCTGCATATACCACGAAGGGAACTCTCATTTTCCGGTTATGGCGAGTGGCTCAAGCATCTCAAGCAAAATTCTTTCGATTCCTTGTGATTGGAAACTTGCATTGCCAGCAACCTGTTCAAGTTTTTGATCAGACAATAGTGTTGGGCTTCCCACTACGATATCGACAAAAGGTTAACCATGGGAACGAATTTTTTCTTGCCTATTCTGAGAGGATAAACTTTACTTTTAAAACCAAATACATTCATTAAAATTTGGTTATTTGTCTTCGTTTTTCATGTTGATGATCGCTTTTTTGCCATTCAGTTGTTTGGGAAGCGGGATGTACGATGAACCGCCCGTTGGATCATATTCAGCCAGATTAATTTCAAGATCAACCACTCTTTGAAATCTCCAATTGCTTCCCCTTTGGTTGAAATTGAAAATTCCTTCTTCCATTGGTTCCAAAAACATTCTTAATTCGTCAGCATCGTCATTGCCTTCAAGATTTACTGCCGTCCTGGTACGAAAATGCGCAATAATTGTTTCGGTGTTTCCGCTGATTAAGTCTTGCCTAACCATTTCACAATTTAAAATCAACTTGATTTTTGTTTGGCGATTTTCTCTCATCAGCCTCTTTGCATGAAATCCCTGGGGCCAAAACCTTGTTTTTCGCTCGTAATTGTAAAATGTCTCGCTGCACCTTCAATTGCACTGGCCGTTTGCACAATTTGAAATCTAGGGCGGTTTCTTTTTATCTCTTTGATTTTTTTTGCGCTCGACTTCCTCGGGATTCAATTTTTTTTATTTTTGGTAATCGCCCCTATGATCCCCACCCCCCAACCCAAGCATCTCCTCGAGTTCTCTGATTTCCTTTTTCCGCTTTTCTTATTTTGATTTCTGGAACCCTGATGTATCTTTTTGGTCTGAGAACTGGATTAGCAAAAACTGTTGGAATTCGTTCGTCAAGGATACTTGCAGCAGTTCTTTTCCTATCCCTCTGTTCTGCGAGTCTCAAAGGTCTCCGGGTCCCGGCTCGTTCTTCCGTTTGGGATCCATTTTATATAAATAGACAAAAAAATAGAGTTTTAAAAGCTTTGGTGAAGTTTTTCCAATCCAGAAATGTGGAGTGGAAAAATTCGGAGTGTGGATGAGTGAGAGTTTTTTGCCCAGATCCCTAAAAATCCTGGGCCGCGCCAGGCCATACCCCAAATTTGGTGATTTTTTTTTTCGTCCACAATGTGGAAAGGAAATTCCATGGGCGTGGCACTGCTTTTGGAAAAAATCAGGGTGTTGTTGGGCCAGAAAGTATCCCCAAAACTTTTCAGTAGTTGTAAAAGGGGAATTCTGGGACATTTTTGATCACACCCAGAAGTGGTCTGGACATTTTTTGGGTGTGGTAAAAAATGTTCCAGAATCCCCTTGTGACAACTACTATGTTTGACTGAGGACAATGGTAGCTTCATTGTAAGCCATGGCTGGCAGGACACCATTTACATACAATACATTACAGTACAACAGGCTTATTAACATGTCCCGATTGGGGTTTTCAATATAAATTTAAAATCAGTTGCAAAGAGCAGAAAACTGACCTATAATCACAATATTAAGGGCCTTTTTGAATGGAGATGGGGGACCCCAGGTAGATGAGGTAATCCGCAAGGTGGAGTAACCTACCTGTCCATATAATCTCCCATTTAAATTTGAACATGTTTACATGTTAGGTGGAGTGACCCGTCGATGTGGGTTACCTGGTCTGCCAGACCGGACAACCCACTGAGCCGGGCTCAAATTTTGTCATGTGAAAGTTCCAAGGTGGGGTAATTAATCTGCTTACCTGGAATCAGATTGGTGTTACATCAAATTCGCGCCACATTCGCCGTGGCAGAGGCGTTGCATCGTTAGAAGTGGCAATGGAACAACTTAGCACTGAAAGGTTGCGTGATTATCATTTGCACCCCGGGCCTCCCTCACCTATATGTAAACAGTCCCTGAAACTACTAAATACTATTTAACATGAACTAAAACAAATATAATCCTGAAAATAGTACATAAAAAGATGCCCAAAATTCCCTGTGGATATTTAAAACTCTTACCAAGCACGGGCTCAGGGTGGTTTGCACCAAGGGTATGTGGAACTTTAAAAACCATGGTTAGGTCAGGAAGCTGTAACTTTTCCAGAACTGCGAGGAATTGTCCAAGTTACAAGTTGCGACTACACATTTGGAGACAACGTATTCAGGGACCAAAGCATGAATGTAGTAGGGCCCAAACACGGCTGTCCGCGACAAACAAGCGTTGGGGGTCACTGTTCAATCATTTATTTTAAGTCTGCTCGTGATCATATTCATGCCTTAGGGACTGTGTGCGAGGTTCTCAGGTGCTCTGTGATGCTCCCAACCTCAAAAAATGAGTACTGAGTCGCACATGCCAGAGCACAATAAAGGCCACTAGATGTTCTCTGGTTGTGTGTCAAGTGGGCGGTATTGGAACCCAACGCCGAACTGGTATATTCTAACAATGGTCTAACCAGCCTAAAGTAAGCGGCCTCTTTCGCTCGTGGTTCAAAAGTTTCAGGTTTCCCCTGCCCAAGATCCTATTTGTATGGTTAGTTACATCAGCTTTCCTTGTTACACTTTCACCTGTTCTCTTTTCTCCTCCTGACAGGTCTGAATGCAAGACTATTGATGTACCTCAGTGCAGTCAGTAGAGACATTGAACAATGTAGGGCCCAGCACAGTGCCCCGTGGCACTGTGGGTTCACATATAGATAGATCTTGGCCGGTGTACTTACCGGAAGTATTACAGTTCATTATAAAAAGTTTACTTGACGTAAGTACTAACCACATTTTTAAGGCGTAAAGTTAAGCATCGGCAACTACAAAGTACCAGTTAATTTACTCTATATAGACTTGCCAAGCCTACAGTCCGTTCCAAGCTAGCTCGTTCTCTCTTGTCCGTACCAAGTGAAAAGGGCCGCCTCATGTGATTTAAGCTCCTTCAGACACCTTAGTATTTGACACTGCGGGTTTTCAGTTACTGCAACAAAACCAATTGGCCACAGGCCGTTTAGCATATTCCCAAATAGCATATGTATGTAGGACGGATAGTTTGTTTTCTGTCACTCTAGTCTCGTAGACACGTATAAGGAATTGAGGACATCATGTTTACGGGAATATTCACTAGACAATCCTCCACTAGGAAAACCAGCTGCTGCTGTCGCATTTTAAAACGTTTTATATGGGCATTGCAAGCTCTATCAAGAATGCGCTTGCTTTTCAGCACAGTTCTGTAGCGCGATGTGGCCTATGATATTTCCTAGGATTTACAGCCATATAGGGGGCTAGGACTGTCACCTAGGAAATATGGAAGAATTTGAATTATTAAAACTGGCTTTGGTCTCAATATGCATGTTGATATCATTGGTTAGTTTTGAGTTCACTGTTTTTCAGAGAAATTTGAAAGAATGGCATGATAGGCCATGGACTCATGTTTGCAAGTGCTAAAGGAAAACAACAAAAGTAGGTTTGACAGCGACAATGTCAGGAACAGTGTATTGATCATATCCCATATTACCTTTCGGGATTGTCGCGTGTTCCGACAACCTTTCTCGAAATAGCTGTATAAAACTTTGTTTAGGGTGGATTTCCACTGTTTTGTAATTTTTACGTACGTATGCGAGTAAAACGGACGCGCGTAAAACAGACTTATGCGTGAAAGGCCGTAACTTTAACGTTTACGCGCTACCCTCCATACATTTTCTCTTTTTTTCTTGCAGGCGACAGTGGAAATCCTCCTTTAGTCTTCATCAACGTACACATTTGCATGCAATCTCAGTTGTGCTGGCGTTGGCTAAAAATAAGGTTTAGCACATGTCTTTTGTATTCAGGAGTGTGTCTACTATTGACGAGAGAAGCAAGCTTGACTGACTTAATAGAGAGATTAGAGACCTTAAGATCGAGGTCTGGTCACTTCACTGCAAACAGCAAACTGCAGTTTACGGTTAACGGTTTCACGTTACCCGTGTGCCCATATTTGGGAGTGAGGCTGCCATGTTTGTTTTCATTTCTCCACTTCTATTTTAGCTGAGAATCTGTCTCCAAAATTACGTTTTTTTTTTCAAATAGAATTCCACGATCAACAAGCAAAAGAGTTCTAAGAAGTCTTATTTCTTCTCAAACGTGGGATTGTGATGTTTTAGGGTGTAAAAAACTTTGCGGTAAATCACTTACCTCTGGAGCGTGGTCTAGCCGCACAAACGTGAACCTCAAACCGCAAACCTGACGTCAAGGGCCTGGTCACGTGACCTCTTGACGTTCGAGGTTCGCAGGAAATGCCGAAAAACCTCAATCTTAGGCTCTCTATTTAAAGTCACGTTTACAGCAAACGGCAAACGTCAGTATTGTATCAAGTGACAAAGTTTTCCCTCTACTTGTCGTTTAGTGTTGATTACATCTAAATGAATCGAGAAGTTTCAGGCCAGGTTCATCAATAAGAATAAGTTTGGAGAGTTTTTATCTTCTCATTTCCATATTTGAGAAATTGCCAATGACTTAAATCTGATGTTTGCCGTTTGCCGTGAACGTGATCCTAAACGGAACACGACAAGTTCTGGCGCCATCTTCGGCACTTGCTCTGAATTCCATTTTGCATTTCTAAAGGCCAGAATAATTACGAGCCAGGGAAGTTCAGTGTACACGTTATTAGATTACTGTAATAGTGCTTTGGGAAATAGGCCATTGCGACGAAGAAATGATATCGCAAAAGTCGCCAGGTTTGTATGACTGAACAAATACCCAAATGACAACTTAAAGAATATTGCGTTATTTTCCACAATGGCCTATTGATGTTAAGACTGTTTGGTTTCAAGCATTTTTATAAATAGTTTGCATTTCGTGCGTAAGTTAGAATTATATTTTGTAATCACATGTTTTCTTACAATAATAAAAGTTACAATGAAAAAGACCTCAGAACTGGCAGTTCCGTTCATTGATTAATTTAGTCATTTATACATTAATTGATTGATTCATTGGTTGATTGATTCATTGATTCGTCAATTCCTTCCTTCATTCCTTCTTCACTGTTCTACACTTATGTCGTCAATCTAAACTATTTTAAATATAAAACTTGGATATCTGGATTACTGCAGACTAATTAGAAAGTTAATTGGTTAAACGGTGTTTTTAGGCAACTGTAGCGGCACTAACCAATTCGATCTCACAGTTGACTTAAATATCAAAGTAGCTGCTTCAAACTGTAGAAGAGGACAAGAAAAAGAGGAACCAACAATGTTCTTATTTTTATCTGGATATTGATCAGTCTAACAAACAGGAAACTTTATGTTAACTATATGCACATACATAAAGAAAATAATAAAACAAAAATGACCCCCAACATAAATGTTACTTGGACACCATTTCAGTTTGCATTTAGATTAGGCGTTTTTCTAAAACTAGCGTGGTATTTTTTTAAAATTTCCTTCTGAGGGCAAAAAGATTTCCGAGGGTGTACGAGGTTCTGCGAGACCTGTATCTCTAGCTTTAGAGAAAGCCACGGTTTAAGTGCCCTTTGTATCAGCTGCTAAGCTGATAGGCTGAGAGCAGACATGCTAAGAGAAGCGGGCCTCCAAGTTACACCCCCTCTCCCAAGAAAAGAATTGCGATGCGGAAGTATCTTTTCCCTTTTATAAAACGATGACTCGAAGGCACAGGGAGAACGAAGAATTTGCTATGTTCCTAGCGACAATTATTCCCCATACAGGCCCACTTCTTTTTTCGATTTTGCTGTGCTACATTTTACCATTTCCTTCAGGTAAGTAAATAAAATTTTATCAAAAAAGCAATATCAGATAAAAGGTCTAAAGTAAACAGCAAAAACGCAGCGTCGACCGTCAGGTTAATTTCATATCAACTTCTATTGAGTGTTGGCTAGGGTTGGTTGAGTAAGTAAGTAGGCATTATGAGCAGGCAGTTTTGTGTAGAAATATTTAACTTCGTTTTAATTTCAGCAAGTTTCTCTCTCTTTCTCTCTCTTTCTCTCTCTCTCAGTCATATAGTTTTCCTCGCAGACCAAATTTACGAACTCACTGGTGCAGGTAATTTCCATACGGAACTTTCAAGACCAAACAACTTGCCGACTCATGGATCATCTTACGCGTCAAAGGCATACATCTCAGTTCAAAGATTTCGTATGAGAAAAGCTCGAATTTCTATTAGGATAACTGCTCTTTTGCCCCCACACTCCCTGCCGAAGTTTGAGCCTTCGAGAAACAGGCAAAACCGCTTTTTAAGTTAATGAATTGTAAATTGCGGCGAACGTGCTCATTAACATGTGATCCCTAGATAGATATTTTTGAGAAATTATAAATGCGGAGACTAGGAATGTGTTCGAATAACTTGAACTGCTTGCAAAATAAGACATCACTTCTTTACCACTTTCGACGCACGCGTACGAAATGTAAAATGTAAAAATAAAAATGTTCTAGAAGTTTTAAAATCCTCGAAATATATTTCGCTCTTCGAGCCTCGTCAGTCAATAAAATCTTCATGTAAGATGCACTGAAATAGTCTGCGTGTCCGCTAGTGTCATGTAAGCTAACATGATGTATTCTATTTTACGTGCCGCGCGTGGAACGTGGAATAATTCCATTCGTTCTTAGAGTTAATCAGCGAGCCTTCCGGTACTTGATCTATCGGAACACCCTTCGATATCTGCCTCAACATGGCAGAAGATATCCAACTGATACTTAGGCTATGGTCCCCTTAAGTGTTCCCACTGAGTAAGCAAAGACTCAGATCGAGTTAGACCATGGGAGAATAGTAAACCGGAGTACCTGGAGAAAAACCACAGCATTTACCATGATTGATTCAAAAGGCCCAGTTATCAGTAGTTTCCAAAGAGCAGTTACAGTTGAGTGTAGAGGGCCCGATTGATGCGTAGAAATTACATCTTCATTGGTCAGAAGGTTATACAATTGGTCATAAATAATCCTTTCAAAGCAGAAAACGGAACTCCTTTCTTTTTCCCTCCTGTCGCCAGAGCGCCGCGTAGAGCTTGCTCGCAGGCCATTTACAAAAGAGATCATATAGGGAAATTGAAACCAGATCGGCGCATTCACGTATTATTTAAAGGAATTATTATTAAGACCTGTTGCTTTAGATCTATATAATTTGTTTAGATCTGAGAAAATAATACTCATGCTAGTACAGTGGAAACCCGATATAACGATACTCGATATAACGATCTTCCCGCGGCCGGTATAACGATGAATACTCTTTGTCCAGGCAGAAGTTACAGTAAAATGTATGGAACACAACCCCAATATTACAATCTTTGATATAGCGTTATCCCGATTTAACGATGAGAATTTAGCGGACCGAACGTAAAATCCCTCCCCGATATAACGATATTATCAGTACACTATCACAATTTAAGCAAAACATTGAATTTAATACAATATCATTGCAGTAATGGAGTAATCTTCAACGTTTCTGTCAACCGCTTTGCACGATGATGTACGAAAATGATGCTGTGTTGTAAGCCTCTTTATCAACTTTATCCTCCTTGTCATTCAGTTCTTTTAGGTTTACCCGATATAACGATTTTTTTGCAATTTTACGGCCATATCGTTGTATCAGGAGTTTCGATATAACGATTCTTTCATATAACGATATAATTTATACTGCTCCCTTCGCATATCGTTATATCGGGGTTCCACTGTAGAAGAGAAACTGAACTTGTTATTATTAATTTACATTTATATTATTAATATAACCTAAAAAATTGTTATCTTTGGACGTATTTCATTGGCAAGTCGGGGTCGACATGTTGAGAAATGGTAAATCAAATCAGTAGAAAGCTCACTAGAATTAGAAATAATGATATCATTCAATTTCAATAGACCTTTTTACCGATACGGCAGCCATATTGAATTAATTAGATTTAAGGAGTATTATAGGATGCCCGGGGGTCATAAGCACTATCCGATAAACTCGCTTCGTATTTACGCGCGCTTTTCGGGCCAATTTTTCTTGAAGCTTCCTGGAAAAAGATTGTAATGGGAAAAAAGATCGTTGTGCCGTGTTTGAAAGTAATAATGATGACCTTTTTCCCGAGAAATATACAATGAAGTTCTCCTTTTTGCCCAAAAAGCGGGCGTAAATACTGAGCGAGTGCCCCCTTGGCATACCATAATACTCCTTAAATCTAATAAATTCAATATGGCCGCCGTATCGGTAAAAGGGCCAGCCTGATTTAGATAGATAAGAGCCTGTGAACAGGCAAACAAAGAGCCTGTTCACAGGCTATTTCGCAGACAGACTTAATCGGAGTTCGTTTCGTATGTGGTGCATGCTAGTCAGTGGCCAATGAAATTCTATTACCATAAAGCAGCATTACTGGTGCATGTGTATGATATGTAATTATTCAAAGCCTGCACCACAGACGAAACTTAACTCTGGTTAAATTAAATTACGTCTGCGACACAGATCAAATTATTCATTGATTTCAAATTTATACAGATTGTCAACCAACTTTAACTCCATTAAGGGGGAGTAAAGTTTATGCTATTGATGGATCCAACTATTACGATTTGACTTGGACTACAACACTGATGGACGCACAATCAAAGAGGTGCAGCTGAAATATAGTGGCACAGGAAGTGTTGATACAACTGTGGCTGGAAAAACTCCCGAGGGACAACTTCAAGTCAACCCAGCAAGTAGCTACACGGATAGCAAAATCAGCTTCTCTGGATCATTATCAGGAAATGTTGGACAGATCACTTTCCGGATATCCAACATTGTTCAGAGTGACAGCAGGATATTTAAATGTGACCTATCTTTCAACTCATTTAACCCCCCTGATATACAAAGGTCTGTTGAACTTGTAGTAGTCGGTAAGTATTTCGGGAAATGCCATGCAGTCTCGATATGTAAGGTCACTTTATGGAGGTTTTACCCATAAAAAGAATGGGTTGAAATGTTCAATAGTAGAAATAAAATATAAGTGATAATGCGACCGACCTTTTTAAAATTACTTTTTACAAGAAGTGAGCAATTTTCTCGAAACTATCTTTCAAAACTGCATTCTTTTGGACCGGCTGTCAGAGATCGATGTGTTTTTTCTATTTGACGAATTAAGTGATGATACCGAAGAGAATTTTGTGATCAGCGATTCAAATATTAATGGCAATTAATAGAATAAGGATATTTTAAGTACTTAATACTTAAACTGAAATGTTCTTTCAGATGATTAACGGCCTCATTGAAAATTTATTATATGCAGAGCCTCTGAGTTTCCTAATGTCGAGTGTGCATCTTACAACAGTGGACATTCAAGGAAAATGGGCGCTCAAGAAATCGTATAATTTTTGCATAGTAGACCTTTTTGCTACGTAATGTGACCTCCAGGAAATTTCGCATAATTAATCAAGAATATTTTTCACATCGCTATCAGAAGCCTTAACTATTTGCACTTAGTTGGTGATAAACCCTGAAGGTTTTCTTCAGTTCCTTCTTTTTACTTGTGATCTATAACCAATGAAAAGAAGAGAATTATCGGTTAAGATGGGTTACTTCAAGGATTTTCAGGGGAATGTTACTATTTTCTAGCAGGTTCTTTTTTAAAATGAAGTTCTTAGTTCTGCAGCTTCTGTGCATGTGCATCCTGTCAAACCCATGCGTAGGAGAAATTTTAAGATATTAAAGGACGTTGCCCCTTTCTGTGCTACACATTCATTAAACATACGTACACGTTCTGCTGCTGAATCATCTTTTAGAAACTAATAAAAACAGAGTTTTGAAGGGGCAATACAGTTACTGGAAATTCAGTAGTTTTTATTGTGGTCCACAAATACTAGACGAAAAAAAAAAAAAAAAAAAAGATAATTGACAGTGACAGTACCATGGTGAGATATCTGTAGGTAAACCAACTGGTTATTTACAAGCGTGACCGAGGAGTTGCACTCAGGACTACCTAGAACAAAACCAGCTAGTGGCAAGGGCGGGAACTAAATTTGGGGCCTCCGGACTGCAATTCCAGCGCTCTAACCACTTGTAGCCCCATGTAAGGGAATATCCGAGACTGTCTTAGATTCTGGATTCCACAACGGGGATTCCGGAATCCAATTACTGGATTCTAGGTCTTTTTCAGTGGACCTTAGATTCCGGATTCCAATTGTTAGTGGGATTCCGGATTCCTACAGCTGTATTCCAGCCCAGGGTTCAGGATTCCACAAGCAAAAATTTCCCGGATTCCCTCACATTGGGCGACACTTGGCCACGCTGCTTTCCAATAAGCAGAGACATTTGAGACACACCCTGAGACGCATGTGGGAATGTTTACATTATACTTTATACATTATTACGTTATACATTACACTGTTTACATTATTGCTGATCATTGTTCTCTCATCCACAGTTGCACCAAAACTCACTCTGAAATCTCAAAATCAAACAGTAAATGAAAGTGATACAATAACACTACTGTGTGTTGCCACTGGCGACCCCAACCCAAATATCACGTGGACAAAAGGCTCTACTGTTTTGCAGCAAACCTCAATTTCCAACTATACCATATCATCAGCTGCCAAGGATGATTCAGGAACATACACTTGTACAGCTCAAGTTACTGTACCAGGACTGAGTGTGCAACCTGATAACTACCAAGTGACTCTGACAGTGAGACGTAAGTATTCCATCGATACAAATTCAATAAAAATTTAAAATGTAGTTCTAAAAGATACATTGAAAAACACATAGTGCAACCTGATAATTAAAAAGTTACCGTTAGGCTGACACGTAAGCATGCCAAGTAAAAATTTCTATAGAAGTTAAAAACTCATTTTTTCATAGGCACTGAAAAACATATGATACCATGGAAACGAACTGGTGAGGAGCTTTTATGCTCAGGGGCGTTGCCGGGGGAGTTCCGGTGTACCAAAGACCCCCCTCTTCCTTTGTAAAAAGCATGCCTTTTCCTTTTCCTGTAAAATCGCAAGGAAATTAATAAAACGAAGTACACGTTAAAGGTGATTTTATACGTAACTATTATTACTAATTTTATGCAATTTCAAAACACTGTACTATTTTTTGTCATGTTTTTAGACAAGCCTGTGATAACATCTCTGACAGGCAATCAAACAGTGAATGATGGCACTGATGTGCTATTCTTCTGTCAAGCTGATGCTGTTCCCACACCTACCGCATACAACTGGTTCAAAAATGGAGTACCAATACC